>NC_049225.1:13148983-13457902 GCF_011100685.1 Canis lupus familiaris
TCTCCCTAAATAAACTCATTTCTTCCAAGTGGACGAGGGGAAGTGGAAAGAAGTAGGGAAGTGGGAGGAATTAACACTGGTTGAATCACTGCCCTGTGCCAGGCACTTCACCACTTCATGTTCAATTTAATTTTGTCTTCATAACATCACTTTGCAATAGGTGTTATTGTGGATGAGGGCACAAAGGCTCCGAGAGGTTAAGTAACCGACTGGAGACCACGCAGCAAGGAAGTGACAGTGAGGAGACTCAAACCCAAGCCTACATGGCTCTACGGCTCACACCCAGGCCAATCCTCACTCCACACACTCTCCAAAAATCAATTTCCCTATTATTTCAGAGATCTCCAGCAGCACTTAAAAAAAAGGAGGGGCTGGATTAAGCTCTATGTGCAGATACAGCACAGATCGCATTAATAATTTAGGTTCTGCTAAAGCTGCAAAGCAGCTCTAGGAAAGCAGGTCAAAGCTGAGAATGCCAAATGCACCTAAGAACACTCTCCCTTCCTGACACTGCAAACAAAACCCTTACTAATCCACCAGAAAACAAAAAGATAATGCCTATCAGATGCCAAATGGATGGCTATGTAATTATTTTAATCTGGTCCCATAGAAAATCCACTGAAACATGTTATGTAAAATCAAGTTACAACCAGCCAGTGGAGGCAAGCTTTCCAGTGGAGAGAGCTCGGACAAAGCCCAGGAACTGGATCCACACACAGTGGAGTGGGAGGAAATGAGGCTGCCGGAAGCACGCTGAGCATCTGTGGAAGACCAGGGCTCATGTTAGCCAGGTCACAGCACAGTCAACAGGGAAAAACACCCATTTTAATGTATTCATGGTTCCCCCCCCCACACACACCTAATTTCAGCTAAGATGAGGCACAATCAAAACCTTTTGAAATGAATCACAGACTGGAATTGGGGAGGATTACCAGGATCATTAATTCCACACTAATGAAGATGAGTGAATATGTGAGTTTCATATGCCTTGATCATCAGTATTAATATATTAATTCCACTGGGAATAAATGTGGTTAGAATAAATGTGCACAACAAAACCATTTATTTTTAGATGGCAAAGAAAGACTCCAGCTGAAGAGGCATAGTAAAGCAGGTATCCTTAACAATGGCCATTCTTCAAAGGAAAAAAAATTAATTGCCTTCAGCATTTTTCAACATCAATATGATTATCTTATTTCGAGGTAGGCAAATGTATTTTGAGTGTTGACAGAGCTAAGTAAATACACTCGTTATGTTACTGAATCAGGTTGCAGCAGCCAAACCATGCACAGATGGACAGAAGGTCCTTAGAGGAGAGGGAGGAGCAGAGGACAGTGTGGGGATTTGGTGACTCAGAACTTTCTAGTACATCCTCTCTCATTCACCCCTAACCAGCCAGGTAGTAGGAATGGGGCTGGGAATTATGAGATTGGGCATTTTGGGACTAATAGAAAACATAATACATTGTTCGAGATTATGGCTTTGACAAATGTTGCTTCCCTAGACAATGGTAAATCCGCAGTGCCAAGGTCAATTACGATTTTTTGGTACCTGCTTCAAAATTGCTCTGTGCTTGCAGTAATACTTAATGTCCCCATGTAACATCTGAATATAAAAACATAGGGTTTAAGTCATGCATCATTATTTAAAAAGAACTTATCTAGTATTTGTCACATAAAACAAATGAACAATAACACTGATAATGGGGAAGTGTAAAAATGATTAAATAACCAACTAGAAAATAATGAAAAATAATAATAAAAGCTTTCTCCAAATGCAAGAATCTTACACGAGTGGTGAATAATCTATAAGCACAATAGTGGAAGGGGGAAAGAGGTTTAAATTCTGCCTCTGTCTGTTGTTCACCATTACTGTTAAATTTGACGTCAGAGTCTCAATCTGCTCATCAACAAAAAGAGAATAAAACCACCTAAACTCAGAGGCTCACATAAGTGTTAATGGAGAGAACAGCCTTTCACACCTGCCAATTATTTTCTTGTACATGGAACCTAACTTTGCTAGCAGGGTCCCCATTGATTCAAACTCAGGTGTGCAAGTAAAGCCTAAAAACATCTTTTCCAAATAATCAATCAATATTTTTGAGATTCCAATTTTTGCCTACTCCCTTCACCAAATTTGAGCTTTTTACTCATTGTTCTTACTGTAAAGGAAATAAAAAAAGAGAGTATCACTCCATAAGGCATATGAGGTCTTTTCTATCCTGGCATAGAACCTAGCAGCGCCTACAGGGACTCACTGCTAACATTTGTCAGTGTCATCAGCTAAAGGAGGTTTTTTTTTTTGTTTTTTTTTTTTAATGTTAGTGCTAATTTCTTACCATCCTACAAATTGTTTTCTAATTTAGCCTCTGAAAATAAGTCTGTTTTGAGCCCCTGAGTGAGTTCCTTAAAACCTGCTTCTTCAACAGCTTTCACATAAAAATGGTAGGCATGAAACACAAGACATCGGGAAGATACTCATTTCAAAAACCAAGAAATCAGCCAACGCAAAATGACTTCACTACTTATCCTCAAAATTACAAACCTTTTGGGAATTAACTGTATTTGCATTTATTTTACCATTAATATAATTATGATCCTGTTGAGGTAGGATACATTTCAAGTAAGTGTGTGATGTGAAAGTTAAATTATTTATTACATCCAGTATTATTACCCTCCTACCATCCATGTACCACTGTGTACTCTTCTTTTGGAGGGAAGAGATACATCACAAGGATTTTATTAGGAATGTTCTAGGGGTGGAAACCCTAGCACCATACCTCACATTCTGGGAAAGAGCTATCTCATGGATCCCAGTATTCTGTGAAAATGGTGCTCCCAGTGGTGTCTTGGAAGTGACCCACATGTGAGAAGTGATGGCGTAAGCACGGGGCAGGGAATCAGACCCACTTCGGTCTGAATTCCAGCTTTACACTTACTAACTGTGCAATCTCAGGATTGCTGCAATGTTCAGGAGTGCGCCTTCCCTGATCCAGAGAGGTAGGGTAATACCAGGCATGCATGAGAATGAACTACAATAATAATCTACTTAAAGCACTCAACAGAGTGCCTGGCCCACTATAGTTCCTCAGTGATTTATTTATAGCCCAATCAAAGAAAGAAATGGTAAATTCTTCTCCATATATTTTTGCTGTTAGGTATCACTCTGTACTGCCCTTCTTTGAAAAGGGAAAAATCCCTTAGAGTTTATAACAAAAATATCTAATGAGAAAAGTCCTGGTTTTGGATTCCGTTTTTCTGTTTGGTTTTGGGTGAATAGGGGTATCTGAACACACTGGTAATTCTAAGTGGCGTTTACTGACATGGGCCAATTTGGTCTAGGACAGGGCAACATGTAGTGTTTGAAAACTGCTGAGGCCTACAGAAATGGCAGTCTGAGAGGGAGAGAGAGGGAGAGAGAGAGAGAGAGAGAGAAGGGGATGTGCTGGTAAAGACAGTCCATAGGACACTCAGGATTCTGAAACCAGGTAGGTATAGATGGTGACAACTCCATATTGGCCATATCATTCACTCTTCTCTAAGTCCCCAACTATCCAGAAACTGTGCCATACCTCTTTGGTGACCACAGTATCTAGAAGGGGTGGAAAACCGGTTGGTAATGAAGTATATATATCTTATAGACATATTGCATAGCTAATGTTTTTGTTTCAGTAAATATATAAAGTATCTAGGTGAAGACTTTTCATTCAGCCCTTGTTAAATACGCTTCTTCCCTCTAAATATCTCAACATTTATGCCCATGTCTACAAAATAAAGTTTGTCAAAAGAATTATCTGACACTTCGTTCTATGTGTACATGACTCTTAAGCTTTCTTTAATATCTACCTAGGCTAGCATTTAACCACTGAGAGAAGCTAATTAATAATAGTGTTAATGAATGGAAAATGTATTTAACATGTGAGTCTTTGGAAGCATTTCTCAAAATGACAGATTTAATTCCCTGAGGGCTATAAAAAAGTTTGCAAAGAGCTGAAATGCAGGACTCAAATGAGTTTTTGAGGATGCCAGTTTATTAGTAAAATTTCATTCATCAAGTGATTTTCTGAATGCTTGTGAGGTACAAAAGTTCTTGAAAGCATCCACTCGTTTACTCAGCTCCTCCATTTGCTTCTTGGCTATGGTCACCTGGTTACATCTGAAGGCCCACACTACAAGGAAGGGAAACTGGAAGCCGTCACTGACTTCTCCCTTTATGCCAGGAACCTGGCAAAATGCCTTTACAGTATTTCTACTCTTTACAGTATGTATGCAAGTAAAGGACTAATAACATCCTGGTTTGAACAATGTGGTAACTGAAACCCAAAGAAATTTAGTTCAAGGCCACAGCTAATTAGTGGCAGCTCCAATATGAATTCTTATCGAGGCCCAAAGCCCATTCTTTCCATTTCCGCGGTTTACAATACTTACCCTCCCCATGACTTTCTCCTTATTGCTTACATGCTTTATTAATGTTTTTAATCCTCTAGTAAACAAAATTTAGCATATTTTCATACACGCTTCAATTGTATAGACATCTTAGAAAATTGTACTTCATTGGGATAAAATAATGCTGCTCATAGTATTAAAACTACAAAATTCTTCGGGCTACCTACATGTAGGTTATAGATGCTATAGCGTCACTGGCTTCCAGTCACTAGAAAATCTTGGACCTACTTCCAACCCTCTCTGGCCAAGTTCTCTGTTGCCACTCTTTTCCACACAGTCTATACATCTTTCCTCTACTATGGTGGTGATTTTTGTTGGCTTTTGTTTTGCCAAAGGGCAAGCTACGAACCTGGTAGATATGAATATTAGTCTCTATCCATTCTAATGGACTTCATATAAATTCAAACAGAACTGATGATATGATCTTAATTAGTAGAAGGTCACCTATAACTGAGAAATCATTTACTGGAACCAACTAAATCTCAGTTGAAATCTATACATTTTATAGGCAGCTCCTATATTTGATGAGGATAGGCCATTCTTTTTTAAAGCCACTTTGGGTGCAGGACAGCATAATCTTGAATCAAGGGGATAAGCACTAGAAAATTATGAACTATATGTTAAAGGTCCAGACTTCTTTTCCATTAATTTGCTTTCAATTCTTCTACTTTTAACTTATACAAACTAGAAACATCAATCTGGGTAAGACTATAGCAGATTCCTTGTTTTCAAATGTTATCTTTCTATGCAAATATTTTCTTCAGAATACTATTTGGATTATATAACTGACAGTGTAACAATGTATTTAGACATCATCCTTCAACATTTAACCTATTCATCAATCAACAGATAGAAGCTAATAATTCTACTTCGTTTCAGCCACTGAATTCCTCTTAAAAGTTATTTTAAATGTGCACTAATTTAAATGTACATTAATTTAAATGTAATGATTTAGACAATATTTAGATTTGGCAGTGAAAGATAATTTATAAAATTTCAGTTACTAAATAATTTAACTATAACATTGCAACAGTTGATCATTCTTCTCTTCACATAAGAATTCACCATAAATGTCTATTAATAATGACCTCTCTTAAAAAACCTATCCTACAGAAGTTCTGATGGCTCAAGCAAGGGGCTTAGAGCCACACAGAGCTTGATTCCAAGGCCAGTTATTTCTGTGACTGAGGCAAGTTACATAACAAACTTAAGCTTAGGCTAAAGCCTCTGTACATGTGGATAACACTCTGGCACAGTGTTAACGTACCCAGTGCTAACCCAACATAAAAAATACCTATTTTTTCCTCTAGTTCTTCACCCCTACCTGTGCCGAGTAATACAAGAAGAATATAAAGAAGCAGGTAGGGGCGCCTGGGTGGCTTAGTCAGTTAAGTGTCTGCCTTTGGCTCAGGTTATGATCTCAGAGTCCTGGGGTGGAGTCCCATGTTGGGCTCCCTGCTCAGTGGGGAGTCTGTTTCTCTCTCTCCCTCTGCCTTTCCCTCCCTTTCATGCATGCTCTCTCCCTCATATAAATAAATAAAAAATTTAAAAGATTACATTACCAGTCCTCACCACAGTGACAGGCACAGTGTAGGTGCACAGTGCATTTTTATTAAGTGAATAGATACTGGTAAAATGTGACATGATTAATGTATTTTTTCTAATAACATAACTACAATTATAAAGCATTGCCAAATCCTCTTTGTCCTCAAGCATACCTACTGAAAGCAAACATCTTGAGATTCAATAAAACACACATATACACAACAATATATCATCTTGCCAAAGGCAAATCAAGAGACAGAAAAGACCATGAGCTTGAAGAGTAATGAAGAAACAGTTCAGTAGCTGTAGAATGTTGGTGACAAAACTAACAAAATTTTAAATAACACATTCAGATATTAATAAATATATAATTTATACTAAGATGATCTTGCACTGATTATAATGGTAATTGATCAAGACCAAGAAAGTATGAAGTTTTTTTTTTAAATGAACATATAACTTTGAGAATAAAAAAAAAATGTATCATGATAGGAACAGAGAGCACAGAGAATCCATCAGCAGACAAGTTTTATTTAATTGCTTCCCAATTCCTAAATATCATAGAATGTTAAAAGATAAAGATTCATAACTTTTCTATGAGTGAGTTAAGCCTTCTTCCATCCATCCTCTTCCAAATGGAGGAAGAGTAGAGATGGGGGAGCAGCCACTTGTGCTCCTAAAGAGGTTACCTGCCTGGCTGCCTGGCACAGCCCCTAAAGGCTCAGGTTCCATTCATTCTTGTGTTGCTTATGAATATCAATAACAACAGCAACAACTACCACTATATGGCTCTTGCTTTGTGCCAAATGCCATTTTAACCCTAATTCATTGAAATCTCATTGCAACCCTATGTATGTACTTTTATTATATTCATTTTTCAGGTAAAAAGACTAGGGCCCTGAGAGGTTAAATAACTTCCCCAAGGTCACACCAGCTACAAGGGCTAGCACCTGAATGCAGACAATCTTACACTATAGTCCATGCTCTTAACCACTGTAGGATACTGCCTCTCATCCATCCACCACCCTTCCCTTTCTCCCTCCCATCCTTCACCTACTCTGCAAGGCCCAGTTTGGTAGTAGGTGATTATGATACCACTTCCGCCCTCAAGGAGCTCATAGTCTCCTGGGTGAGGCACATGGGAACTCATAATTACAGTACAGAAAATCAAGGGTGCTGATAGAGAAACTAGACTCAATAGACATCTGGAGTCTACACACTCAGCAGAGCAAGAAACAGAAGTAGGTTCCTTTTATCTAATAATACAGGTCAACGTAATCTTCTTCAAAAGCCCAGTCATTGTAGTATACAACCTCCTCCTGCATGGCATCTTATATAATGGGTGCCATAGGGCATAGGAAAACAGGCATGGAGAAGGCCTGTAAATGTCAGGAAGCACCAAACTTATATAGCAAGAGATAATCCTCAACAGTTTATGTGTCTGAAATTTATTCTCAAATCCTTACATTGAGATAGTCCTAAAAGATACTGCCAGATTTTTATTTCAGTAAACCCAGTGGTTAAATACAGATTCCAAATGGGTCCTGTGACCCAAGTTTAAGTGTAGACCCAATACTTATGAGCTATGTGACCACAGGCAAATTATTTATTCTCTTTAAGTCTTTGTTTAGCTATAAAAACTAGGGATGAAAATAATGCCTGCCTCATAAAGAAGTTGTGAGAAAAACAGTAGAATAATCCATGGGAATCACTCTACACATCATCAGGTATACAGCAAGCACCTAAGACACTGTTATGTCATTATAATGACGTGTCTTTGAGGATTTGAAGTCCTGGTGTTGGTAATCTTCCTTTATTTTCAAAAATTTAAAAAGAAATTCTTCGGGTAAAACACTAAACTATTGTGGCAGTGGGGGGCACGTGGGTGGCTCAGTCAGTTAAACATCTGACTCCTGATGTCGGCTCAGGTCATGATCTCAAGGCCGTGGGATCAAGCCCCACATTGGACTCCACACTCAGTGGGGAGTCTGCTGGAGATTCTCTCTTTCCCTCTCCCTGTGCCCCTTTCCCTGCTCATGTTCTCTCTCTCCCCCCCAAATAAATATTTTTAAAAATAATCTATTGCAGAAGGGAAGAAAGACACACTACTCAGACTGCACTGAGTTAGAGATATAAAACTTGTTATTTAAGGCTCTCAGTGTCTAGGAAGTAGCTGATCACTTAGAAGATTCTCTGAATCAAATCCATTTTGATATATAGCTGTGAAAATATTAATTACATATGCTGTTTCATGTTGTAGGTAAAAATATGAGCTAGAGTTAGACTTTCCATGCTGGAATCTTGGATCTATCACTAAACAGTACGGGAACAGCTTATTGGGCTCATGCCTCAGTTTCCTCATTTATAAAATGGGGATAATAAAAATATTTTCTTTGTAGGGTTTTTGTCAAGATTAAGTGAGCCTCTACCTACAAAGCAATTTAAAAACCCTACCTGGTATATTTTAAGTGGTCAATAAATGTCCTGGGAGAAAAGACATGAATCCAGGAAATTTAATTATTCATTTTCCGCTTCAAGCCAGGAACTTGGCAGTTACCCTAGAATCCGATCTCTCCCTCTCACATCCTACATCCAGTCCATTGCCAAGTTCTGTTGAGTCTTCCCCTAAATATCTCTTGGTTGCAACACCCCCTCTCCTCTGTCAGAGTCTCTGGCCTGGTTCAGACCCTCAGCATCTCTGATTCCTGAATCATCACCAGCACTTCCGGATGGCTCTCCGGCTGCTGTCTGCAACACGGACACCCAAGTGACGGTTAAGCCATACAGCTGTTCAGTTCCTCCTCCTCCCGCCTGCATTCAAGGTGGTTTGAGTCCCTCTCCTTTGAGAGGGTCATTTCCAACCTTGTGAGATGGCATACAGAGGTCTTCATGACCTGGCTTCTGACTACTTTTCTGGCCATTTTTCCTGCCATACACTCTTGTGCCCTTTCCTCCTTACTTATGTTTTTCACACACCTGTACATTGCCTCTTACTTCCACCACTTTGGGCATAGGATTCCTGTCCTTCTGCCTGCCTGTCTTGCTCCCTCCTCTCTCCTCTAGGGCTCAGCTTCACCAAAAACCATGTCTGAGCCCATTCGAGTTCAACTGGGAGTCTTCCTAAGGACTCCCGTGCTCTCTTCCACATGTTATGCAGGGTGATTACTGGTGCTCATATCTTTCTCTCGTCTCTGCAGGGAGTTACCGCGCTGCTGCCATTCTGCTTCTGTTAGTTTTGTCCCCACCACTCAATGCCATGCCTGATCCACAGAAGTCACTCAGTAAATGTTTGCTGAATGAACGCATGAATGCATGAATGCAAACATAAAGGAATGAATATTCACTCCTGCTCTACCACTGAAAAGTTGTAGGAGTCTGACATCAATAATTAGAAAAGATATTAAACATAAAATTTACTGCCACTTTATCCCAGTATATATTATCCTCTGTCAGGGATACACACACACACACACACACACACACACACACACACACACAAATATGTGTTTCTTTTTTCCTTAGATCACCTCAAAGTGTTTTTTTTTTGATAGGATGTAATAAATATATACAAGGATACTTGTGAACATTAAAACAAATTATTGAATAGGTTAAGGTCAAGTCTCCTAATATCCCTCATTATTTTTTTTTTTAATATCCCTCATTATTGAAATGTATTTTATAGTTTACCCAGAGAGAAGGCAAAATATGTTGGTAACTCGGCACCAGAGGCCAGAGGCAAGAAGGGAAGTGTGGGCCTGAGAGCCTTTGTGACTTTCAGCCCTCATGAATCTATGGTAGTTTGGGTCATCTACTGACCACCGCCCGTGGGCCAGGACATTGCTCAGTGCAGCGAATATAAAGAGTTCCTCTCTGCAACTTGCTCAGTCAGGGCATGGATCCAATGTTAAGCCACTCAAAGGCACTCTGTCTACCTTTGGCATGCCACCCACTCACAGCCAGCCTCAGCAGCCTGTCAGGATAGGAAGAGTAAAGGGGAATATCTAGCAGGGAAGAGCAATGGGAAAGGGTGCATAAGGGAGATTTGTAAATGCAGTGGAAAGAAACTTTTAAAAATACTCATGAAAAGGTTTTTGGATTTCTTTCTTTCCTTTTTTTGCTCCAAGTCAGAAAAACTGGTGATGAAAAGATTAAGGGTTCATTCATCTAGCTGTATGTCCTATAACAAACAGAAAGATCTTTTTCTGGACCCTAAGGTTGCTATGGTAAGAATAAGATGCATCGTTATTAAAATTCAAGTCATTAAAAATTCCTAGAAGTCTCCTATTTTTTGATTGGTAATCACCTATTCATGGTTATCAATACTCATAAAAGATCAAATGTGGATTTTCAAAAAAAATGAAATGTGAATGCAGTGTTAATTTTATATATGTATTATGATTTGATTTACAAATTAGATACTCTTTATGTTTTTCTTAAGCTTTTCTATTTTGTGATTTCGTGAGACTACTCAGTATTACTTTTATGTAATTAAAAGATCCTAGAGGATATTTCTACATGTGAGCAAGAGCAGCGAACCCCACAGTAACCCATAAAGCATATAAAAGCAGCTTTTCTGATTGACACGCGACCTACAATATGGAGCAAAGTAACCGCCAAGCCTTCATTAGGATCTTAGGGAAAAGGGAGGAAAAAGAAACCTCAAGTCAAAATAATCCACTTTGTACAGAGTAAGTGGTATATATGCTTTGTGACCAAAAAAGAATCTAGATTATGTCTTCAAAGTAATCTAATCTTGCCTTTACACTTTGAAAGTAGTCCCTGAAATCTCTGGACTTTGAATATTTAAATCTCCTGAAATACACTAGTACAACAGCAGCAAAAGCATTATTCCCAAGCCACTTTCTGGATCAACTCTGTGACCGTCCCGAGAATAAAACATTTTAAATCTGCTTGCACACTGACATAGCGATATTGATATTTCTCCATGTTCCCTTCTGGTTGCTAAGAGATTTACATTGGACGGACTCTGTTGTACTCATAACAAAGCAGTTTGGTCCACAAAGCATTTGCTCCAGCTCAGTGAGTCCAGAAGCTCCCTTTGCCTCACCCCTTCCCTATTTTGCTTCCAAGTCAAACAGGGGCCCAGGCCCCAAGGCAGCGGGCCTGTCATCACTACAGGAAACTGCGGTGCATAAGCCTGGCTCAGCTAACAACTGTTACACAGAGTATGAACAGCAATGATGACTTTGTATCCTTATGCAAATATATGTACCTTCCCCCATGGTTTCTTAGAAGCCAGTTTATGGTGGTGGGAGTGGGTAAAGATGGGTGGAGAGGGGGCACTCAATAATGACCTACCCAGAGACAGCCTAATACAGTACAATTAGACCAGAAGCTAGCAAAATATGGCAATTCCATAACTCTGCTGTGCAGGGCTTTGAAATACGCTTGCACAGAATTTCCTAACCTGAGTTTGTACTTTTGTGAAAATACATTCAAAAAAGTTAATTTACAGGAATATTGAAGGGGGAAGGGTCTACATTTAACATCTTTCAGCAAAGCAACTGTAGCCCTCCAGACTCAACTTCATCAAGCCTGCCATGTAACAAAAGGCAGAGAGTCTTCTTTTGCAGACCCTAACTCTGGAGAAGATGACAAAGGCACCAAAAATATTCATGATCAACCCTGAAAAGAGGTACATGTGGTGGATGAAATCTGCATGTCATTTGGAAGGCACATGCATCAGTGCTCAGAGCAAATTAAGATTATCTTTCCCTTGGGAATTCTCACAAAGAGACATAAAAATGCTTTATGACCTGACTTTCATATTCAGATCACAGAGTTTTAGTCAATTTTTATTAATTGCCGTGGAGGAAAAGTGCTTTGGGCCCTCGCTACCCACCGGGTACCTAGGAGTCATATTTAAGGGCACAGCCACTAAACACTCAGTAAGTACTCTCAGGCTGTAATAAAACACCACTGACCTAGAATATTCCTCCTCCCCCCACTTCCCAACACCTTAGAATATCAGTTGGGGATGATCAATGCTCATGCTTTAATCAGAAGCAATCAGTGTTGAAGCCTGCAGGTCCCTGCCGGGCCATGGGAATTCCTGCATTCAGGATAATCTCTCTCCCCTAGCAGAGAAAAACAAACCTCTGTGATTTTAGCTTCATTTAACAAAAGAAAGTTATTTCTGGCAGCTTATTTCCATTGCACAAGCTAACTCAAAGCACCTCGTACAAATAAGAGGCAAAAGAAAAGAAAGAAGGGGGAGGAAAGCGAAGCAGGAAATGACTTTTTTGCTACGTCTTTAAGGTCACAGATCTGCCTGAGAAACGCACACATGTGACAGTAGTTCTAGCACAAAAGCTCCTTTTCCACGAGACAGACGTCCAAGAAGTACAAAGACTGGCTCTCCGGCCTCTCCCTTGAACCTGAGTCCCTGTAGTCCATTTAACCTTGACAGGGCTGAGAAGAAACTACTTTTAACTCCCTTGCAACACCTTTCTGTGTCCTGGCAACATGCCCCTGCCCATGTGAAGTGCAAGCACACCTTCCGCATCAGCACTGCAATCTCCCCCACACAAGATCAAATCTTCCCTCGCCTGTAGCCCATCCTGGGCCGTGGTCTAACACTGGGTTTCAGCATCTGTTCCCAATTTATACCCTATACAGCATGTAAAAATAGCCCTTCATGCCTCTAAACAGGCGCCGGGAGGAGATTAAAACAAAAAGAACCCAGGCAAGATATATGCTCTGGCAGAGACAACTACCTTTTTCTTCCGATCCCGGGACCGTTTGCGGTGTTTCCTTTTTTTCTCAGTCTCTTCTTCAGCATTGATTTCTAAATCCCTGTTTTTCTTTAATTGTGAGGCTGCATGAGCCATAATGCATTTAAAAAGATCTTCTCAAGCACGCAGGGCTTCCTCGTCTGAGGTGATCTCCTCGGGCACCTTTAGCCAGGCTTACGGCAGCATTCCAATCACTGGAGAGAGCCCTTTGACCAGAAGCAGGAAGACATGCAAAAGGCAAAGATGCTGTAGCAGTTGCAGCATTTAAAAACCCAAAAGCCGGTCTCCAGACTTCATCTTCCACCTTCCTCCACCTGAACCTTTACACGAGAGTGCAGCCATCGTAATGCATTGAGCGTAGTGAAAAAGACAGCTGGGGCACAGGAAGCTGTATTATGGCCGTATCCCCTGCCACCAGCTGGAAGTGTCTAAGTGATGCCTCGGAAGGGGGAATGCTGCAAAGGATGCTTCTCCGAAGGGAGAAAATCCAGAGTCACCACACATGCAGGAGTGAAAATCCAGTACTAATTCTGAAAACCTATTTTAGAATCCTTCGAAAAAAAGACAGGGCTGCAATTTATACATCACCACTAGTTCTGCACAGAGCATAATTTAACCCATAAGAGAATGGAGCTGCTCCTACTTTAGTTTAACTGCTGATGGTGACAAAATATATAAAATAAGATTTCACAAAGTGCACTAAATTTTGCTACGGAGACCCTGACTGCATTACAGGGAAAACAATGCATGCATTGCTGGTCTCAACACTGTGTCCTTTATGCTGAACTGTCAGCCCAAATGCATCTTGTGGGAGAGGACTACAGAAGGGCCTGTTGTCTTTTAAAAACAACATGCTGATTACAACACATCATACAGAAAGGCGTGAGCATGTTGGTGCATGGAACAGATGCCCGATTCAGAGGAGTTCCCCAGGACTCTCCTCTCATGTGGTCCACGGGTCGGAGAATGGGCAATCTGTGCGGCAATCGGGGTTTCGGAGACACTGAACTGGAGATCGGCTTTCGTGTTAGGGTTTGCTTCAATCACCTTACTATTTTTGCCACCTGAGTCCTCACGGACTGCAGCCTCTGAATATTCATGATGTGAAGTGAAGCAGCAGTAGTTCTCAAGGCCTGCTGGCGTGGCTTCTGCCAGGACGCACACACTGGAAGAAATGCGCCAAGTCAGAAATCCTGTGTACACACACGGTATTCACACAGCCTGAGCAAGAAACGGCCGAATGTTAGATGGGACCTAAGACATTTGAGCCTGGTACAAAACCCTAAATCCACCAGGAAAATAAGATGATGCTCCATTGAAAAGCTTTAGACGTGTACTTCCAATACCGTAAGTCCAAGTGCTTCTTCCGGTAGAAAACGTCCATAATGTTAGAGATCGGTCCTTTTGGCTTTGCAGAACTGATGGCTAAAGCGTGTGAAAGCTGAAGCAGGAAGTCCAGAGGCGCCATGTGAGGAGTTGGCTGAAGTTCTCTGGAGCTGTTGTTCACCTACTTCATAAAGCACCTGCAATGTGAGCTCCTGCAAACAACATCCACCCGGTACATTTCGGGCTTGGAGATCAAAAGGCTTCTTCCCCATCCCCCTGTAGGGGGATTTACCCTCTGCTGGGCAGTGATAGGCAACAGGACAGGAAAGACACCCAGGGCTTTCCAGTCCTGCTGCAAGTGGATGGCACACACACCTCTCGGGCCCTACTATGAGTCACTTGAAAACCATGTGGGTCAACCATTCCCAGGGGCCTACTGCGTGTGCTGATGGTCATGAGCTGCTTCCCCAAAGAAACAGTCTTCAGGATAAAAGAGCTCTGGAAAGGGTCCCCAGTGCCTACCAAACCATCATCTGACAAAATAGAGGAGAAAATGAAGGAGGGGAATTAAATGCAACCCAGATCCAAAAGTGATAAATCATATTTGGATCTTAGTAATAAAAATGTTTTTTTACCAAAATATATTTTTTTAGTGTAATAGGAATAGGTGGGATGGAGAAAAAAATACAAATTAGAACTTTTGTACAGTCTCTCTTTATATAAATTATTCTGTACTTTTGAGGAAAATTCATATAATTTCCTTTCCTTATTTTCAGCAAGTTGTAGAGAATAGCCAGCTTAAAAGCTGGCTGGTTTCCCACTGGCTCCTGGACCTTTTTTTCTTTCTTTATAGACACTAATGATACTTTAAAATATATTTATAAGTATCCTTGATCAGAGTAACCTCTTTATCTGAGGCTGCCGAAACTCTACTTTCCCATTGATCTCTATCAGCCAAAGCATAGCAGGAAATTAGGAGAACAGGCCCCAAGTGCTTTTCAAAACATTTCTCTCTAGAATAATTGTTTCTCCAAAATTACTCAGAAGTTGAGAATCCATCACAACTATTATGTTGCCATAATATAATTTTTTTGCTATGTTGGATTTTGTAGTATCTCAGCAAGTGGTTAACCCATCAAAAATAAATTCTAAGGCTTGGCTTATTTAGGTTTTATTTCTTTCAGAAAATGTGGGCTTTTGCCCTCCATTTCTAAACCAGCAGAACTTTTAACAGCAATGCTGCTAGGGAAGGCAGCCCTGTGGATCTGAGACTTTGATTATTATACTACTGAAGTCTTAGTTCCCTTCTTTCTGCCCAGCGTTCATCCTGACAGGTAACTCTCCAACTCTCCAGCTGCTTGTGTACTCATTCTCAACACAAAGGGAGACCCATGATAGCCACAAACACGAGGTTTTCTCCTCCCAAACTGAATTGACAGTTCTTTCAATAATTGTAGGAAGCAAGCTATTTATAATAGCTGAAAATTAAACATGAAAAGAAAAAGAACTTTTAAACACTTTATTCTCTGGTTGAAGATTCAAACAACTGTCTCACTGAAGTCTCCAGAGCTTGCTCTTTTCTGCAAGGTTACAGAATTAGGATGGATCTGCAGAATAAAACGGTCAGCATAGTTGTACAAGAGAGTGTCTCTGAGCAGGGTGGTGGGTCTCCACAGCAGGAAGGACATGCAAGGTTCAGTTGCATCAATTATCACCTGCATACAGGGTAACTTGTCCAGTCCCACTCCCTGACATTGGCCATGAGGGGGTACTGGACAGGACTCACACAGGATGGGGATGGCCTAGGCATGGAATGTCAAAGCTGTTAAAAGTTAAAGACTATTCTTAAGCCAATTCTCTCCAGAGAAGAGGGGGGAAGGGGGAATCTGTTCTGGTTTTATAAAAGTTCCAGGTACAAGAATTCCTAAAGCATCCTTTCAAAAATAAAGTAAAAGAGTGATCTTTCAAACTTCTTAGCAACAGAAACCCTTCTTTGAATATGTCCTATAAGAAAGGCAGTTATAATCAGCATAAGAGTGGAGCCATTGGGCTGAACTGAAGGAATGGTATCCTAAAGCCCAGCTTTATGTCCCCCTACCCTTCCTGCAGAAGGCAGCTTGACTGAGCAATTTGAAAGCCAGCATCCTGCAGCATGGAAGAGTCCTGGTCTTTTTCTTGCTTGGACCTCAGTTACCAGAACTTATTTCAAAAAGTGATGCCTGTCAAAACTTTCCTTACGATTTTGCCCAAAATTATTCCTGGTTCCTTACCAGAAATGACAAATTTCACTTAGAGGACCTCCTATTTGTGCATTGCAACATAAGACTAGTACCAAAAAATAAAAATCACTTTCTAGTTTGGTAGCTGGAATAATGTGTATTCCCCAAATAATTTCTAATGCAGGAATCAAAAGTTTGTGACTAAATATCCCACTGAAAATAAAACCAAGTCAACTCATTAGGATGTTTTATAGACTTCAGAAACTAGCAAGGGAAACTTCTCTTCACAGTTTAAGCTTACATCTTGACAGGATTTTGAGACAAACTTTGACTATTGTCTCAGCCAATTATTAACTTGACTGCTCTCCGGTGTTATTTTGTATTGTGTCTCCCCATTCTTGAGCTGGGTGGACACACAAACAATGTATGTGATTTTTATGAAGGGAATACTGTCTCTTGGTCATTTTGAAGTTATAATAAATGTGCACTTTGAAAAAAATATTACATAATGATGTAGAGAAGGGGAGGATGGGGAATGTAGACAAATGGAGGATAGGAAGCAGAAAGAAAAAAAAAAGTTCCCATCTGCCAGGGAGGCTGTACCTTCCCAAACCTACCCTCTGCTCTCGGTAATGAGCAAAGTGTGTGTTTTGATGGAATGAAAACTATTCGTGCTGCACCCACTGCAGTTTTCTCAGAAGCAGAGCAGCCTCACTGTAAGAGTCAAAATATTTTTCCTTCACAAAGAAAAATGGATTCATCGACATTTCATTAATTTTGGCACCCTAGATAAAGATGATGTCAAGAGACCTTGAGCAGGTTCCGAACAATGTGAGGAAGAAGAAAGAAAACAAGCACTAAACCTGTCAATGGTTACAAATGACAAAAAAGCATCCTGGGAAATTCTCAACTCATAGTCACATATTCTTCTTCATTTGCAGATGAGACACATAAGTGATAAAAAAAAAAAAAAAGACTATCTGGACAACACTGAAAGATGGCGGGTCCTTCCCACACTCTCATAGGGGTACCACCTCTGGGTAAATGAGCACTAGCTTTGGGCCCATCTGCCTTAGTGCTCAGTCTGCCCTCCATCCCTGGACTAGACGGTCTGTACAACTAACCGGCTTGACCTCCGTGTTGGAGAGCCAGCTGGCCCCAGGCTGCCAGCTGCTTCCGCCACCTCACATGGGCACCTCACAACAGGCACACAGAGGCAGCTTTCCTGAGGTCCCTACACCACAGCCACACTGGCCACCTAGGGAGGAGGGAATCCCTCATTCTGCATGGAAGACTCCCCCAGTCACATCCCTAGGCTCCATCTGACCCAAGGAGTAGACTGGCCATGCCTGGCAGAGCACTGAGTGTGAAGCTAGCACCAAGAATGGTGGGCAAGCCAAAAGTACTGAACAAGACATGTTCTCTCTGCCCCCCTGTTTTTATAGAAGGAGTGGCTAGGCCAAAGGACTTCAAACCCACCCTCTCATGAACCCAAAATGCCATGACTTGAAGTGATAGAAGGTTGTGGGTGTTTGGAAATAAAGGGAGATGTATAGGAAAGGTATATTTAGAAGAGTTGTGATCTATGCTGGCCAATATGGTAGCCACCAGCCATATTTGGCTATTGGGTACTGAAATGTGACTAATATGTCTGGAGAACCAAGTTTTAAATTTAAAACCATTCTCAATTCAGATAGTGGGACACATTTCAGTGTGTCTTGAAAATCTGGATATGGGAATCTACTTTTCCAAATTTAAATTTTACTTGAAAAATACGGATCAAGTATTTCCAATAATTTAGCATCCAAATTAAGACATGAAGTAACACTGGCTTGCAAGACTTCATATGAGAAAAAGCAATGTAAAATTCCTCAGTAATAATCGCATATATTGAGTCCTGTCAAAACGAAACTATTTCAGATATGTTCAGTTAAATAAAATATATTAAAATAAATCTTACTTTTTAAAAAGATCTTTAAATGTAGCTATTGGAAATTTGAAATTATACGTGTGGCTCACACTACAGTGATTATCTATATAAAGAGCCTATATGAACAAAAAGAGCTTAATTTGCCAGACATGATCTTTCCAAAGGCAGATATTTCTGCAAACAAGCATTAGAAGACACCCAGCAGGGTAGCCCGGGTGGTTCAGTGGTTTAGTGCCGCCTTCAGCCCAGGGTGTGATTCTGGAGACCCGGGATCGAGTCCCACAACGGGCTCCCTGCATGGAGCCTGCTTCTCCCTCTGCCTATGTCTCTGCCTCTCTCTCTCTCTCTCTCTCTCTATCTCTCATTAATAAATAAAATCTTTAAAAAAATAAAAAAAGAAGAAGACACCCAGCAGTCAGTCATTACGTTTTCTGTTTGAAAGACAAAGCCCAAAAGGTAGTGTGTTCTCAGGCTCTTGCACAGAAAGAACCATTCATGTACTCATGGACTCACCGATTCACCCTGCTGGTCACTGTGTCCAGCACCTGGAACATACAGGTGAATGGGACTTGGTTCCTGTCCTCAAGTAATCAAATGGGAGAGAAAGAGAGAAGTCAACTAGCAATCACAGCACAGATGCCCTGGAAGCAGAGCTGGGCATATAAAATAGAGCACAGAGATCAGCACTCAGAAGAGTGCTATCTTGGTCAGGTATGAAGTCTCTCTTCACTATTCGCAGAACTTAGAGTTTTGCAATTTGATCCCTCACACTCTAGTCACATAGCCAACTGCTCATGCACTGAACAGATCATGTGGAATTCTCCTTATGGTCCAGGTACTGTTACAGGCACTGGTGATACCAACAGTGAGTAAAACAGAAGAAGCCTCATGCTCTGCAGCTTCTGTTCCTGTGAGTATGGGACAGGGGAGTAAACAAGCAAGCAAATCCATGAAGAAGATAATTTCAGATAGTAGCAAGTATTGTGAGGAAAATAAAGCAGTATGACCAAACTGGAAGTGACCAGAAGGGGAATAATGGCTCATGGACTCTGCTTCTTTCCATCTTTGACTTTCAAGGAAAAATAAATCAAGATGGTGAAGAGGCAATGAAGTTGAGTCTTCCACTCTATAAGGGTAGTGATTCCCCAAAATAGCCCTCTTAACTAAGACATTGATTGTGGTGGCTAATGGTAAATATGAATGTTTTCTCAAGTAATGTGAGAATAAATAATAATAATAATAATAATAGTAATAATAATTTGAGAAATAAAGTAATTTCTCAAGTAATTCAAATTTTCTCAAATTTGAATTGAGCAATTCAAAATTTATTACTAAAGATAAACAATATATATCCTTTTGTATCACTTATCACCTAAACTATCTGGATAATCATAGGTTCTATCACCTTTTATTAACTTATGGTTTAATAAGGATTCCAATAGGATTAACAGAGTAAGTCCACTATGTAACAGAATAAACTTTTCTATGCATCTTCTGGAGATAAATCTCATTGTTCCATGGCTAAACATAACATATTATATGAAAGGATATTCTTTAGATATTTTACTAAGCCCTTATTATTTAATGCTTTTACATAATCATATTTGAAGAGGCCCAAAGGAAAGATAACGCGAGCAAGCAAGGAAGGCAAAACAGCTCTTACCCCAACTTAGCTACATATAGTTGGAAGACCTTAGGGAAGTCCCTTATCCTTCCTCGGGAGTCCCATATCTGTAAAAGGAAAGGAATTCTAAAGTCTTTCTGCCAGTATTCACACTTTGTGATGCCAAAATACAATTACAATTAGGACGCAATGATTGATTTGTGTGTGCCTCTTCTGTTGGTGTGTTCTGGTCAAGATATAAGGGAATTAAGTCTGCTTTCAAAACATTTCTTTTAATTTTTTAAAAACATTTTATTTATTTATTTATTTATTTATTCATGAAACACAGAGAAAGCAGAGACATAGAGGGAGGAGCAGACCCCCTGCAGTGAGTCTGATGTGGGACTCGATCCCAGGACCCTGGGATCACCACCCGACACAAAGGCAGATGCTCATTCAGTCACCCAGGCACCCTCAAAACATTTCTTTCAAGAGGAAACTAAAGGTCAAAGGTATGAAGGAGACAGGATTTGAAAATTCAGGACTTGGGGGATCCCTGGGTGGCTTAGCGGTTTGGCGCCTGCCTTCAGCCCAGGGCATGATCCTGGAGTCCTGGGATCAAGTCCCGCATCAGGCTCCCTGCATGAGAGCCTGCTTCTCCCTCTGCCTGTGTCTCTGCCTCTCTCTCTGTGTCTATCATGAATAAATAAATAAAATCTTAAAAAAAAAAAAGAAAATTCAGGACTCTGCTGGTCTACTCAGTGACCATTTGCTAACACTATATATGAAGGATAGAGTGGCACACACATGAGAAAGCAAAGGTTCTAATTTTTAGAAAAATTTTAGCTGACTCACGAGGTCACATACAATGGCCAAGGGTAGGATAATAACGACTTAGCACTCTGCCAGATGTTGTCAAGGAAATCAGATAGTCACACTACGGTTCAGGTCAGAATTTATCAAACTGTGGACCATATTCAATCATGCAGAGATTTCTATCTGCCAAAACAGAAAAAAAACACTACTTCCTGGCACGATTTACTGCCATTGAAAGAGCTACATGCAAAGTTTATAGCCTTTTCCTCTTGCAAATGGAAATAACAGTATCTGCTTCTTACTACCATGTTTCTTTTTCTTTTTTTTTTTTTTAGAGATTTTACTCATTTATTCATGAGAGACACAGAGAGAGAGAATGAGAGAGAGGCAGAGACACAGGCAGAGGGAGAAGCAGGCTCCAGGCAGGCAGTCCAATGTGGGACTTGATCCTGGGACTCCAGGACCATCCCTGGGCCGAAGGCGGGGCTAAACCGCTGAGCCACCTGGGCTGCCCCACTAGCATGTTTCGATAGCTAAACATCACTTGTTTATGAAACAATACAATCACACAGAAGACAAAAAGAGTATCTGTAAACACAAGGCATTACTGAGAAGGAACTATCACACAGGGTCTCCAAGGGCATTTAGGATTTGTCCTCTTCCTACATGTCCTACACCTTGGTAAGTCTTGGCAGTTTTTCCTTCTCATGTTGCTTCAGAAAGCCAATTATAAATCAGACTAATTAAACTCTCTGTTGTGTGTTCCACAACTTTGTACCTTATTACCTGCCCTTCCATTATATCATGTTAGGATATAATCACAAATGTTACTAAAGTTTTAAACAACAGAAATAGATGCATAAACACAGAGAACTGGTGGTTGCCATGGGGCAGAAGGAGGGCAGATGGATAAAATAGGTGAAGGGAGGTAAGAGGTACAAACTTCCAGTTATAAAATAAGTATATTGTGGGGATGGAAAATGCAGCATAGGAAATATAATCCATAGTGTAATAACTGTGTATGGTGACAGATGGTAACTAGACTTAAGGTGAGCACTTTGTAATGTATACACAGTTGACCCTTGAGTGGGAGTTAGGGCTGCCAAGCCTCTGCACAGTTGAAAATCCACCTGTAACTTTTGACAGTCTACTATTGACTGGCAGCCCTACCAATAACATAAACAGTTGATTAGCACATATTTGGTATATGTATTATATACTGTACCTGACAATGAAATTAGCTACAGAAAAGAAAGTGTTAAGAAAATCATTAGGAAGAAAAAAATACATTTACAGTACTGAACTGTATTTATCAAAAAAAGTGTGTGAGTGAACCCATGCAGTTCAAACTCATGTTGCTCAAGGGTCAACTGCAATGATCGAATCACTATGTTGCATATCTGAAACTAATATGATATTGTCATGACAACCATACTTCAATTTTTAAAAAGTAAAACTTGAATATTCAAAATACTCTGTTTGGGATATAAGGTTCTATTTGGAAGAAATAAGTTATGAGGCCCTTGTTAAAAAGATAGACGTTGAAAACAATTTTCTTATTATTTTCCATTTTTGTCTTCTGAAAAAAGGGGCAGAGTAGAGGATAGATCTTTTCAAATACTATGAGGTGTGTGTGGCTTTATTCAGGCAGACTTCACCCTACTCATTTTTTGTAATTTCTATGGTAGGGGTCAGCAAATATTTTTGTAAAAGACCAGATAGTGAATATTTTGGGTTCTGCAGGCCGGATGGTCTCTGTTGTAGTTACTCAACTTTGTTGTTATAATGCAAAAGCAGCCAGAGACCACACATAAACAACTGAATATGGTAGGATACAATAAAACTTTATTTATGGATACTGTTATTGGAATTTCACATAATTTTTATGTGTCATCAAGTATTATGCTACTTTGTTTTCAACCATTTAAAAATGTAAATACCATCCTTAGCTTGTAGGTGATTCAAACACAAGGTTGGATTTGGCCCAAGGTCCATAGTTTACTGACCCCTCTACGGAGGCATCCCTAGAGTGACATACTGTTCTGAAGGTTTCTGAAAAAAGGAGTGAATGGACACTATTGTCCAAACCTGATGCTTGGAATATTTACATGTACACACAAGTCCATGCATATATGTGTGACTATGTGTATATTTGCAAAAAAACAAACAAACATGAGAATCTACCCTTTGTGTTTGAACATAGTAACCATCATTTGCATAATGGAAAGACATACTATTGACTTTTCTATCCCATGTAGAGACAAGTGAAATTTCTTTATTAATTCATTCACTGACAAATATTTCTTTGGTACCTCCCTTATCGAAGTAGCATAATCCTACACAGGTATTTATGACACCCAATCTCAACAAGTGCTCAGTAGTATGAGAGAGAGAACAATTTTAAATTGAATAACTGATCTCATACATAGTACCATTTGAGGAGCATTTGCCCTGCAGTGAGTCAGAACCAAGTCTATGATATTCTCTTTGCAATGCATAGGCCAGGTGGTTCACTATCTGCATTCTATTTCTGCACCTGAATGGGGGCAGAGCAGAGGAAGCTTGGTGTTTTATGTGTGATTTACTAATATATTCTATGTATTTCCTACTAACTTCAATTTCTTTGTAGAGCAAGGCATAGGAATAAACAAATATTTACAGAGTGTCTCCCATGTTTCTAATACTCTAAGACATAATAGAAAATTAAAGAAAAATGCATAACTTTTTGTTTTTAATCTCAGAATCATGACTGCAGACTTACGTACTTATTTTTGGCATCATTTCATTAAAAGAACTAAAC
Source organism: Canis lupus familiaris (assembly GCF_011100685.1). Lineage (NCBI taxonomy): Eukaryota > Metazoa > Chordata > Mammalia > Carnivora > Canidae > Canis > Canis lupus. The sequence continues at coordinate 13,172,423 of NC_049225.1, forward strand.
TTGGACATTTGTCAGTAGTTAATGAATGGTATGATTTTCAAACAATTAGCTGGCAAAGATGTGGATGCTATGAAAGAACAAGCTTAGAGCTATGATCTCCAAGGACTTTCATCTGCTCTGAGAGAGAGTGAACTGTCCTTTAAGAAACATGATAGGTCAGTTCCTCTTCTTTCACCCCCGACCTCCTCCTTCACCCCAACACATATACTCAACTGCTATTCAGAGAAAGGGAAAGGCCAGATGGTTTTGGGGATTAGCAATGAGGAAAGGCCCAAGTTTCACCTCATGGTTGTTATTAAATTCTAGTGCAGATTGGCAGGGATACAAAATTCAGGCCATCTGAGAGCTCTTGGGGAGTCTTGGTCCGTTTCCTAATGAGCAGGTGTTGACATGGAAAAAGCTGCCTATACAACAGGCCTGCAGGCAAGGAGCTGCTGCAGTTCCCGAGGTGTGCAGAATCTTCCCCAGTACTTCCTTCCACCCTAGAAACCATGCACTCAACTCTGCACACTGAGATGTGTTTTGTGCCTTTCCCGCAGCATACCAAATAAAACATATCAATAAAATTTTTCCAACTGTAGTCTATCCTGCAGAAGTGGTGATTTCACAACACTTTGCCTTACTTTAAAAATTCTCTCCAGCATGTATTTAATTTAAATCTAATTCAATTTGGGGCCCACAAAATTTCAGTACCCCCTTGTAGCCATGCTTATGCATTACAGATTGCTCACTGTATTAACTATTTTCTATATGGAAACAGGACTATTGGTGTCTCAATAGTCTAGTCAAAATAAAATATACTTTAAAATCTTTAATATAGAGTTTGTTTTGTAGCCATGGTACTAAAATCTAGTAAAGTTTAGCCAATCAGTGGTAATAATGGGAAGCACTAAATAGAAATACCACTTTACTACACACGTGTAATGTGTTTTACCTTGTCAGGGAGCTGAGCAGTTAGACTGGAAAGAAAAGCACAGAATTATAGCTAGCAGTTTAACACAGATACAGTACCTGTCTCTATTTTTAACTATGACTTTCCAGCCAACTGAAATTTTTTTAAAGACTTAGGAAGCCATGAATATTGACTTTTTTAAAAAAAAGATTTTATTTATTTATTCATGAGAGACATGGGGGGGGGCGGGGAGAAGCAGGCTCCATGCAGGGAGTCTGACGTGGGACTCAATCCCGGGTCTCTAGGATCATGCCCTGGGCTGAAGGCAGCGCTAAACCGCTGAACCACCAAGGCTGCCCTGAATATTGACTTATAAGAAAGGAACATGACTGATTCTGCTTCCAACCAAAATGTTTAGAAACCATTTTCATAATGGTGATGTTTTAAAATAAAAATATGATGCTTATAAAAAAAGAATTTCCCCAATCTTTGCATTTGTGAATGTTAACAGCAAAAACAAAAATATAAAGTAACTGCTACATTTCATGATGTTATGTTCTACTACAGCAGCGATAAAACCAGTCTTTTGCGTAAGTAGATCATCTTGAGTTTTAGGTAACTCTATAAATTTTGTAAAGTTCAATAGATCTTATTTCATAGAGAGTAGCAATTTAAAAATACAAATAATTCTGTAAATTGTGGCTGTGTAGGGCCTTTCAAAAAAAGATTTATTTGATATATATATGTTTTATATATAAATATATATTAGATATTATAGATATATATCTATAGATGTAGATTAGAGATAGAGATAGAGATAGATAGAGATAGATAGAGATAGAGATAGAGATAGAGATAGAGATAGAGATAGAGATAGAGATAGAGCGAGCACGTGCAAACAAGCCGGGGAGCATCAGGCAGAGAGAGAGGGAGAAACAGGCTCTCCACCGAGGGCAGAGCCCTATGTGAGGCTCAATCCCAGGACCCTGGAATCATGACCTGAGCCAAAGGCAGACATCTACCTTACTAAACCACCCAGGCGCCTCTCTGTAGGGCCTTTTAAAAGTCATGTTTATTTATTTTTCATATCTTCAACATATATTCTAAAAATTTCAAATCACGAATTAAAAACAGGAAAATAATCATACCGTATTACCTCATTCCTGTTAGAATGGCTATTATCAAAAAGAAAAAAGTAACAAGTGTTGGCAAGGACGTGGAGGAAAAGGAACCCTTGTGCACTATTGTGGGAATGTAAATTGGTACAGACACTGTGGAAAACAATATGGAGGTTCCTCAAAAAATTAAAAATAGTATTACCATATGATCCAAGGACTCTACTATTGGGTGTTCACCCAAAAAAAACAAAAACACTAATTCAGAAAGATACATGCAGTCCTATATTTACTACCACTGCTTATAATAGCTTAAATAAGGAAGCAACCTATGTATCCATTGATAGATCAATGGATAAAAAGAAGATGTGGTGTATATATATATATATATATACACACACACAATGGAATACTACTGTCATCAACAAGAATGAGATCTTGGCATTTGTGACAACATCAACGGATCTAGAGGGTATTATGCTAAGTGAAATAAATCAAAGACAAATGCCATATAATTTTATTTACACATGGAATCTAAAAAAAAAACCCAAACACATGAACAAAAAAATAATGAACAAACAAATAAAAGCCAAAACAGGGGATCCCTGGGTGGCTCAGCGGTTTGGTGCCTGCCTTTGGCCCAGGGCGTGATCCTGGAGCTCCGGGATCGAGTCTCACATCGGATCCCGGCATGGAGCCTGCTTCTCCTTCCGCCTGTGTCTCTGCGCCACCCCCTCCCCCTTTCTATGTCTATCATGAATAAATAAATAAAATCTTTTTAAAAAAAGGCCAAAACAGACTCATAAATACAGAGAACTAGTGGCTGTCAGAGGGGGAGGGGTGGGAAGTGAGGGATAAAATAGATAAAGGGGATTAAGAGTACACTTAATGGAAACACACACACACACACACACACACACACACACACACACACTGAAAACAACTACCAAAGTATTCAGCAATTCCCTTTCTGGGTATGTATCATTAGTAAAAAAAAAAAATCACTATCTTAAAAACATATCTACACCCTCTGTTTTCTTTACAATAGTCAAGACAGAAATGACCCAAATGTCTATAGACAAATAAATTTTAAAATGTTACATAAACACACAGAAGAATATTATTCAGCCACAAAAAGGAAGATAATTATGATAATTTGTGACAACATGGATGGACCTTGAAGCATTATGCTAAGTGAAATAAGTCAGAGAGAGAAAGATAAATACTGTCTGATCTCACTTACATGCAGAATCTAAAAAACCAAACTCATAGATACAAACAGCGGGGTGGGTAGAATGGGTGAAGATGGTCAAAAGATATCGATGTCCAGTTATAAGATAAATAAGTTCTGGGGATATAATGTATAGCATGGTGACTAAAGTTAACAATAGTATATCATATATTTAAAACTTGCTACGAGAGTAGATCTCAAAAGTTCTCAACACAAGAAAAGAGTTTGTAGGTGTTTAAACTTTTTGTAGTAATCATTTTGTTATACATACATATATACAATCATCATTTTGTATACCTAAAACTACTAAATGCTATATGTCAATTAGATTTCAATAAAATGGAAAAAATCATATTGCTATCATTTGGAAATAACCACCATTAACATTTTTATTATATATTCTTCTAAGCCTTTTTTTATGCCTACAAGTATTTACATGTAAGTATCTTATCAAAAATAGAATCCCACAAGTAACTTCATAATCTATATTTAAATATATGTTAAACATCAACTATAAATGAACATCCATACAGGTCACTAAATACTCTTCTATAACTTTTAAATGGTTGTATAGTATTTCATGTGATTAATCCATCATATTATTTATTTATTTATTTAATATTTATTTATTTATTAATGATAGACACAGAGAGGCAGAGACATAGGCAGAGGGAGAAGCAGGCTCCGTGCAGGAAGCCTCATGTGGGACTCCATCCGGGAACTCCGGGATCATGCTCTGAGCCAAAGGCAGACAGAGGCTCAACCGCTGAGCCACCCAGGCATCCTGAATCCATCATATTTTTTTTAATCGATCATATTTTTAAAAATCAATCTCTTTCCATTAGACATTTAGATCACCTCCAGTTTTTCCATGAGAGAAACAATGCTATCAATGACTATTCTTTTCGTCAGATAAGCTCACACACACATAAGTAATGTAGGCTAAATTTCCAGAGGTAGGTTTCCGAAAAGGTGAAATGAATGTGATTTAACAGCAAGATGTAAATATGTACTTACGTACTGATAGTGTTAAACCGCACTTCCATTATCAACTACCCAACTCTACTTACATTTTCTGTGTTCAAGAATTGCTCTATTGACAGAAAAGATGGGAAACCTAGAGAAATATATTACCAATGCTATGGTAAATTGCTTACCTTTAATATTGCTTACAGTTTATCCACAGCTCAACCTGTTTTTAAGCCCCAATTCAGTATAGCCAGGATAATTTTCAAGAGTGCCATATTTTGAATTCTTAAAGTATTATGGACATTATGGACCAAAAAAAAAAAAAGTTTGAAACGTCACTGGTTTGGGTTGTGCAGATACCCAAAATATATAATCATGTATAAAACAAAAATATAAACAATCACAATTTTCCTAAGTATTAATGGGAGAAAAGACATTGCTTTTGATCAGACACCAAAGAACTCAATGTTCTGTAAATTCCAGAAAGATGCACAAAGACTGTAGTACCACAATACTGATTAGATGACTATTTACACAAAATTGCCAAATTCATGACAATTTGTCCATAATAGTATATCATAATAAGTGACAGATTGCAGAAATGGTGCTAATTTTCTCCTGCCCCACATCCACAGTCATTTGGAATTAGTGGTGAAGTCTATTTTTCAACCCTGTAAATCTGGGTTGTTCTTGTGATTTACTTTAATAAAAAAAAAAAAATGTGAGAAAAAAAGCAATTCTGTCATATCCCAAGATTAGGTCTCGAGAGAATGTGCATATTTCTATTCTGTCTAGGAACACTGCTGAGCCACTATGTGAACAAGCCTGGCTTAGCCTGGTAGGTGAGGAGAAACATGCAGCCTGTCACCCCCATTGCCCAGCCAATAGCCACCCAAATCCCAGAAGCAGAGCCACCTAAGAGACTGGCAGCTGCCCAAAGACCTGTGAACCTGCCTAGACTGTAAGAATTTCTCAGATGATCTCCAATGGCCCACTCATTGATAAATAAATGGTTATTATTTAATGGTTAAATAATGGTTATCATTTAATTTACTAATTTGGGGGTGACTTGCTATTTGTTACAAGTAATTGATACCAAAAAAGTCAGAGAATACAATTTACAAATACTATGACTAGATACTTGGGACTAGAGGTTAAAAAGATAAATGAATATTAACTTTATGCCAATAAATTGAAAATTTAGATGAAGTGGACAACTTTCTCAAAAAAAAAATCTTTAGAAGCTTTTTTTGAAGAAGCTGAAATCATAAAATCATTCTACAATAGAAACTCTACACCCATATGGTTTCACTGATGAGTTGTATCAAATTTTTGGAAAGAAATATCAATATTACACCAACTCTGGAAAATCTGAACAGAACAAATAGCTAGTAACAAAATTGAATCAGAAGTCAAAAAACTCAATGAACAAAAGCCCAGGACCAAATGGATTCACGAGTGAATTCTACCAAGTATTTAAAGAAGAATTAATACCTATTCTCCTCAAACTATTCCAAGAAACAGAAGAGCAAGAAAAGTTTTCAAGTACATTTTACAAGGCCAGCATTACTCTGATAAAAACAAAGACACCACAAAAGAGAAAACTACAGGCCAATATCTTCGATGAGCATAGATGTAAAAATATTCAACAAAATATAAACAAACTGTATTCAACAATACATTAAAAAGATCATTCATTATGATCAAGTAGGATTTATTCTAGAGATGCAAGGATGGTGCAATATTCACAAATCAACATGATACACCACATCAACAAAATGAAGGTTAAAAATCATATGATCATCTCAATAGATGCAGTATAGATATTTGACAAAATCCAACAACCATTCATGACAGAAATTCTCAATAAAGTGGGTTCAGAGGGAACATACCTCAACATAATAAAGGTCATATATTAAAAACTCAACAGCTGACATCATACTCAATGGGGAAAAACTGAAAGCTTTTCCCTCTAAGATCAGGAGCAAGACAAAGAGGTCCACTCTCACACTTTTATTCAACATAGTACTGGAATTTGTAGCACAGTAACCAGACAAGAAAAATAAATACAAGTCATCCAAATTGGTAAGGAAGAAATTAAATTGTTACTATTTGCAGGTGACATGATACTACTATACATAGCAAGCCCTAAAGACTTCACCAAAGAACAATTAGAAGTAATAAACAAATTCAATAAAGTTGCAGGATACAAAATACATGGAAATTGGTTGCATTTCTATATGCTAATAATGAAGTGGCAGAAAAGAAATTTTAAAAATATTCCATTTATAACTGCACCAAAAAGAATAAACTATCTAGGAATAAACTTAACCAAGGCACTGAAAGACCTATACTCTGAAAACTATAAAACACTGATAAAAGACATTGAAGATGTCACAAACGAATGGAAAGATATTCCATGATTATGCAATGGAAGAATTAATATTGTTACAATGTCCATATGACTCAAAGCAATCTGCAAATCAAATGCAATATCTATTAAAATACCAAAAGCATTTTTCAAAGAACTAGAACAAATAACTCTAAAATTTACATGGAACCACAAAAAACCTTCAATAGCCAAAGCAATCTTGAAAAAGAACAAAGCTGGAAATATCACAATTCCACATTTCAAGATATACTACAAAGCTGTAGTAGTCAAAACAGCATGGTACCAGCATAGAAATAGACATGTTGATCAGTGGAACAGACAGCCCAGAAATAAATCCAATTAATCTATGACAAAGGAAGCAAGAACATTCATGGGGAAGATAGTCTCTTCAATAAATGGTACTGGCAAAACTAGATCACCTTCTTACATCACACATGAAAATAAACTAAGATGGATTAGAGATCTAAAACCATACAACTCCTAGAAGAGAACATAGACATTAAGTAATCTCTTTGACACTGGCCTTAGCAACATTCTTCTAGATAGGTCTCTTCTGGCAAGGGAAACAAAAGCAAAAACAAATAACTGAGACTAAACCAAAATGAAAAAATTTTGCATAGTGAAGGAAACCATCAACAAAATGAAAAGGCAACCTAGTGAATGAAAGTCTGATATTCACAAATAATATGTCCGATAAGGAGTTATATATCCAAAATGTATAAACTTACATAACTCAACACCAAAAAATCCAATTAAAAAATGGGCAGACAACCTGAATAGACATTTTTCCAAACAAGACATCTACAATAGCCAACAAACACATGAAAAGATGTTCAACATCTCTCAATCAGGGAAATGGACATCAAAAATACTATGACATATCACCCTACACATGTCTGAAAAACTAGAATAAAAAAGACAAGAAATAACAGGTACTGGTGATCAAGGGGAGAAAAAGGAATCCTTGGGCACTGCTGGTGGGAATGTAAGTTGGTGCAGCCACTGGGGAAGACAATATGAGGTTCCTCAAAAAATTAAAAATAGAACTACCATATGATCCAGTATTTCCACTACCAGGTATTCATTCAAATAATATAAAAACATTAATTCAGAAAAATATATGCACCCCTAGGTTTACTGCAGCATTATTTACAATAGCTAAGATATGGAAGCAATTCAAATGTCCATCAATAGATGAATGAATAAAGAAGATGTAAGGTATACATACATATATAAATATACACACCTACCTCTAGGGTATTATACTAAGTGAAGTAAGTTAGACAGAAAGACAAATACCATATGACTTCACTTTTATGTGGAATCAACAATCAAATGAGTAAACAAATAAACAAAAAGCAGAAACAAACCGACAAAACAGAGAACTGATGATTGCCAGAGCGTGGGGCGGTGGGGGGCGGGGGGGGGTCGGGATGGGTAAATGGGTAAAGGGGAGTGGGAGATACAGACTTTTGGTTATAGAATGAATAAGTCACAGGTATAAAGGTACAGCCTATGTTATATAGCCTATGGTATTATAATAGTGCTGTGTGGTAACAGGTGGTAGCCACACATGTGGTGAACATAGCATAATGTACCGTATGGACTTGTTCAATCATTGTGTTATACTCTTCAAACTAATGTAACACTGCACGTCAACTGTATTTCAATAAATATACATATATGTTACACCAACGTGACCTTAATAACAAAGCCTAACAGGGAAATTAACAACAATAATACAAAATGATCTCTCCCATCAAGATATATGCAAAAATGCTTTAGAAAATGCTACTAAAATCAAATTTAGTAATAGAATGGGTTTATTCCAAGAATGCAAACCTGATTTATTTAACTTCATAAAAGTCAATGAAAAACAATGCATCACAATAGCCAGTGAAGAAAAAAATCAGATGATTATTTCAACAAATGCAAACTACTCATTTGGCAAAATTAAACCCTGTTATGATATTTTTTAAAAACCCTCACCAGGGGAATCCCTGGGTGGTGCAGCGGTTTAACACTGCCTCCGGCCCAGGGTGTGATCCTGGAGTCCCGGGATCGAGTCCCACGTCTGGCTCCCTGCATGGAGCCTGCTTCTCCCTCTGCCTGTGTCTCTGCCTCTCTCTCTCTGTGTCTTTCATGAATAAATAAATAAAATCTTTAAAAAAAAAAAAAACAAAAAAAACAACCCTCACCACATTTGGAATTAGAAGAAGATTTCCTCAATCTGATTAAAAAAAAAGTCTATGAAAGACTTACAAAAACTATTATACATAATGGCAAAATACTGAATGCTTTCCTACTAAGAGTAAGAACAAAATAGGCATGTTCATTCTCACCACTTTTATTCAACATTTTATAGGAGATCTTAGCCAGAGTAAAGAGTCAAAGAAATAAAGTCATAAAGATTAGAAAGGAAGAGTAAAACAGACTCAATTCACAGATGTCATGATTATTTACATAGAAAGATCCTCAGGAATTTAAAAACAACTCCTAGAACTAATAAGTGACATTAAATTGGCTTCAGGATATAAGCTCTACATACAAAAAACAACTGTATTTTATATGCTGGCTACAAACAATTGGAAAATAAAATTCAAGGAATAAAAAGAAAGAAAAAAGAAAAATCCTACTTTTGAAAGCACCGAAAGTCACTAAATACTTAGGAATATATGTGTGTGTGTGTGTGTGTGTATATATATATATATTTTTTTTTTAAGTAATCTCTACACTCAACATGGGGCATGAACTCACAACCCCGTGAAGAGCTGCACATTCCACCGAATGAGCCAGCCAGGAGCCCCTACTTAGGAATAAATTTAAGGAAAGATATGCAAGACCTCCACATTTAAACTACATTGAAATCATTGCTGAAGGAAATTAAAGATCCAGGTAAACATAGAAATATACCACATTCATGGGTTGGAGGTCCAACATTGTTAAAATGTCCGTTTTCCTCTGATCTACAGATTCAATGAACTTCACAATTTTTAATAGACAAGCTTATTTTGAAAAATTTTAATAGAATAAAAAGGACCTAGAATATCCAAAGCAATCTTGAAAAATAAAAACAAGTTGGAAGACTTACACTGCTACCTTAATTTAAGATTATAAAATCACAACAACTAAGAAAGTATGTTACTAGTGTTAAAGTAGACAGATAGATCAATGCAACAGAAATAGGCCTACACTTACCCCTTTGACTTATTTATAATAAAGGTACAAAGCAATTTAATTGAGAGAAGAAAGTCCTCTGAACAAATTGTTCAGAACAACTGCATACACATATGGATCATAATGAACCTCTATTCCCACTTCACACTATATGGTAGAAGTAACTCAACTTTACTGGATATGACTGACACATTAAAAAAATACTTTTTATTAGTTATCAGAGCAATAAAAATTAAATCCACCATGAGATCTCAATATCATCTAACTAGAAAGGGCGAAGTTAAAAAGGGCGAAGTTAATCCTTGCCAATGGTGGCAAGGATGTGAAACCATCAGAACTCTAATACGTTGTTGGGGGATGCGGCAAAGGGGGTGAAATTGTACAATTACTTTGGCAGTTTCTTATAAAACCACCATATGACTCAACAATTTCACTCTCAGAAGTTTACACAAGAGATAAGAAAGCATATGGTTACAAAAGACTTCTACAAGAATGTTCACAGATTTATTCATAATAACTAAAAACCAGGGACAGCCTAGGTGTGGATCAACAGATGAATGAATAAACAAACTGGTGCATTCATACAATTCATATTACTTAGCAACAAAAAGCAACCAACCACTGTTATACACAACAACACACAGAATCTCAAACACATTATGCTAAGTGAGAAAGATCAGAACAGTGGTTGCCTGTTGGGAGTGGGGTGAGATGGGAAATGAGAAGGGGCATGAGGGAATTCTCTAGGGTGATCATAATGTTTTATATCTCAACAAGAGTCACTTGTAAAAATTCATCAGAGTACACTCAAGTTTGTGCATTACACAGTATGTACATTTTTACCTAAAAAAAAAAAAAAAGTAAACACATACTGATTGCCAGTTAAGCTGGTATGCACGCCTTACTTTGAAATCCATAAAAAATAAGATGGAATAATAGGTGGGTAGAGAGACTGGTAGATAGACACATAGGTAATAAAACAAATACAGAAAATGTTAATTGTAGACTCTAGGTGGTGGAAATATGGACGTTCATTGTAGAGTTCTTTCAACTTTTTTTGTATATTTGAAAATTTTCTTAATAGCCTGCTAGGAGAAAAAAACTAAAACTTATACTACGAGGCAGACTTTTGTTTCTGTATAATTTTCATATATAAGAGGTTACTTGCTTACAATTCTGTAAATATAGACAAGGCTGGCATCAACTGTGCTTTACTGCTGAAGATACTGTCTCATAAGGGACCTTGCCCAAAGTGTCAGGATAGTAAATAGTAAACTAGTAGTTCCAGGGGACATTAGACTTTTTCATAAAGGGCCAGGTAGCAAGCATCTTAGGCCATACAGTCACTGCTACAACTATTGTACCCTGCTTTTTTGTTGTATGAGAGCAGTCACAGACAATTTGTAAATAAATGGACATGTCTGTGTTCCAATAAAACTCTACTTATGAAAAAAGGCAGGGGCCAGGTTTGGCCCATGAGTGATAGTTTGCTGATACCTAGATGATAATCCAGGTTTTTTCACTATAGAAGGTATAAAAAAGGATTGATTTTAGAGTCAGACTGACCTGTGTTTTACATACCCCATGGGGTTATTAAGATACTTCAATAGGTAATTCTTATAAAGGAACTAGCATCGAACCTGTTCTAAAGCAGATATTTGATAATTTTTTTCCATTACCTTGTCTTTTTCTCATTTGCAATTTTTGCCACTCATGGCCTGGATGAATTACAGGAAAAAAAAAACAAACAAACAAGCTGCATAATATTGTTTGGCCAAATTAACTATAGTAGACTTTTTATTCAGTAAATTGCTAAATGGTTACACTGTAAATGGAAACACATGATGGTTCCTGCGTTTTCTAGGCTTTCAGACAGAAATTCACTGAGGGCATTCCAGGTTACTACTCTGTTATATCACATGGAAGTCCCAGTAACTCTCCCCCATTCCACATTTGAATAAACAGATTAGTTAAACTCATGCTTTCTCTCAGATCACTTCTCCAATGCGTGTGATTTCATTAACTCCCCGATGCCAAGCTGTGTGTCCCTCACATCCAAAATCCTACTGAAAACTGAACTTTTCCTTAAGTGTGTGGTGCCTCTGCACTCTTATCTTTGGCTTCTCTCCAAACACCTTGAAGCAACTGAGGCAGTAAAATGCTAATAATTCAAATTTATTCCTTTCCACAGAATTGTGAGGATGCAAATTATCCAACCATCTCTTAATATGTCACTGGCAAAGTTACAAGGGTATAGCCAAACATTCGGTTACCAGCTGAGCAGGGAACCTGATGCGGGGCTCAATCAGGTGGGACCGCGACGTGAGCCAAAGGCAGATGCTTAACTGACTGAGCCACCTAGGCATTCCAAGAAGAGATTTCTTCCACTTTCTCTAAATAACACCACAATAAGTATAGATCGATCAAGAGAACATTTATTACCTGCTAAACACTATTAACCCTTCTATTCCTTCATTCACATATTCATCGATGTGCATGAAATACTCATCATCTGCCAGGATTTACATAAATTATCTAATGAATCTATACCCGAATCATGTAAGGTAGGTGCTATAATTCCTGTTGTACAAACTGAGTAAATTGAGGCTAAAGAGTAATCACTTTCCTAGCGTTCCTTGGCTGGGAAGTGGCCAAGCTACTACCTAGCAGAGATCTCGTCTTCTGCAGACTGAATAAATATTGGGAGTGCATATTTGAAGCCACTTGTTTCATGTGTTTCTGTATTGCTTTGCCCTTTCCCAGCATTTTGTCCTGTCTCCACCATTTAGCTGTTCTCTCTGTAGAGGACTGGTTCAGGAGGCTCACTCCCTATGACCGCCCCCATCCCTCCCACACCACAGTGGAAGATCGATAACTTTGGTTGCTTACCCGCAGCCCCCACCACCATCTGTTCAGGCAACTCATTTCCCAGCACACCCCCTGCAGGATGTTTTTTTCACTTTATTCCCAGCCTCTCTAGAATTAATCTGCAGAAGGCAATAGAACCAGGGACTCCCCCTCTTATGAAACACTCCCTCAACTTTGAACTTTGTCATTATACTTTAGTAATCAGCTGTGCGGCTCACACAAGGAAGGGCTCTGGAGGAGTGGCCAAAAAGGAATGAAGGCATCAGCCTATAAGCTCCTTTAGAAAATAAAGTGCAATCTGGTGAGACACCTCCTCCCAGTGTACGAGTAGAACACACGTCAGTCGCTGGGGTTCATGTTGACGCATTCCTCCTATAGCTGGGGCTGCTTCTCTTTCTTTTTCTTTCTTTCTCTTTCTCTCTTTCTCTCTCTCTCTCTCTCTCTCTCTCTCTCTCTCTCTCTCTCTCTCTTCCCTTTTCCCCCCAGCCAGGCTTTTGCACTAACTCAGATCCTTCTGGGCAGACTCCACCTTCTCAGATGTGCTTCTGAGATCAGCTAATAACACTGGGTACATTAACTAATTAGCAACAGTAAGGAGTTCAGAAAACAAACAGGCACGGAGCAATGCTATTATTATGTGGCTTTTGCTTGACACTGTTGTCCTCATTAGGCAGGCATCGATGTCAATATATCCACGAAGGAAGGCAAAGTAAAATCCTTACTGCAAGTTGCCAACTGATTCCTTTTTCCTGAAATTAGACATAGCTACAGCTACAGCTGTATGGGAGCACAGCAGCTCATTTCTACTCCCCTTTTTTCCCAATTTTTTTAAGACTCTCTTCGTTCCTGTAACCATGTAGCCTCATTTTGCATTGCATGAGAGTTTAGTTTATGAACCTTCCCAAAACACAACTTGTCCAGTTCTAGAAAGACCAAGAGAAAAATCATAGTATTCTTTCAACCTTTCTCATCAATTGGGATTCACAGCTCCTTTTCGAAATGAACTTAGAGCACACATCCCCCACATTTCACATTGTAGGTAATATTGGCCAATTTGTGTGCTACTTGTTAAAAACAAGTGAGTTTTCTCTCTCTCTCTCTCTCTCTCTTTTAAGATTTATTTATTTATCTCAGAGAGACAGCATCAGTGGAGGAAGGGGCAGAGGGAGAAGAATAAGCAGATTCCCCACTGAGTGGGGAGCCCAACGTGGGGTTTGATCCCAGGATCACGACCTGAGCCGAAGGCAAATATATAACTGGCTGAGCCACCCAGGTGCACCTGAGTTTTCTGATTAAGTAAAAGATGAATACAGGAAGGCCTTGCCTGATTTACTTGCCATTGATCCTTTCCCTCTGTCCCTGTCCCTCCGTTCTCTCCCTATCTGACATCTTCCCTTGGATGTCTTCAACTCAACAACATCCAAAAGTGAACACATGATGTGTCCCCCTCCCTAGGTCTACCACTGTTTCTTAGTGAAACGAATGGCACCAGCATCACAAAATGAAAGCTTCTCTAACTGACCTTTCATCATGGGCCATGTGGTTGATCCCCACCTCCCTGTCAGCCTCACTTTGCACGTGTTCCAGCCACTGTGGTCTCCTGCCAGGTCTCACTGTACCCCTCCTACCTCCACTCTTCACCTTGATGATGCCTCCTCATCCCTCAGGGGTTAGGATTTCTGAAGATACCCTAGAGTTCCACAGTCCTCACATCCTGACAAAGTGAGCTCCTTCTACTGTAGTTTTCAGAGCATCACACATCTCCTTTCAGAGGCTAGCGACAGCTGCCACTTCCATTTCGTGCACGTGATTATGTGATCAACCCGAACTTTCTTACACTGGGTTGTAAACCTCAACAGGAGCAGGGGCTAGGTGTGTTTTTTCACAACTTTAGTCCATGGCTTAGAATGCTTGACACCTAATAGGCAGCTCTCACTAAATACTTGTTGGAAGGAAGGCAGGGAAAGAGGATAGAAAGGGAAAAACAAACAATTTTTTGAATATCAAACTTTGGTTTGTAGAGCAGACATGGCCCAGTAATTCTCCACACGATGTCCATTCTCCTCTGGGCCACATCATTTCCTTTCCCAGCCTCCCTGCAGCCAGGTGAGGCAATGTCACTGACATCAGAGAGGGATGCAGACTGATGTGACGCATGGCACTTCAAAGCTGGCCCTTAGAAACGTCCATGCACCCTTTGTCCCTCTCCCCCCACTCCTCTCTTCTAATGGCTGCTGACTACTTACCAGGATCTGCTAAAGGACCCCAAGGTCCTGGGAGGGAGGCAGAGCTCCAAGCCAGAGGGGACCTAGATTCCATATGACCGCACAGTCCCACCCCCAAGCCACACTAGACATCATGTGAACCAGAAATAAACCTTTACTGGGGCAAATTTAGCCATTAGACTACACCAACTTGCAGAGTTTAGGAAGAGAAAGATAAAGCAGTTATCACCCTCTGTGAGTTTTCTAACAGAGTATTTTGTTTTTCTAGCCTGGAGAGGAGAAATGGTTATGTTTAGGGCTCAAGGGTAAATATGCTTCAATCTGAAAAATACAACTGCTGAGCAGTAACTGTCCTTTCCAGTCATGGATCCTAAACAGAGAAATGCTAAGCTTCTCTTGCCAGAAAAAGTCGTTGGCCTGTTAAGTTTGCACTCTGCCTTCTTGCTGGTTCTCCCATGTGTATGGAGCAGTAAGAACAACCACAGTGACAAAAGCAGCCCTTCTGATAGAGCAGTGTCAGGGAGAAGGGGAGAAAGGGCCAGTTTGGAGGTGGTCTGCCTCTAGTGCCCAGGAAGGGTGGGTATGGGGGGGACCCTGAAAATCATCCAGATCCCAGTTGGGGGAGGGGGTACCTGGGTGCCAACCTTTCCCACCTTGGTGAGTCTGAACACAAATGAATTCAGAAGTGGAAGGTGCTAAGAGAGTAGGTCTAACAGTTCTAGGCACGAGAAAGATTTTTTTTTTTTTTAACTATACAAGGTGATGGATGTTAACTGAACTTCTCACAGCAAACATTTCCTAACACATTCATATATCAAATCGTTATGTTGTATGCCTTAAATACAAAGTTATGTGTCAGTTATATCTCAATAAAACTGAAGAGGAAAAAAAAAAAAACAGAGATGCCATAAGGTACTAGAGATGAGCACAGACTCCAGATCCAAACTGCCTGGGCTTGATCCCCAGAACAACCACTTGCCAGAAGAATGGCCTCAGAGAAGTGGCCTGACCTCTCTGTGCCTCAGTTTTCACACCTCTTAAATGTAGAAATGAGGGCATAAAAGAAACTACCTGTGAGGATTTTATGGAGATAATATTTGGAAAGCATTTATTTCAGTAAGTACTAAATAAGTGCCTATTAAAAAAAAAAAAAAAAAGGACTAAGAGAGCCAGGTAATTAGCTGTGTATTGTCTACTTTTGTGTGTGTGTGTGTGTGGGGGTCCTATAATTTTTCTTAAAGAGAAACTACTTTTGAATCTCTAAAAGGTTTCAAAGTGCCACAGAAGACCCAAGAAAGAAAAGAACCCGAAAATGACACCAGTGAGAAGGCATGTGAAGAGGGCAACTCCTCTTGGCTACAAGATAAGAAGCATTTGGAGAGATTATTGCAGCCACCAGTTTGATAAACTGTGCAAGTGTTAAAAATCTCACTGCCTTTTACTACCTAGCAATTGGGGAGGTTCAGCCAGAACAGCTCCCCAAGCCCGTCCATCATTCTCACCATGGTAGTCCCATTGCTGATGACTGCACCCAGCACCGAGCAAATGTGCAACAAATGTGCAACTGTTTCACTGTACCTTTCTAATGACAACCAAGATTTTCTATTTAGGATTCTGATTATTTTAATGTGTATATACTATTTCTCTATAAAGTCACTTGAGGACAGATTCCATACCTCATTTATCTTTTATTCCCATTCGGCACAGTATCTTGTAAATAATAGAGACTCAATAGAAAATTGAAAGAGTTAATGAATCAATAAAAGTATGGATCATCCACTAAGTGTATTCATTAATCATCTTTCTTCCCAATCTGTAGAATACTAAAATTTAAGTTTACAAAGCTGAAATGTGAAGCACAAAATAATGATCACCTTTTGATGGTACTAATCTTAAACCCTTTCATAAGAGGGGATTGTAGCAATTTCAGCCACTGCTTTCTCACTAAAATTTCATGAGCTTGAATTGAAGACTTTATTTTGGCCAATTTAGTAGAAAGGATATTGAGTTCGCAAAAGAAGAGTATTGCCTCTTGTGATGTTGTGCCACATGGTACACAGGTGAAGAACCCATGACATGTGAAACTGGTGTCTGCCATGTTGCTTTATCTCAGGACCTGTTACACTTCCACGCCAAGTGTGTCAGGTAAGTCTCTACAGAACAAGTTTTGAAAAGATACTCAAAAGACCTTTATGACACTGACAAATTTCTCATCTAGTTCCCACTACAGTCACTAAGTAATATCTGTTCTCTATGGAGACAATATAAAAATCTATAAGACCCATCTTTTGAATTCCAAACCAGTATCATTTACCATGAACTATCTCATTAACTTTTGGGAAATCTAGAAGGTTCTGCAAAATGAAATAAGTATATAATCCTGCAAAAGTATAAAAGCAAAGCCAGTATATTTCAGATAAAAAGGAACTGGAAATGTTTTATTTGGTATGATGCAAGAGTACTTTAGGAGTATTTAATAAATAAACTACAATATACTCTCAGGTGCTATATAATTCATAATAAAATCAAACACAAAAGGAAATACTGATATCAATATAGGCACTATTATTTTGCTTCAATTTTGAAAACATTTGCAACTTGAAAAAGATGGTTTCTATTATTGTTACAGCCCAAGGAAAAAAATGGCATTTTAGCTTAGCAACATGTATGTTCATCATGTAAAAATATGCCTACAAGAGACCTGTTCTGCTAAAGAGATTCAATCTTATTCTCAGCAAATTCCCAAACCTACCCCTGCTGGGCCTGGAGGTACTGTCCTGTAACCTCCCTGAGTTCAGCTGTTGAATGTACTCCCCATTCTCAAGTAGTGTAGACTCCAGCACATAACGGGAATACACAAATCCTGAGTATTTCTCAGAAGCGCACAAGGTTATTTATATAATGATCGATCTTTAGTGCAATTCAACAAACACAAGACATACCCGCAAATAACTACAGTAAAAGATCTTATAAGTAATCACAGACAGAAAAGGTGGTACAAACAAGGAGCTGTGTGATTTCTGGAGGAGATGACCTTTTGAGATCAAGGAAGGAAGCCACTGTGAAGGAATGGGTTTGGGAAGGTGGGTAGGGTTGAAATGAATATGCCTTCTCTTCTGTATAGGATGGACTGCAAGAGAAGGTCAATGGTGTAATGCTGTCAAAATCATATGCATGTTTAACAGGATGTTAAAATGAGGCTGCTTCAATCTCCCTTTGGGCTGAGGGCATAAAAAGCCGGTGGCAAGTGCATCCACCTTGCAAAGCGAGGTATCAGATGCCTCCGTAGCATTTGCAAAGGCAGCGTCTGAGAGCCAGTTCTGTGACCTCAGTTTACTGCTCCCCTCAGACTATGAGAGGTTAGAAAAGCTGACAGGAGACAGCTGCAGACTAGACAGGAATCACTCCAGATGTCAGTGTGCTCCGAGTAACCCCCCTCCTTCCGAAAGAGAGGAATTTCCTCGGAGGTCTGGGGTTCCGGAAGCCACGTGCATCTCCACCCAAGTGACAGGAGGCAGCAGGCAGGAGAGAGAAGGAACCAGACTGCCCTGGCAGCTGCCTACAATTCCCCAGGGCACCTGCAGCAAGGGCTAAAGTGCCCAGGTGTTGCTTGTGATCAGCTCTGGGCCCCAGGAGTGAAAACAGTCTGTCTGGTGCTACCGAACATCCAGTCCAGAGTGCCTCCAATATTCCTAGAGGCTGAGGGAAGAAAAATGAGAAGCCAGCCTGTGTTGGGGAAAGTACAGCTGAATGTCTGCAGAAAGGGACCCCCAAAAACTGCACACAGAAGCAGCTTTAAGTATTGTGCAAAGTGCAAAGAGGAGAACTTTTCAATTCCTGAGCAGCCAGAGGGGACCATCTCCACATGAGGTCAGCAGATCAGTCCAGCCTCTGCTCCCTCCTCCTGCTTCAACCTCAGAATGGCCAGAGGCTGCATTAGCTAGTGGGGGAGGGACAAGAAATGCCCTGTGAGAAAGTGGAGCCCAGACTCCACACTCCTGTCACCAGCCATAAGCTTCCAGTCAGGCTCAAGCTGCAAGGAGAGAAAAGGCTTTAACTATCCATGAAGTTAAAAAAATATATATATATATCTATGAAGTTCTAAGAGCTTTTGTTGTTGTTGTTTTAAAGATATTATTTATTCATTTGACACAGAGAGAGAGAGAACAGCAGGTAGAGGGAGAGGGAGAAGCAGGCTCCCCACTGAACAAGGAGCCCCATGCAGGGCTCAAACCCAGGACCCTGGGATCATGACCTGAGCCAAAGGCAGATGCTTAACTGACTGAGCCACTCAGGCACCCCGAAGTTCTAAGTTGATTATTATTATTATTAAATGAACCTGCTAATTTCCTAAATGAGGTTCTTCATGTGACTGAGAGACCAGAGGTCTTTTGTTATCATGAGAGTGACAGAAACAGGTTGTGGGGCAAGCTCTAACACTATAGCAGGGCAGCAAAGAAAACCGAACCTCAGAAAAGATGGGATTCCGAAATCCTGCTCACTCAAATACTAGACACACATATTATGTGGGCTACAGTAATAGCAATTTACATTTAGGTTTCTACTAAGATGGAAAATACATAAAAATGAACTACGATTACATGCAATTACATATGGATGAATTTTAAAACATTATGGTGAGTAAAAGAAGCCAGACCCACACATATCTATGAGTATAGTAAAAAACCATTGAACTGTACATTTTCAATATGCATATTGTGTGGCATCTGAATTATATGTCAAAGAAACTGTTTTAAAAAGCCAGATATAAAAGAGGACAAGCAATAGGACTTGGTTTTTAAAAAGTTCTAAATAAGAAAATTCGACATCAGTGGTGCCTGATGAGTAGGGCTGGGAGGGGATGCCCTGGGAAGAGGACTTAGGGAAGTTT
Organism: Canis lupus familiaris; assembly: GCF_011100685.1. Classification (NCBI taxonomy): domain Eukaryota; kingdom Metazoa; phylum Chordata; class Mammalia; order Carnivora; family Canidae; genus Canis; species Canis lupus. Next base: position 13,192,183 of record NC_049225.1, read on the forward strand.
GAGGGTGATGGAACCGTCTTATATCTGAGCTGTGCAGTGTAGTATAGTCTCCAATTATGGCTATTTAAATACACTAACATTTTAAAAATTAACAAAACTAAAGGTTTGTTTTCTCAGCCTCACCATCCACATTTCTTTTTTTTTTTTTTTTCCCCATCCACATTTCAAATGTTCCACAGCACCATGTGGCTACTATATTGGACAGTACAGAATAGAACACTTTTTACTGTTGTCAAAAGTCTTATTAGTAATATTCTGTATCCATATCTTGATTTCCCAGTGGTTATGTGGGTCTTGCTTGTTACAACTCCCCAAAACCAACACTTAAAATCAGGTATTTTGGGGACACCTGGATGGCTCACAGCGGTTGAGTGCCTGCCTTCAACTCAGGTCATGATCCTGGGATCCTGGGATTGAGTCCTGCATCAGGTTCCCCGTGGGGAGTGTGCTTCTCTCTCTGCCTATGTCTCTGCCTCTGTGTCCCTCTCATGAATAAATAAATAAAATCTTAAAAAAAAAAAACAGGTATTTTGTGTACACACACACACACACACACACACAATCATGCATGTGTGCTAAAATACCATAATAAAATTGACTTAAAAATCGTTTTTGAAAAAAAACAGCCTGACAATAGACTGCTGTCTGAAATTCGGAGCAAAGTATGAAGGGAAGTGGATGGTGGCAAAGCGGACATTTGTGATAAACAGGAAGGCAGGGCAGGTCTCTAGAGAAGGCGGGAAGATTTGATGTAGGAATTTTGCAGCATACAGCAGAGTCAAAAGAACTGCATTAACTGAACAGAGATGAGTGGGCAAGAAAAAGTTTGAGATCTGAAAGAAACCTCTAGAGAAGATGCACATCTGGGGAAATGTAGGTCCTAGAAGAGAGGTATTTGACATAAAGGTTCAGGAAGGTTATCTCAGAGCAAAATGAATCCCTGGGCCAAGATTCAGGTGGTTTGAGAATGCACAACTTCACTGGGGCCACAGAGAAAACCAAATGCCCCAAGGGTTAGACACAAAGTCATAAACCTGGCCAAGATCCAAACCTGGTATAAAAACACAGGTAGGAGCTGACCTGTTTGTCAAGCTGGTCTAATAGCACAGGCCTGTTCCCTGGGAACATAGGAATTCTGTGCAAAGTTGGTGTTTCATCCAATAGTTTTGAACTTAAAAATAGATGTCTGAGCGTGCATTGTTTTGAGGAGGTTGTGGCTAAACAATGGATCCAGAAAAAGATCTAAGTGGAAGATTGATGTGCCACCTATGAAGTAGTCAGCATCCTGCAGAAAGAGTAGATGAAAACCTACATGAACTTCCGTGGTTTTCATGGACTGCTTGTTGGGGAACAAAACGGCAGGTGGATGAGGCCACAAGGACCAACAGAAATAAATTAGACCCTACTCCCTATAGAGAATTTTGAGGAAGGAACATTAAGAACATTAAGAAAATGGGCACCACTGTCTTTTTCTTAGACCATTCTTTCCCACCTGATAAACAGGTGTGTGTGTGTGTATATATCACCAAGATAATTGCCCAAAAGAAAACGGATACGTCTATTAATTACCATGAGAAGGGGCTTTTAACAACTGTATGAACTTTATCCACATACACAATACTGTTGTCCTGAAGTGAATATACCCACGTAGTTATCACCTGCTATTTGTGACATCCACATCTAATCAGCAAGCAAGGACTGGTGATTTTGATCTCTGGAACATTCGGTATGGTTGTTTCTTCTCCTTCAATCATCGTAACTCTGGTTCTGACTCATCATGTCTGAGGTGGACTACTGCAGTAGTCTCCACGCTGACCTTACCACCAATCCCGTCCTCCTGTAATGCTCCCTCCAGGTCACCCCAGCATGGTCTATAACTCTGACCATGCTTAATGTTCTCTCTGCTCTGACTCTCACTAGGCCCTCAATGTACACACACCATACTGATTCACACCTCTTAGCTTTCACTATTGCCACTGCATCTGCCTGGAACACCTTCTCTAGGTCTCATCACCTGGTTAACTTTCTCTCACTTGTTAAACTTGAGCCCAGGAATCATTTTCCATGGAAGCCTCCCCTGGACCACTGGGCTGGCTATACACCCTTCATTTTTGCCCTCATAGCTGCACTTAGCACTACAGTAACATTATCTGTTTGGGTCTGTTCTCAACTCCTTGAGGGAAAAATGAGTTTTATTCATTTTGTGATACCTAGTACCTAAACTGGGGATGATCTAAATAGAATATGAAAATCTTTAAAAATAAAAATAAAAAATAATATTTTCAAAAATTATAAATAGAACAGAAATAAGGTTGCCAGATGTAGCAAATAGTTAAATTTGAATATCAGAAAAACAAATTTTAGTACAAGCCCCAAATATTAGACATACTTATACTAGAAAAAATTATTTATTGTTTATCTGAAATTCAAATTTAACAGAGCAGTCTGTATTACCCTGTCAACTTGACATAGAAATTTCCAGAGAACTTAAAAAAAAAATTATGTCTCTTTATTTAGAGTGACACTTTCAGAGATGTATCCTGAGTTTCATAAAGTTCCATATTTTTAAACTGATCCCAACCCAGGCTCTAAGTCCAAAAATTTTTTTTTTAATTTTTTTTTTTTAATTTATGATAGTCACAGAGAGAGAGAGAGAGAGAGAGAGAGGCAGAGACATAGGCAGAGGGAGAAGCAGGCTCCATGCATCGGGAGCCCGACGTGGGATTCGATCCTGGGTCTCCAGGATCGTGCCCTGGGCCAAAGGCAGGCACTAAACCGCTGCGCCACCCAGGGATCCCCTCTAAGTCCAAAAATTTTTTAATTAAGTCTTTTTAAGGTAAAAATGCTAGAGTTATATTTATAATCTATTTCAGGAGAAAATAATCTCTCCTATGCATTTTTAATCTAAACAAAGTTTTAGATTATAATAAAAATTCTTAATTTGATTATTTCAAAGTACTAATTGTGAATTCAATCTTCTATGGGATATGAACACCTGTATTCTTAAACGAAATTTAAAGTTTTGAAAACATCTATAAACGTCTCATGAGTCTAAAACACATTCTTTGAAAACAGACGAATTTAATTTAAAAAAGTACTGGACCAGGAGTTTGGAGACCTCATTTCAGCCCCATCTCAGTCATTAGCTGGAAATATGAATTTGGGCATGGAACATAACTCATCTTTCTCATCTGTGAAAGGAAGAGGGATTTTTACATGATCTCAGTGGCTCTCTTCTCCAACTCTGACAGTCTAAGACTGCAGGAAGCCAAAGCCAGGGGTCCTAGTGGGAAGGAAGGAGCGGAGGCTGTGAATCAGTGGCCCTAGGCTTCCGGGCAACTTTTGCATCTAAAGTGAGCCTGCCTTCCAGTACAGTTACTGATGAATTTGTTGTATGAATATAGTTAAATTCCACCAAGAACAGAAAAAGTGTATGTTCCATAAAGTAAACAAATATGGAGAAAATGTTTCTAGGACAATACTGTATTTTTTTTTAGTCTGGATCTAAATGAATGTTAGCCAGATATGACACTTTTTCATCCCACCCAGAGGAGCAGTGCTTACACATAAGACACAGATCTGGAGGTGTAAATAAAATCATAGCAAGCTTTAATAATGCATCTGGTCATCTCCAGACACAAGGAGAGGAGATGATGCCTTTCCCAAAAGGAAATAAATAAAAGGTTATAGTTTGGTGGTTCCTCAAAAACTTAAATATAGAATTACCATGTGGTTCAGTGATTCCACTGCTTGGTACATACCTGAGAGAAGTGAAAATGGGTTCAAACAAATCTTTGCATGTACAATGTTCACTGTAGCATCGTTTACAGGAGCCAAGGGTGGAAAAGAACCCGTGTCCATCAATAGATGAACAGATGAACAAAATATGATAGAGACGTACCATGGAATACTGTTTGGTGGTACCAAGGAATAAAGTTCTCATTCATGCTCCATGAAACATCTAAACTAGGCACTTTCATAAAGACACAAAACAAAAGACACAAAACAGATCAGAGGTTACGTTTACCAAGGGCTGGAGGGGGAGGGGATTGGGGAGTAACTGAATAGCTTCATGGGTACAGAGTATATTTCGGGTGATACAAGGGTGTTGGTAATAGAATAGAGATCGTCATAAACATTGTGAATATAATTAATGTCACTTAAAAGTAGTTAAAATGGCAAATTTTATGTTACATATACTTTACCACAGTTAAAAAAAAAAAAAAATAGATGGGGTAAAAGGTGAAAGCCCTCTTCAGTAAGTGCAGGTTAGGGGAGAAGACAACCTCTCAGCACTCCAGGCAAACACTACAGGGATACAGAGGGAGTGAGGAGGGGCTACTTGCGCCACCTACCGACTTGTGCCATTGGAGCAATTGGGTATTGAGGCCTCAGGAGGAAATCCAGTAAGGAGCAAAGAAGGGAGGAAAGGATTTCCAACGCAGTTTCCACAAGGACAACAGTGGCATGGTTCTGTGACCTCTCCTTTCTCCCCTCATTGTTCCCCTGCAGCCCTCCCTCTGAGGGGCTAGCTGAGGGAAACCCTAGCCCTTCTGTTGGGCAGATAAGCACTCAAGGAAACCAGGCACTGCTAACCAGGCACAAACAATCTCAATAGACCTTTTAAAATCTTTTGTTAAAATCCAGCTGTCTTCTGACATTGTAAACATAGCATTTGTGCTAAAATTCAAACTTGGTCATTGTAATCAAATTGCATCAGTCAGGTCTCTGTTTAAAACCCACAGGCTTCAATTATTTTAGGGGACACTCTGGTGACCAAAGGAGAATGCTTGTTGAAATGTGGCTTTTGTTGGAGGCCCTAGACCCCCAAATGGATTGTTAGAACTACGTAGTATAAAAAGATAGAAGAGCTTAGACACAAGTTCAGCGCAGACATTATGTAGCAGGGCTGTGGAAATGAGTTGGGTTTGAGGGATGAAGAAATCATCTATTTTCAGACTCTAATCTATGCTTGGAGCATTTTTAAAATGTTGACTTTGTCTTGCCTTATAATTTTAAATAACTTCCACCAAAGTCTTCCCCAAAACAATTCTACCTTTAATTACTCTTGGCTGTGGCTTACAGCCATGGACCCTGACTACCAAAAGCCACAAGAAACATTTGTTCATTCACTTATTCATTCATACAACTCTTAACAAATATTGGTTGAGTATCTCCTACCTATAAGATTCTTCACTTTCTTTTTTCTTTTTTTTTTTTTTTAGATTCTTCACTTCCATATGTGATTAGCAGTGTAAATATTAATTGAGAAAGATTGCTCTAAACTTTGGGTGATTTGCCAGGAGACCCAGACCTGATACTGCTACCTGAATTGAAATAATCATAAAAATCTCCCTAAAATCTAAGCACCTAGGGGCAAGAGGTAGGATATATTTTTATCTGTCATACTGCAGTTCAATTTGGATTCTGCAACACGTTATTTCATTCATTTCTGGGCACAAAGCTTGAGCAAAACATTTTCCTTTTGCCTTTCATTAATTTGGTTCACAAATATGTTCTCCTTTTTTTCCTTCTAATCTGTAATGGCCTTTGTACAGCTGCTGACATAAGGGAACCTTAAAAATGCAAATAGACAGTAGGTAGATTGCAAAAGGTAATAGAGTTAGTTCTGCCAAATATTTTTTTTAAAGTTGTCAAATAATCACATCAACTAACAGAATAAAATGGTCCATGAGGAGTAATTTTCAATGACTTTGAAACCTAAGACTTTGTTTCACCATTCATACATATGAAGAAAATAGAATACATGCTATCCAAATCAGAATATATGCTCTCCAAGCATTGCACAAAGGAGCACTACTGACATTTGGGAAATGCAGTGCAGAATAATTCTTTGTAGTGCATTGAAGGGTGAGGGGCTAGTACTCTCTCTGACTTCCACCAACTAATGTCATTGGTGTCCCTCTAGCCACTGTGGCAACCAGCACACCTACAAATAATTCCCAAAGACCTCTGTGGAGGTCATATTAGTTCAGATGAAAACCAATCTAGTGAAATTCTCCAAAGGTATGTGTCCTAAATATATCTGTAGATAGGGACAAGAGGAGAACCAAAGAAGATAACTGAATTGGAAAAACTTGTTTGTGGTCTATTTCCATCTAAGTATCTGCACAGGGCCTTTCTTTTATTGACAAAATTGGTTAAAGAAAAAAGAAAAGAATATTCACAGCTGCCTCTGAGGAAGGATAATAATCTCTATACTAGGTAGAATAGAGCAGTATGGAATTCTGGTTCTGCAGTAGTGTTTCTCAATCCTTTTGTTTTCATAGCACACTCTAGTCTAGCTCCCAGAGCTACTAGCAATCAAACAACATCAGAGACACTGACTCACAGTGTCTATGATAGCATCTGTAGTTGTCCCAGTCTTCATGTGGATAGACTTCTGGCCAGAGTGACTATTGAGGACAAATGCCTTGACCATATCTCTTACATACCAACAAGGCAAACCTCTTGTGTGTTCCAGGAAAAACACTATCTTTGCCAATGCCTTTGTGTTGCCAAACATTTTATCTTTTAACTAAGCGTCAGTTGGTCCCTATTCTCAATTGCATTTCATGACCCATTATGTCAGACAGGATGTCAACAGACAGGCATTCTAGAGATGGCATGAAGACCCAGAATACACATTTTACGCGATGATCCAAATTTGGCAGTATTCCCATGGGAGGCTTACAGCACACTAGAGGTCTGTAGCTCTGGTTGCAAACAACTCTCTCTCCATCATTTCATAAAAATTACCTCTAATGGTGGTTTTATAGAAAAAATAAACTTGGAGGTAGGTGCAAGCATATTGATATTAGTAAGAACATATTGATTCCTTGGTAATTCCAGATTTCTTCCAGGAATTTTACATTTTGAGAAGGTAAGCTAGACTGTCAGAGCCTTTCTACAATATGGGAAACTCAGAAGATAATACACGTCTGATTCAAGGGCTTGGTCCAGAGCCCTGGATGAAATCTCTTCTATGTGTGATTCATCATACTCATGGTGACCACACAAGTTGGTTTGCCCAGGACAGTTCCAGTTCTGTCTCCTCTCCTGACATATTTACTAACAACATTCTTCTTTTTTCTCAAAAGTATGATCAATTATGTGACCACTCTCAATATACCTAGAGTCACTGGAGAGAGATAACAAAGTCACCAAGAAGATGATCTAGAAAGATAATTTTAGGGGGGAAAACCAATCAATCAAGTCTTCCTGAGTGCCTGTAAGCTCTAAAATAGTTTATAGTGTCTCTTTAATATACATTCTAGGGTAGAGATGGGCCCTATAATAAAAAATAATCAAAAGGGGGTAGAAGGAGAAAATTCAGGTCAATCTCATTGAACATTATTGAACACCTACTATATTAATATGCTAGGCTTTAGGGAATGAGAACAGAAAGTATCATTCCTGTACTTGGCCTTAAATTCTGTCCTTACAATTTAACAGAACACACAGAAATTAAAGAAGTTTTGGTATACATTGTGGTACAGCAGTTCCTTCCCCCATTTCTAGCCGTGAACCTTACTAAGGTTAGTGAATCAGTTTGAAAATGAGTTTTGCCATAGGAGAAATCTAGATAATACCTCTTACAGGTTCATTGATTCTATTCAACAATGCTTCCCTGCTTGCCTCCTACATGCCAAGTACACAGTGGTTCACAGAGATTAAAGAGAAATTAACAGTGATGATGTACAGTAAACAATGACGTTTGAAGACATTTATTATTATTTCATTGTATTCAGTGTGCCATGTCAATGAGAGAACAGTACATGCAAAGGGATATATGATCCTCAAAGAGGGGCTAAGGTCAGCTAGAGACAGGAAAGAGGCATAGTTCAGGGCTACTTCTTAGACCAGATGATGCCTCAGCTAAATCTTGAAGGATGAGTAATAGCTGGTCATGAGAGATAACAGTTATCCCAGCAGAAAGAACAGAAGGAGATATGAAAAGGTGACATTTCATAGGGGACTGGGGGAAATGCAAGTGAGATGATAGCGCAAGAAGGTGAGTGGCAAGAAGGGAAGCTGGAGGGCTGGGTAGAGGCCAAGGGGCTGGTCTTCATAAATCCAGCCAAAAACTTTGGGTTGTTCCTTTAGGCAAATGGGGAACTACTGAAGAGTTTTAGTAGGTAAGTGACATGGCCAGACTCATGTTTTAGACAAATACGTCTGGAAGTAGTGGAAAGATGGACATGCATTCAAAGGACAACGACAGAGGGAAAGAGTCTGTAGGCTACTACACTGATAACATAACACTACACAGTAAGTATTGGGAAGTAATATAAGAATATGTAGTGATTCTGTTTCCCCTTCCACTTCTATTTTCAAGTCCTGTGTGTTTAAGGTTGGATTCCTTGAAGCAGTTAGTCATTGGTAAATAGGAGAGGTTCTACCTTTCATTTTGCCTTGGGAGCCAGGTTCATTTGCCACTGTTCTTCATACCTGCTGCCTTCAATCCTGGCCAAAGCCCTAGCTTAAGTAACCAACCCTAACAACAGAGGCATAGTCTGTGAATGCAATATTTTTCTTTCTGAGACAGACTGTTGCCTTTGTGAGAAAACACCTAGCCCAGCAGATCATGAAAGATGAAGGAGGTTAGGGTGGTATGCAAGGGAATGGCTGAGGTAAATCAGCAAAACCCAAATAAGAATTGGGTCTTGGAGTTCAGTTCAAATAAGCTTAGAAATAGCAAAAAGGGTAGAATAATGAGTGTGAGTTACCAGAGGACCAACGGATATTGGGTGTGTATAGTCTTCACATTACTACTTACCATGGGACCTCAAGAAAGTCCTACTTTCCCCATCTGTTAAAATGGGTACAATCCTAGCCATCTGAAGAAGAAAAAGGGAAAGGGAAGGACAATGACAAAAAGAGTAGACTTCTTTGTTGGACTAAGAAAAAACCTTTCAGGTTATACAGGGAAGTAAAATACCTTGAAAAAGCCTGAAGTGGTATGCAAATGTAGATCAATTTCAAACTAATTTTATTCCTCTTAAGTGGATTTGTATTTTAACCTTTGTAACTCACCATATTCTCTAACCTTCTCCCTTGGTCTCCCTTTGCTTTCTGCTTCCAGTGAAGCAAAAAAAAAACCTCCCACTATTATCACCGATGCTTTACTATCTAACTAAACCTTGTGCTCACTCCATCCCCTTGACCCAGTTAGAAGTCTGTGTTCAATCCAACCTGCTCCCATAGCTGGCACGTCCCTATATTTAACTCCATTTGTGACATCACCATCTTCTACTTTCCCTAATTTCATGACCGAACAAGCTTCCTGATATTCTCTGTCTTGTCTTATGACACTATATCCTATTATGACAACTAGTCAAAGCCAGGATCTTGTCCTATTATTTCCTTAAATCCTACCAACTTTGATTTAGCTTATGGGCGGACTGCATAGGTCATTTGACATAGCCTTGTTCAAAGTTCTGTTGAATCATCCAAATGATCAAGTCTGACCCCGTAGTTCCACAAGGATATTGAAGATAAATGTGCTAATATGTAGGAGGTGCTTTTAGCTCTTGTAGGAAAGAAACTATCAATCCAAGAGATTATTATTTCATTTGAAAGGCCATCAAGCATCTTCCCACAATTACTTATTTATAGCTTTAGAAGCTTTTAGCAAAGGAAAAATCAGCATCTTCAATTAGGTCACCCAAGTTCTACATTTATGAAGTAAGGAAGACGGTATGTAAAGAACAGCTGATGAGAATTGCGGCTATGAAAACTGTAGGTGTTGTGTTACCATAGTAAGGGAGAGGCGCTGTAGTTTAAGCAAAATCATCATAACCGATTCCCAGAGAGGTTCATTGGGCATGAACTTGGAGCCCCCGTTTACTCATCTGCAAAAACTAGAGGGCTGAATCTGATGCTCTGAGTTCCTGTCCAGCTCTAACATTCTATGCAACCAGATCAGCAAAGTAAGTGGTAAAGAATACGTTACCACACGGAAAACTAACAGAACGTTTGCCAAAGGTCATTTCTGAGAATCATCTGTAGACTCAGAGCAACATTTATACTCCACATTCCAAAACAGGTAACCATGTTGACAAAACACTACATTTAAATCAAGAAAGTGATCAGAGATTATCAAAGAAGATAGCAGTCAAATTTCTTTCTGGTAAAAATTACAGAAATGTATCGAGAGAGGCACACAGACACATCCTGACACTGGCCTATACAGGTGTTGGCATCTTACGGGAAAGTCCAGGGCAGTTTATACCCAGAAAAAAAGTAAAGAATAAACTGAGATTCCTTGACATCTTTGTTGATGAACCATGAAGATAGGAAAAAAAAAAAAAAAAACCCACAAGGTGATTGTTTTAAAAGCGTTTTTGTATCAGTAAGTCTTATGACATATTTCTGAGGGTTTTAGAGCCCTCAGAAACCTCTGGAGTTCAAACTTGGGAAGTGAAAGTAATGGTGTATCAGAATGGAATCTGTTAAGTATCTTTCAAAAATAACATATTCAATATGTTACTGTTTTGATTGTACTCACCATGGGCATTTTGTGATTAAAAAAAAAACACAAGGGCATGAAATTTTAATGTTTTTAAAAGGTTTCATGGCTTAATAAAAGAAAAAGAGCAGGAAAATACTGATGGTGTCTCATCTTCATCTCCAGAGCAGCAACGTGACTTTCCCAAGGTCACCAGGTTAGTCAGTGGTTTAGCTGTAGAGCCAGACTGGAGCCCAGATTCTTCGTAAGTGCGTGAAATAGGTGAGCATCACCCCCATTCCTTCTGAGAAGCATATATTTACATAAGCAGTTAGACCATACAGTTACTACTGAGCATCTTAGGCCTCCGCGCTCGCAGGCCCCCTTGTCTTTCTTCCTTGAGGAGGTAGCCAGCACGGATTCAGAAGTGCAGTCAGCCCTGCCGTGCCCTCTCTGGAGCCAGAGCCCATGAAAACAGTAACCAGCTACATCTCTTTTCCCAACTGCTTCCCTTCCTTCAGTACCCAATTCTGAATGGCTAATTGAATTGCATTTTCATGCAGGGAGTTTAGGCAATGAACTCTTCAAAGCTGTTTATAAAGTCCCTCGGAAGCCTGTTTGGACCATCACTGAATTAAGCAAGCATATCAAAAAATGAAGCTCAAACAATGAAGCTGTCCAAAACACAACCAAACATGAGTACAGTTCTATCAAATCCTGAGTGTGGAGCCACTCCTAGAGTCAAAGGTCAGCATTCCTTTGAAATATGGTTAGCTTCTATAAACCCAACTCTTCATTTTTCAGGGTGCTCTGACTTGCTTTAGTGGCTCAGTACCAAGACAGACAAGGCTTAGGAAGACAGTTATCTAAAATATTCCCCAAACAATATCCTCTCCACTGTTTTCCTGTTCCTCACAGCTTTTAGGTGTCTTGACTGCTTCATCAGTATACCATGACATTATTCCCCGTGTGGGGCCAGAATTGTAAAAATGACACCACAGCCCTGAGAGCATGGATTTACTGGCAACATCATGTGACACTTGTTTCCAGAAACTCCATCAGCACTGAAATCACTTCCTAAGACTTAAGAAAGGGCTGGATAGGAGACATGCTGCGCTTCCCTGAGTAAATCAATACTAAACTCTCCCCATAAGTTCAATAGAAAGAGTTGGATGGTTTCCAATCTTGTTTCCATGGGGACAGAATGGACTATGACATTTTGGAAACTGAATCTACTTGCACTACATAAGCAATGGAGAAAATCTACCAGTGAGGTTTTCCCTGTTTAGGAGGAGGAAGACATGCCTTAAGTTGCCCTCGATGTTGTGAGAAAGAATTCAATATCATTTCCAATCCAATACCCAGCAATAAGCACTGCTCTTTATATTGAGACCTCTATGTGCTCCACTGGGTAATATTAACAACTAATGCATTGGCAGCCCAAAAGTCCAGTACTGAAATCTGGCTGTAATTCTACTGCCAAAATTTAATGTAATTACAGGCCCTGGGGTCCCTATCTTTGGATATGAAGTCATGTGGTTTTGAAGTTATGATCCTGAATCTCTGTATTCTATCAGATTCAACTAATTGACAACTATTAGTCACTCGTGAACATGACTTGAGGTGCTTTTTTTCTTCTTCCAAGCAGCCCATATTCCTACCTGCTTCTCTAAAATTTAGGAGAAAATAAGGGAGGAGGTAAACGAGATGTTGAATAGAAGGGAGATACAAGGTCTAGGGGGGTGGGGTGGAGGGGGATGGGAAAAAGATGTAACCATTCCAAATAGAAAAGAGTACCTTCACTCCAGATAGAGTGAATACCTCCAGGAATTTCTTTATAGATTAGTACTTTATTTTTTGTAGGAAAAAAAAAAAAACAGTAATGAGTATAATCCAAGAAAGTGTGATATTTAAACTTTTGGGTCAATCTGCCAATGAAATGGAAATGAAGAGTCAGCAATTTCTTTGGTTTGGGGGAAATGATCTGGGAGGACAGTTTCCAGTTTGGGCCTTGACTTTACTTCCAACTGGTACAAAGTCACTTAGACTCCCCCCAGCACAGGTGTTTTCTCTATTAAAAACATAAAATTTCCTACCCAACTTTAATCACAAAAGTGTTGGAGGATCAAATAAGGTAATAGATGCAAAACTTCTTTGAAAAACCAGAGCACCATATGCGAATATGTTATTAATAGTATACATTATTTAATATTTCATCACTTTTTAGTTAAAAAATAGGATAAAGTGAAACTAAAAAACCCCCCACTACTTTGATCTTCATACTCTGTTTCCCAAAGGCAAAGCAAAAGTTTAGAAACTGCTAGTCCTACTTGATTGTGATGACTAATAGAAGTATCTCTTTATCCAGTGTGGTTCCAGAACTGCTCATATACAAGTCCTAAGCAACTGTATGAAGTTGTACAAAATCATAGGAATTTTTTGGAAATTTGAGTATGTCATCTGGTCCAGAAGAATATAATGCCATTAGGAAGGGCATTACTTAAAGTTTTTCTGACCAATGCACTTGTCTAACACCTTTGATCGGATGTGGAGTGGCTAATGTCTCATGGGCTTGGAAGTCTGGACAGAAAGTTTTGACACTGTCTGAAGGACAATTGCCCAGAAAATGAGGAAGGGAGAACTGTGGTGTGTAGATACAGGAGTGCAAGGGAATACCAACTCAGAACTCACTGATCTGCAGCGCACAACATCTAGACTTAAGACAGTTCAATGACCAAAAGTTGTCATTTCTCTGAAGATGACTGCTGTCATGTGGAATAGGTGGTCCACAGGAAAGCAAGAGAAATGGCCACCCATCTGCCTTTGGACTCCGAACTGACAGGTCATTTCTCTTCTCAGATTTTCTCTGACAGAAATGAGGTTATACATAGAATGATCATGTAATCTGTTGCCCAAATTGGGGCACTACTGAGAGTGGAAGGGGGTGCTTACCAATCATTGTATCAGGACAGCAGATATGAACAGAGTTCGCCCCCAGCAACCCATGCATAGTCCTCCTAATTACATGTGTTGTCATTATGGGACTGAACGTCTGTGTCCTTGCTAATTTCATATGTTAAATCCTACGCCGTAACTTGATGATAATTGGAGGTAGGACCTTAGGGAGGTAACTAGGTCATGGGGGTGGAGCCCTCATGAATGAGAATAGCCTTATAAGAAGAGGCCAGAGAATTAACTAACTCCTGCTCTACCAGTGAGAACACAACAAGAAGGTGGCAGTCTGAAACCTAGAAGAGAGTTCGTACCAAAATGTGACCACCCTGGCACCCTACTCTCAGGCTTCCAGCCCCCAGAAGTGTGAGAAATCACTTTTTGTTGTTTATAAGTCACACAGTCTAAGATATTTCATTATGACAGCCTGAATTAAGACATTTTTTTCCCCCCGCAAGAGTTTATTAGGATAGAATACAGTCAATCAACTTGAGGAAAGTGAGAGAAAAATAATGAACTCATTCCCCCATTTCCTAGAAGAATCAATTTTCTAGAGTTTCAAAAACATCTTTCATAACTCAAAATCATAAGTTTGGAATCAAAGATTTGGATTTAAATTCTAACTCTTCCACATCTAGCTGTGTGATTCAGGCTGAAGAATATAACCTCTCTGAGCCTTAGTCCCCTCATGTGTGAACACAGTGGGGAAAATGTGTGCCTTACAAGTCTGTTTTGAGGATTACATGAGTTTATGTGGAATAACAAATGTTGACTTGTAATATTATTATCATTCAAGTGTAAATTCTGGAACAATATTTGGTCCAAAAATGCCCTTGTCCAACCATATACTTCTCATTGATGCTTCATGTGTCTCTACCTTTCTGATCCACTCTACCCACTGCCTGTCAGCCTGTTTTCCAAGCCACCTGGACCATAAGCTGTCTCCATGCCACCCTCTATTCTACCTATCTCATGGATTGCAGTAAACATCTGGAACGTTCAAAGCAGCCTGCACTATGTCAAAAGAGGTCACAAATAAGCATTGTTCTGATGGCTACTTGCAAAGTGTATATTGATAACTTCACAGCAAGTAGGCTCAATGTTCACTAAAGCAAAACCACTCTTCCTCAAGGCAGGGCTCCGAGGCTGCCATATTCGCAAATGGGGAGATGGTATAACAATTGATATGACCACATGGATGCTGATTTAAAATGTTAAAACCAGCTTTTCTCCTGCTTTATATGAAGGCCTTAAGCGGTAAGTGCCCTAAGCACCCAGGAGAAAGCTGGTCTGTAAGATATTTAGTATTTCCTTTCCAAAGGTCTCCTCTGGAGGGCACCAGGCTGACAGGACCTAGTACTCTAATCAACACCTCCTTGGCCCTCCTCTGATTCAGGCTGCCAGAAAACCTGCCAACACTCATGAAGTGAACCATCTTCACCGCGCTCTTCATTCCAAGACATTTATTTTATTCCTTTTTAACTATAGGAATTGCTAGACATGGAGGAATATGGAAATATAGTATTTTCCTTATCATATAATAATTGAAATGGATGACTTTTTAAAAACATCTGAACAAGCTGAACCAGAAAAGGCTGAACAAGCATGAGATCAAGTATTATAATTCTCGTATATTAAGGCTGAGGTCCAGGAGGAGGCCCTGCATGGGCTCAGGAATAAATGTTATCAGCATTATTTTAAGATCTTACAATAATGAAGAGAGCACGGCAAGTTCTTGCCAAGTGAAATCATCCCAGTGTGACTCCTCCACCATTCTGAGAAAGTCATTTACAGGATGAACTATTACAGTCTATGAACAAGTTGCAAATTTGCCCCAGGCCTTTCTTCCTGCGTCAGGCCAAACTCACCATCAAAAATCTCCTTCTGTTCCCAGCTTCTACCAATGGTTGGCCATGGAGATGAAGCTTACTTTGAGATAATGTGATAAAGACAACAAAACCAACATCAACGCTTTTTTAAAAATCACTCACCAGAAGGTTGTGTGTTTATGAAGATAGAGAATGTGTAAAAAATCTCTGTACATTATGCTCAACTTTGCTGTGAACCTAAAACTGCTCTAAAAAATAAGGTCTAGCCATAAATTTTAAAAAGTTTTAATACCTCATTTCTGCTGATCACAGCCTAAATGGCCAGAAATTGTAGGTAAAAAGGAAATATTTTTAAAAGAAAGACAAGTGAAGAACATCGAAAATGGAAATATAATTAGTGGAAATGAATCCTTAAGCCACCTGGTGTTGGTGAGGTGGGTGGAGAGTAGGGAATGAGGTGAGAGGTGAGGGGTGAGGTCGGGGGGTGAGGTAGAGGGTGAAGGGGAATCGAATGGGGGGGGGGAGGTAAGTGGAGAGGTGAAGTGGATGGAGGGGACAGGAGGTGGTGGATGGGGGATGAGGTGAGGTAGGTGGAGGGTGAGAGGGGAGGTGGGGGACAGAGTGGATGGAGGGAGGGGGTGGTGCATAGGGAATGAAGTGGGTGGAGGGTAGGGGATGAGGTGGGTGGAGGGTGGAGGGTATGGGTGGGGATTGAGGTGGGTAGGGTGTGAGGAGTGAAGTGGGTGGAGGGTGGGGGTTGAGGTGGGTGGGGGGCGGGAGGTGGTGGGTGGAGAATGAGGTGGAAGGTGATAAGTGGAGAAGTGAGGTGGGTGGGGGTGGGAGGTGAGTTGGAGCAGAGGTGGGGGATGGAGGGTGAGGTGGGAGGTGAGGTAGGTGGAGGGTGGGAGGTGAGGTGGGTGGAAGGTAGGAAGTGAGGTGATAGGGGTGGGGGATGAGGTGGATGGGGGTGGGAAGTGGTGGATGGAGGGTGAGGTGGGTGGAGGGTGGGAGGTGGGAAGTAGAGGGCAAGAAAGGAACCAGGAAGAAGGTTTGGGATTATTTGATAACCCTTACAGACTGTTTTAGAAAAACATTTTTACTACATCACTGATAGAATCTCCCAGAGCACATTCAAGTTCTTGATCTGTTTCCAGATCCGAGTACACTTCAGACATCACTCAGAGGAGTACTGCTATCCCTATGCAATCATGCCAGCAGCACAGGAATGGGCTCCAGAATAATCCTAAATCTTTCTCACTGCACATTGTCCCAGCTGATAAAACTTTCTAGACTTGACATTATCAAATGGATTTTGAAATTCACAGCAAGTATCAGTTACATGTATTGCTCATTAACTTAAAAACAAAGTCAAATGTTTCATAAAAGTGAGGCAAATAGAAGTCTACAAGCAAAGCTCTGCACAATAAGGAACATCTTGGTTAAACATTCAAAATCTCTGTGGAATATTAACAAACACTTCTGTGCTTACTCAGATTTTACGATTAAGTAATATACTTTTACCTTTCCTTGTGAATGTTCATTCCTAATTTCAACACAATATATGAATACTTGTAAGAGCCCATGACTTTGGTTTTCAAAATTTATTTTCTTTTATGTGACTCTTCACAGCCCACGTTGGTAATATTAAGAAGCAATACAGTCTATTTATTGTGCAATGGGGTTACTGGGATGTGGCCTGTAAATCATATCACATGTTGTGGGCTAAAACAAGACAAATGAAGACAAAAGAAATCTCTAATGTGATTTCATCTTGTGTTTTATTTTTAAAATCGAATCCAGTGTCATATCAACTCCTAGTCCAGAAAATAGTCTTTTGTAGGTAGGAAGCCTTAAATTCTTCAGCAGGGCCACTTTGTGAACCTGAACGCTCACTCCAAACAGAATTTCTAACAGCATGTGGCTGTCCTGTACTGCCACCTCGTGGAACATTCAGAGAAGACAATGAGACCTAAAGCATAGCTTGATAGGAACACCAGCACCCCCGCTCCCCTCGCCCCGGGGGTACTCCACTTTTCATTATTTATTACTGTGCATGCATTTTCATAGAAGCTCAAATCAAATGGCTTCGGAATTTACATATCTGCAACGACCTCACACCTCAGAATTTTTCACAGAACACTCTGAATTACAACTGATGTTCGATTCTTGATTAATGGAAAAAAAAATCAGCTTCATGAAAACATGGGTTCCTTTTCAACATGTTCACTGTTTTTTCAAATCAAAACTTATGTAAAGCTTTGTACAAACGTAAGAAGTAGCTGAGGGGGTGCAGGAGACAGTGAGCTAGATACAGGTAAACCTCATCTGAAAGGAGGCTGAGGTCAGAGGTCACCCAAACACTCACTCACCTGTTCCTCTGGTCCAACCTCAATCCTGAGAACTAGGATTATTTTTATATAAATGACAACTGAAAAAGCACAAGAAACAAGGGTTTTTTCACAAAAAGTCATAATACTTTGCTCAAGTTCTTTTTAAATATATAGTGTTTTCCAATATTTTAAGACATTATAGGATTACGGGTTGAATTTATTTTGTGTTGGTTGTTGGAATGTTTACTTTTAAGAATAAATTTTATTTTCCTGGTGGTTTGATATAAATGATGTTTTACAGTGGAAATAATGATCTGCCTATAAAAACATGCATCATCATTGGTGCTTTCAGAAATAAGTGTAGTTCTGTCTCCCTATTCATAGGTCTTATTTCAAGTACATCTCCTTCCCTTATAAAATCTTTTCTCTAAATGAGCTCTAGTCACCAAAAATCTTTGCCTTTCTCAAAAATCTTTCTTAGGTAAAAATTCTAAAATATGTGAAAAAAAAAAAACACCTCCTTACAATTCAATAATAAAAAGATAGATAACTCAATTGAAAAAGAGCAAAAGATCTAAATGGACAGTTCTCCAAAGAATGTATATGAAGAGCCAACAGGTACATGAAAGATGGTCAACATCATTAGCTACCAGGGAAAACCACAACGAGCTACCACTTCACACCCACTAGGATAGCTATAATCAAAAAGATATACAACAAAACACGTGTTGAAAAGGATATGAAGAAACCGTAGCCCTCACACAATTGCTGGTGGAAATATAAAATGGTGGAGCCATTTTGGAAAGCAATTTTTCCTCAAAAACTGTGACACTTACCATGTGACCCAGCAATGCCATTCCTGCATCTATTCCCAAGATAATTAAAAACCTATTTTCACATGAAAACTTGTACACAAATGTTTACAACAGCATTAGTCTCAAAAGCCAAAAATTGTAACAATCCACTAAACTGATAAGTGGAGAAACAGAATGTGGTTTGTCCGTATGATGAAATCTTACTAGGCCCTTGAAAGGAACACAGTGCTGAGACATGCTATAGCGTGGATGTGCCTTGGAACATTATGCTCAGTGAAAGAAGCCAGATCCAGAAGGACAAATATTGTATGGTTTCCCTTATAGCAAATGTCTAGGATAGGCCAATCCTGAGATGGAAACTGGATTAGTGGTTGACAAGGGGTGGCAGTGGGGAAAATGGCCACTGCCAGTAGGCATGGTATGTTTCTTTGGAATGATGGAAATGTTCTGGAATGGGATGATGGTGGTAATTACACAGCTTTGTAAATATATACTATTGACTCTTTGTTAAGTGATTTGCAAATATGTTTCCCCTTCTGTGGACTGTTTTTTTCACTTTCTTGATGATGTCTCTTGAGGCATGAAGTTAATTTTGATAAGTCCAATCTATCTAGTTTTACTTTGGTTACTTGCATCTTTAGTGACATATCAATACAATCTATCCATCTTTAAACCACAAATATGATTATGGTCTTAGATGTAGAACAAGAGACATAACCACAGTATTGCAGAGAATCTGTATCACAGTATCTAGTCTCTCCATTCAGAAGTAGACTGGGATCAGAGTGCACAATCCTCATCAGCACCCTATGCTCAGAGGCTCCTTTCTTAGCCTATGCTGTTCCATCCTTGCACCTG
Organism: Canis lupus familiaris; assembly: GCF_011100685.1. Classification (NCBI taxonomy): domain Eukaryota; kingdom Metazoa; phylum Chordata; class Mammalia; order Carnivora; family Canidae; genus Canis; species Canis lupus. The sequence goes on from NC_049225.1 coordinate 13,211,417, forward strand.
GAATAGTGCTCCTTCTCACAGAGTGTTCCACAGAGCTACAACTGATTCCCAAGTGTGTTGAGACATTTGTTTAGGCATCAAAAATTCACAATTACCATCTAAAAGCAGCTGAAAGCAAATGCAGCCTTCAAATGCATCATGCCAGGCAGATAGCCCTAATCAGTGGAAGTAAACGACTTAGCATTAGCCAAACAGCAGGTGGGGGAGGACATCTAGGTGCCATATTTGAAGGAAAATTAAAAATAGAAATGTAACCAGATGCTGCTGGTGGCCAGGACAGTGAGGATCCTAGAGACCAAAAGGGACACTTTTTTGAAGAAAAGAGGCATGGAACACACAAGGATTGTCCTTACCCAGCCAAAGGGTGGAAACATGCATTGTTGCAGGGATGAGAAGGGGGGTCTCAGCACAGGAATATCGACTCTGAGTTGGATATAAAGAGCCGTACCAAGCTCTAGGAGAGGCTCAATAAACCAATAGCAAATGCAAGAATGAACAAACACATGCAAGCTCCCAAACTAGCAAATGCTGTCCAGAGATGAATGAGTTCCTCGTTTCTGGAAATCACTCAAGCAGAAGATGGTGGAAAGAACTTATAGAGAAGGCATAAAGGCAGGGGGGACAGAAATGTGAATGCATTTATCTCTTGACCTAGAATAAGTACTCATAACAAGCTTATGTGGGGGAAAAATCTTCATCCTAACTGTTCTGTCAGATGAAGAAACAGACTTAAAAGGATTATGTGTCTTATCTGAGACTACACAGAAAGTAAGATTTGATTTGAAGTCGGCCTCCAGAATGCGTATCTTTCCATTTCATCACACTGTCGTGAATTAGCTCTAAAGTCCTCAGGAACTCCAAGATTCTGTGCCTCTATGACATTTCTGACAAATAATAACTAACAAAGCACTATTTTGCTACTTTTTTCAAAATGGAAAACCGGAGCTGTCTACCAAAGCTGAGAGGAGACAGAAACATCTTCTCCAGAATTTCACAATGACCCCTACATGTGGTTACTGCACAGACTTCTCCTCTAATTCCCATATTAACTAGTGCTTTATTGTCACATCTAATTAAAAATTACTTTTGATGTACCCAGCTTTTCTCCTCCAAAGACACATACAGGCACATGTGATCTGAGAGGGCAAGGTGGCGGTGAGGCTGTGATGGGCTGACATGAAAAAAACCAACCAAACAAAAAAAAACCAAACTCTACTTTCTGAAAAAATGTGGTCCCCCTTCTGCCATTTAAAGGACAAGATATGAGGCTCCTACTGCAATTTATCCAACATCCTCTTCCTCTCCTGTATCCTACCTACCCTAGTTCCTGGCATTCCCACATCTGGTGCTCTATTTCTTCCATTAAAGCAATAAAAGCTTAGGCTAAAATGCAACATAGGGGGAGGAAGATGGCAGATGTGAACGCATGAGCCATTTGCAGCTATTAATGACCTCACAGGGATCAGTCTATTAGATTAAGGGTGTGTGCGTGTGTGGCAGGGGCAGGGGTACATTTTAACAGAGGAAGACCCAATAAGACCCTAGAACAGCACTTCCAGTCTTGAGCAGCCAGCAATTGTTACTCAGGGAAGGAATTGGCAAAGAATAGTGATGTGTTCTCTATAATTCGCCATGAGGAAAACTGTAGCAGAGCTGTAGAGCTCTCTCCCTCATAACACTTTGCTTCTCATTCCCCTCAACAGCAAATGACGTGGTCCCCCGCTGCTGGAAATGAGTGAGCGAGACACAACGAGGAACATTCCTTTGGCCAGGCCAGAGAATGAGCGTGCTTCCCGAGTCCCCCAAAAATCAAGTGAGCAGGGTCTGTCATGCCCTCAGAAAATCTCAGAATCTCCAGGGTGGGGGGAACCTCTGTGATTCTAGAGTTAAAAAGAGTATTTTTTCTTATAACACCTCCCTCAAACACAAACCGACTAATTCAATAGAAGAAACAAGGATCTATTCCAAAACTGGAGGGAAAAATCGCTGTTGTTGAAACTGAGAGATAATAGGTTACCTAAGCGCTTTTCAAGATTCATTTTGATAGGCCTTGGCTTTTAGATCTTAGCCACTGAGTAGGCTAAGAATGTGACACAAAGGTAAATAGGATTCGATGTGGTGGCTTAGTATAGCTTTACTATGAACTGCTAGGGAGGGGGAAATCTTATTTATCAAATATGCTACAATAAACAATACGGTACAGATTGGTATAAAAAATATGACCTCAATACAGGGGTTTGGGGGGATGGGTAAGGTGAGTGAAGGGGGGTGGGAGCCAGGCTTCCAGTTACGGAGTAATTCATGGGAACAAAAGCCCCAGCATAGGGAGCAGGGTCGGTGGAACTGTAATAACGCTGTAGGGTAACAGATGGCAGCCTAAGGTCTGGAGTCCAGTCAAGTGTCCAATAGCTGTACACCTGAAACTCATACTACATTGTGTGTCAGCTATACTTCAATAAAAATAAAATTCCAAACTCCCCTTAAAAAAAATTAAAAAGAACATGTAATAGAGCTGGTTTGAGAACTTATTGTTGGGGCTGTGAAACACTGAGACTAGGTCCCCTGGGAGTTGAATGTTAAACCCTATGTGCCTCAGGGACGCCATCTAATCCGAGGTAAGAACAAACGCTAGGCAGAGGTGCTCTGCGGTGAAGAGTTAAGTTCTAGACCTCACTCTGACCATAACTTGCTGAGTAGCCTGGACTAGATACTACACCTCTCTGGGCTTTAGTTCCCTTCTCCATGAAATACAGACACTGGGTCCAATGATCTCTGAAACTCTCAGAGCTCTGACAGCTCATGATTATACTTCAATTTTGTTGTAAATTCCCACCTTAGCTGGAGAGCCCTCCCTCCAGCAGCTCTCACACAGAATAAACCGTGTGAAAACCTAAACAAATTTCACTTAGCAGGGAAAAATTCAGTTAAATAACACATTCCATACATCAGAGTTTTTCAATCTGTACAAAGTCCATTTCTGTATGTCCTTCCCTGCTGAGAGTCCCCAGGAACCTTCCATGTTACAAAGAACTGTCAAGCTGTCCCTGGGTATTCACAAGCTTGGTTGCTCCAACAATTTAGGGCAAAAACAAAATAAAAACAAAATTCAGGGATCCCTGGGTGGCGCAGTGGTTTGGCGCCTGCCTTTGGCCCAGGGCGTGATCCTGGAGACCCGGGATCGAATCCCATGTCAGGCTCCCGGTGCATGGAGCCTGCTTCTCTCTCTGCCTGTGTCTCTGCCTCTCTCTCTCTCTCTCTCTATCATAAATAAACAAAAATTAAAAAAAAAAATTCAGGGTGAGTGGGAGGAAGATAAAGACAGTTACAATTTAAATGCTACCCACCTGTTTGTCCTTGACTTTGTGTGGAGTTTCACAACTCAGAGCTTGGGACCAGGTGTACCAATGAGGTGGGCTGGGAAACAATGCAGATTCCTGAGCTGCTCACCCAAAGATCCACTAACTCAGGATCCCCAGAAGTGGGGAACGGGAATCTGCGGTTCATCATGCTCCCTGGGGGATTCCTTTGCACAGTCGGAAAAGTCCCAATGTTTGAGAGACTATGTGGTAAAGGCTACCTGAATTTATTCCAGTAGCCTAATTTTTTTTTTAAAGATTTTATTTTTATTTATTTATTCATAGAGACAGAGACAGAGAGAGGCAGAGGCACAGGCAGAGGGAGAAGCAGGCTCCATGCTGGGAACCCGACATGGGACTCGATCCCTGGTCTCCAGGATCAGGCCCTGGGCTGCAGGCGGCGCTAAACCGCTGCACCACCAGGGCTGCCCCCAGTAGCCTAAATTAATGTAGGACATACATTGTAGGAGTCTGGCAGATTGCCTGAACAATTGGAACTAATATTAGAGACCGTGTATATGCAAAAATTAAAAAGAAGTGATTCTCTATAAACTGATTTTAAAATAGTATTGAGCTTTAGGAGCTTGTGGGAAAATGGAGTGGCACTCAGGAGACAGATTTGAGCTGGTAATGTCAATTTAGGATTTATTGCCTATAGGCAGGAGGGTGGGAAGAAGGATAGGGACGCAACAGAAAACAGCAAAAATTTTAGAAAGATATTCACCGAAACATTAATAGTAGTCATGTCTCATGTCTGGGTAATAACAGGGTTTGCGGATGATTATTACTCTTTATAATATCATTCCTTTTGCATTGTTGAATTTGCTTTTCAGTAAGCATTACTATTTTTACAATCATTAATCAAAATATTATTCCATACCTGATATTACAGAGGTCAAAAAAATTGCTACAAATAGCCTGAAAACAATTTCCTGAGAATTTAAAATCCAGGATGGCAATATGAATATACTTAAAAAAAAAAGACCGAGTCAAAGCATTAATTTTATTAAGTTATCATGAATTCATACACAGTGAAACCTCCAATTTCTGTTATCAAAAGATTTATTTTTCTCTGTATTTTTGCTATAAGTGAAGTTTCTACAGGTTCATCTCTACTTCTGAAAGTGAGCATTTTTCTTTCAGAAATGCTATATGTAGGTCCATCACACATTCATCAACAATTACGTGAGCAGAATTCCTGTAAAAATCTGTTTAGGAACTAAACAACTTACTCAGTTTTAGAAAATGGTTACATCTGACATAAGTAAATAAAATAATTTATAAGTACAATAAAATCTCCATTATAAATTCTTGTGTTCAGTTGCTATTTGCAACACTCCCCCCTGGTGTCCAACTGGAGGAAATGCACAGAGGTGGGGAAACGACGCAGGTTAGGCTAAAACATTTTTCATGTGCGCTTGTCCAACTGGACTGGAGGGGGAGCAGGGTGGAGGTGGATCATTGCTGTCTGATGGTCTAGATGAAATGTTTAGCTTTTTTTCTGCCCTGATTAATTGTTCTGGTTAATAATTGTTCACTAGGGCCCTGAGACAATGATAAAAGTGAAAAAAAAGATTTTGCACAAGCCTTCCACAAATTTTCAAAATTGCCCAATCACATCGTTCAATGCTCATGTCCAACCTAAACTCCTTCATTTCAGCATCCCAACGTTATCCATTACATTTCGCTCAATTTACTTCAAGTTAAAACATCATCCCTTCTGGGAAAATTGCACTGAAGGGAAGAATAAAAATAAAAGCCTTTGAAATCTCAAGGAGAGTGACCCAATGTGATACTTCTAGACACTGGGGGAAATCAGGAAAGAGAGGTCTGTCTTGGGTTAGTATATCACAAAAGCCCTAATCTGCAAAACTCTGATTTAATAGTAGGTCTGCCTCATTCATTCTGCAAACATTCACTGACCCCTGATGGGTGTCAGGCGAGAAGGTAGACGTTGCTCGCTGGAGGCCCACATCCATCTCCGCTGCACATACATCAGAGTAAGTTCAACCTGACATTTTACCAACACATCTTAAGCCCTTGAACTCACCTTCATCAACTAGGGAGACACCCCAATGCTGCTCCTGGGCTGATATTTGGCATGAAAATGGCAGTATTTTTCATGAAAAAAAAAAAAAAGATAAAAGATACATCTATATGTCAAATATTAACACTAATTTCTGAATTGTGGGATTATAAATGTTTATTTTCTTTCGGTGTACTTTTTTCTACTTTTACCTCATATCCATTTCTTGTGCATCCCTAGTACCGAAATTCCTGCAAGTGATTGATTATAGCACAGGAACTAAAATATTTAATCCTAACAAAAGAGTAAAATGGAGTATTGCTGGAATTGAAAGTGGTGAAATAACTCCAACATCAATCAGCAAGCCTGTACATTTGAACCTGTAAACATGACATAATACTTCCAAACAAACAAAAAAAACCACCAAAAAAAAAAAAAAAACCCACAAAAACAAAAACAAAAAAGAAGGTAAAATTGAAATAATAGGAGAGGGCAGCCCTGGTGGCTCAGCAGTTTAGCGCCGCCTTCAGTCCAGGGTGTGATCCTGGAGTCCCGGGATCAAGTCCTGCATCGGACTCCCTGCATGGAGCCTGCTTCTCCCTCTGCCTGTGTCTGCCTCTCTCTCTCTCTCTGTCTATCATGAATAAATAAATAAAATCTTAAAAAAAAAAAAGAAATAACAGGAGAGACAAACTGGACTATCAGCACTTAAAAACACAAGTGTTTTCTACTCTTTTTTTTTCCTTCACATATTAATCTACTAATTTGAGTCATAAGTCACGTTTCCTCTGCAACAGAGGGCTTTCCTCCCACAGGGTTTGGAATATTAACCAAATTGCATTTCGTTGCTAATTTATGATCTGTCACTAGAGGGCGCGGTAGTTCTTTTTTCCTTTTTAAATGTTTTTATGTTACTAAGAAAAACCTTATATTTTCTTTAACGTGTTTAACATATATTTAAGTTTCAAAATGTGAATGTGTTATAAAGATCATGGATGGTCATGTAGTATCTGGAGAACCTTCTAATTTTCTGTGTTGTTTTGGTTGCAATTTTGTAGGTACTCCAACTGAACCCAGCACAATGCTGATAAATTAAATCTCACCATAAATAAGGTTTTCTAGCATTTACACTGTTTTGAAAATGAATCCCTCCTGTGAGCAGCACGATATAGTGCTCTTTCAAGCTATATCATTGTGAGAACAAGGTAAGAGAAAGTCTGTTTTGAGAGCTAGTTTTATTCTTTAATAAACTTGATTTTAAAGTAATTTTGAAGTAAAATCCAATGGTCCAGATTATAAGAAAAAATTAAAAAAATTTCATTTGAAATTCTGTGTTTAGGAAAAAGATAACACTTGGTGCTTGGCACAAACTTAGATCACAAGAAGTAAATTAATAATTCGGCCAAAATCACTGATCTAAAGAAAATTCAGTGGTCTGGCTCCTCCACCTTATTATAAAGTGAGAATTGAAATTCCAATGTAACCATCGTGCATGCTTTTACAAGTCTCACTATCAAATAGCAGGTTTCACACATCATCAAACACAGTTTCATACGTATCTGCAATAAGAGCTTCAAACAAGAATGTCTGGATACCTTCCAGTCGGAACAGTAGCCTAAACAACGCACCACAGATCTCAAGCTTCTGGCCCACCAGGTTATCAGGGAAATATGTAAGGGGCTGATGCAAGGTTAGCTACATCTTGTTTACCAGGCTTGCTGGCAATAGATTAATCAGTGACAAAAATACAGATACTGGGAAGGGGAACACAAATCCAGAAAGCTAAGGGGTTTTCTAACAGCCCGAAGCAAATATGACGTTTATAATCAACATTTTTCTCTATTGGTGCTGCGCTTGAAATAACAACCTGTTTGTTCAAGGGAAAAAGAGGGAAAGGAAGGCTGAGGCAATCAAGACCTGCTATAAATATGCAACTTGAGAGCACAGCAAGACTGGTGCCTGGATGCTTTGATGTCTTGGTACTTTTGACAATGGCTGGCCGCTTGGAATTTTAAACCATGGAGTGTTTTGTATTTCTCAAGCACGAAGAGGTATATTTTAAGGAGCGATTTTTCTTGCCTGCAGTGAAGGAAAACACTCCCAGGAAGCAAATATCTCATCCATCAGAATGGAATGCATCCATCCAGGGCCAACTGAATTTGAGAAAATTGAATCTCATGGTGTGCTCCATTACACCCCGGGAACTCATTCATCTCCAAGGCTTCAGCAGCTTGAGTGGGGATTAATTAGCATTAATTCTGGGTAGCACCTGATATTCTCCTCGTGCTCCTCTATCCTCTCCAACTCTCCATTCCTACCGACTAGCATGAATTAATGGGAGTTCTCAGTTTGTAGATGAATTCAATGTTTAGAGACTTTTGGGGGATGTCTTCAGGTTGGGAGTGACATTTGGTGACAGATTTATCAGACGAAATATTTTATTCTCTTTTATCTCTCTCATTTGTTCTTTTGAGCTCCTCTGTACAGCCAAGGTAACATGTACAGGCGACCAAGTTTGATACTGCTTTTCCAAATAGCAGTGGCAAGGTTGTTTTAAAAGCATCTTCAGCTTCAAAGGTTAATTTGGGGGCTTCTCTTTGGGAAAGCGACTAGGATACAGTTTGGTATTTTTGTATTAATTAAGAGAAATGAAGCCTTGCTCAAAATTATCATAATCAATGAAAACACCTTTGAAAAAAGTCATTAGCAAACCCAAGAGGTGTCTGGAGGTAAAGTGCCACTTGAGATTAACTGATTTAGCAATTTAGTCATTCTGTTTGATCCTCGGGTTACTCTGGGTCTCGTACATGAGAAGTGCTGCGGAAGCAGGAAGTCTGCTTAAAATACAAACCCACGGGTTAGCAACGGTGATAGGAAACAAATTCCACAAGTGACAGGAAATGCCGGCGGAGTGTGAGACCGGGCACGCTCCCAGTGGCCCCCCGCACTGCCAAATGCCACACAGCCGCATCGCAGGTGGCTGCGTGCACTTCTTCCTACTGGAGGGAAGAGGGAGATGAGGGTGTTCAAAGACTGGAGGGCTTCCCCAGGGTAGAACACACCGGGAGGAAAATGAGGCATTTTACTTTAAAGCATTCTAAAAATGCCCCAGCCTGTGACACAGGGGTACCAGGACAAAGAGGAGAAATGAAGCAGCAGCACGAGGGTGGGGGGAGAGGGCATGGTGCCCACTCAGGAAAGGCAAAAATAGAAGCGCATCTATCACTGCTAGCTAGAGAGGCTAATTCTCCCTAGGAAACATAGTTTTTTGAAGGATACTCAAGTTCATTTTTTTCCCCCTCCCCGTTTAACAAACTAAAGAAAAGCCTGCATTTCTCCAGGAGCAGCAGCTCAGGTCCCATCATCTGCATGAACAGAAACAAATGAGGTCTGCCCACGGAACCGACGCAGCTGGGAATTCCAAAGTCACTGTGAGACTAGGTGTTCCCTGGGCCAAATACATCAGGCACACATTTTCACATTTTATGCCAAAAAAGTGGCAGTCGATTATTTCCGACCTTGCTTTAAAAGTGGGATCTTGCCATCCAGCTTATTCCTGTGACTGCAATGAGGACTTCCTGGCACCGTAGGGAGGGGGCTAGGCATCAACATCGACCCAGGCGACCCTGCTTGAGGACTTAACCTTGCTGCCTCGTTCTCTTTAAAAAAGCAGGGAGCGGCGAGATGACTTTATGAATCTTTACCATCTCTGAAGCTGTTTGGTTCTGTTTTCCTTAGAGGAGTGGTGCTGGCAGATGGGGAGGCTCTTGAAATTCATACCGGTTAGAGAGACCCTTGAAATTCAACCAGCTCTGTAAATGAAGCAGGGGGAGATGAGTCCCTGCCCTGCCGGAGGAAATCCTCCCTGACATCCTTCACAAAGCCTGTTCATTCACAGCATAGGAGTGTAGACAGAACTCGGTTGCATGCAGCAGGGAATCTGGAGAAGACACGAGGGGAACGCCTTGCAGCATTCTGCAACCACTAGTCAGAGACAGCCATCAGCATTACAGCTTGGGTGCAAATGGCCAGGCTCTGTGCCTGCAAAATCTGTGAGATTCATGATGTTTCCGGGGGTTGACAGAGAAACTTAGAACACCAAAGAAAACCCAAGTAATTACATGAAACTACAGCACTCCGGAGAAACATAAAATGTCATCATAACATTTCGGAATTTATTTCTTCATTAGAAAGGCAGGAAAATTAGGGCTCCCACATCTCTTTCCTCTGACTCAGACTGGAGCGTGTGAGAACTCCCTTGGCAGAGAAACAGAAATGCAGGGAGGCCAGTGGATTCGTGTTACTGACATCTACTGGTGTTTCATTTTCTGTTTTCCAAAGGATTTGACCTATTTACACATATCATACATCTTCCTTCCTTACTATCTGCCTCCTGTGATAACCTGGCAAGTAAAGAATGGCTTAAGTCTTAGTTACCTACTTTGTATATTTTCTTTTCTCATCTGTTTGGAAGTGACTGCCCATCCACTTGACCTCAACCTGCTAGTTGGGGAGAGCTGTGGGACTCTAGCATGGCTTATTTTGTGTTTACTGGAAGCAGCTTCCTGCCCTCTAAAGGAAGAGAGGAATTGATTACTAATTCCTTTGAAATATCTTATTTGAATTCTGGCTCTCCTCCAACTGAGCAGACACAAGATTTATTGTAACCGATATTCACAGATTATTTGGAGATAATACTTTGGCCAACAGCTCCAACCTTGTTCCCTGACTCTCTGGATGCCTGACCTTTCCACAAGATGCCAATTTGACTGAAGCACTGACCTTTATCCCTAGCAAATGCCTAGTCTCAAAGGGTCAGTGACCAAAAGCAAATTCTGGTGGAAATTAAAGACATGTGGAATAGTCTCTGAATTAACTATCAGGTCTTAGCCCTACATACAGATAGATCTCTGGGTATTCAAATGCTGTAGAGCAATGCAGCAGAGAAAGTAGAGCTCCCAGGTCCTGTAGAAATATCTACTACAGAAATGAAGCCACATGTGTTATTAACATTTTCTAATAGCCACGTTAAAGATGTAAAAAAAGTATTTCATTTGACCCCATATACTTTACTATGAAATATTACTACTTAACATTTCAGGTCGTGATCCTGGGGTTCTGGAATTAAGCCCCGCACTGGGCTCCCTGTCCAGCAGGAATCTGCTTCTTTCTCTGTCCCTCCTCCTACTTGTGCTCTCTCTCTCTCAGATGAATAAATAAAATCTTAAAAGAATTAGGCTATACGATCAGACTCTAGGCAAACTACTCATTTTTCTAAGCCTCAGTTATGATCTATAAAATGGGTCTAATAATAGTACTTGCTTTAGAGTTGCTGGCACAGAAGAAGGGCTCAATAAACGTTGATTATCCATACTCTATTTGTTCCTTTATCCTACTCAATTTAACAAATGTTTATTGAGCATATTTTTTTAAAGATTTTATTTATTTATTTATTTATTTATTTATTTATTTATTTATTTATTTTAGAGATTTTATTTATCCATTCATGCAAGACACACAGAGACAGTCAGAGACACAGAAAGAGGGAAAAGCAGGTTCTTCGCAAGGAGCCTGATGAGGGACTCAATCCCCAGACCAGGATCACCTCCTGAGCCAAAAGCACTCAACTGCTGAGCTACTCATGTGTCCTTATTGAGCATCTTCTATGTATTAAGTGCTGCTATTAGTCTGCTCATGCTGCTTTAACAACATACCACATACTGAGTGGTTCAAACAACAGGCTTCTGTTTCTCAAAGTTCTGAAGGCAGAAAAGTCCAAGATCAAAGTATCAGCCAGCTAGGGTTCTTGTGAGAGCTCTCTTCCTGGCTTATAGATGGCCACCTTCTCAGTGTGTCCTCTAGAACATAGAGAAAGAACAAGCTCACTTTCTAGTGTCTCTTCTTATAAGGACATTAATATTATTGGATCAAGGCCCCACCCATAGGATGGTATTTAATCTTAATTATCTCATCGTAGGCCCTGTCTCCTCCAAATACAGTCACATTGGAGGTTAAGGTTTCAACATGTTACTTCTGGGAAACACCAGTCCATAGCAGGTGCTGTGAGAGAAGACAAGTCTACAGAATATAGAATATTTCTTTGGTCTCAAAGAACTCAAAATCTAGCAAAAGTCATGGCTATTTACATAATTAAGTGTATATAGATAACGTTTAAGATGCTAAAAGGAGATAAAAACAATGTGCTAGGGAGGTGCAGAGAAGGGGAAGATTTAGTGGTGTGCGAGCAAAGATAAAGAAAATGCTCTCCTTTGTGGCCCTTGCCAATTTCCATGATGCAAACACTCCTACCATGGCAGATCTCAAGCTGCCAAAGCATTACTGAATATTTAACCATCAGTATCCAGCTCTCTCTCTAGGCAGTGTGAGCTAGCTTCAGTACATGCCTGGAGAAATTTCAACTTTGGGGGAAGAACAGTTAGCCAAAGAAGTGGGACATCAGCCCAGCCTTGAAAGATAAGTAGGAGAGAAAAAGTGAGTGCAAAGTGAGGGGGCAGGCTAAGTGGGGGAAATTAAGAGGAATGAAGTGCATGAGGATTCAAAAAATAAGTAATCTTTTAGGGCCATGATGCTGTAGGCAACGTGATAGGAGACAAATCTCTAGAAAGATAGCTCAGGATCAAATCATAATGGAAACGGAATACAAGAACAGGAGAGCGGCTTCCAGAAATGAGGGCATTTACAGAGGCCTCTGAGCTGGACAGCGACAAGATTAAATTCAGCACTTGACCTCTCATAAAACACTCACATGCAGGTTATCTCACTTTTTCCTAACACGAACCTGTGCATCAGGCAGAGCAGATATGTCCACACGGACCTTCAGAATGGGATCTTATTTGGAATAAGGGTCTCTGAAAATGTTAATTAAGGTAAGGATCTTGAGATAAGATTGTCCTGGATTACTGGATTAGGCTGGGCTCTGAATCCAGTGAATAGTGTCCTTCAAAGGACAGAGAAGAGACATGCAGACACACAGAGGGAAAGGCCACAAAAAGGTGGAGGCAGAGATGGGAAGGATGTGACGATCAACCATGGAAGGCTGAGGACACCAATGACCACTCAGGAGAAAGGCGTGGACCAGATTCTCCACATGAACTTCCATAAGGAGTCAACCTTGCCAATGCCATTAGCTCAAACTTCTTGCCTCCAGAACTGTGAGAAAATAAATCTGTGTTGTTTAAGCCACTTGCTTTGTGGTAATCTGTTATGGCAGCCCTAGGAAACGCCTAAAACCTCTACAAAGAGATGAGTGTTAAGTTAAAGGCTGCAGAGAGGTGAAGTTATTTGTTCAAAACCATTGGTCTCAAACTTGGTGAAGCCCAAACTGGGACCCATGTATCTTGGCTGCTGGTCTAGCACTCAATTATTCCACACGGCCTTGCCTTTCAGAGAATACATGGGGATCCAGGAAAAGTACAAAAGCTGCACGGGGTGTGTGTGGGGGTTGGGGGGAGCATTCACCCTCTGCCCAGAACACAGAATTATGCTTTTTGTTCCTGTCTCTTCCCATGGCCCCAATTGCCTGTACCCACGACTGTGTTTCTAAGCACCCAGACCTGGGCAGTCTGCAGATTCCAAGGCAGAATGAGTTGGCCGTATGGTATAACTAGGTCTTTGGGGAGCTCCACATGCAGCTGTCTCTAGGCTGTTGTGCTGATGACTCACACTCTGCTGGTGTGCACAGAACTAACCGCTGGCCTTGCCTGAGAGACAGAAGTCACTTAAGGAAGGGAGTGATTTTTGCCATCACTGAAGGATTTGACACACATATCCCAAGGGTTTCTGCCATCTTCTAGGACACTGAACACTCGCCAGAAGCCCTGTGGCAAAGTCACATCTAAAAGCAGAGTGGAGTCTCACCAGCACATAGGTGTCAGGCACACCCTCTCTGTTTTGCTTCATACACTCTGCTCAAGGACTTTGTCTTCTAGGGAGGAAAACCAAACCAGCATGACACTTTCCTGCGAATTCACTGAACATGGTGTCTTTAAACCCGAAAGCTTGATAATCATGGGGTAGGAGAGGTGACATCCATCCCCTAACAGAGCACAGCGCAAACCCGCAGAGTGGATTGATCCATCTCTGGAATGCTTTCAGCTACCTTCTTCCAGGGACAAACTTCAAGGAACGATTTCCCTGCCAATCACATTGCCAGAAATGTGCCCTCATCGATCTCCATGTAACTGCCACGGCTACAGCACCACCAGCTCTGTGTGGTTTCCTCAGAGCAACCAGTGCTGTCCCTTTGGGATGAAGGTCTGGCAGGATGCAGGACAGGCCGCTCACCGTCCCGAGCAATGGTGATCTTGTTCCTCCAAGGAGATCTCTGGTAGGCACTGAAGGTCACGTCGGGCAGCCCTCTATGAGAATTCCCTCTCATAGTGGACAAGCCTCTGCTACGGACACCAACATTCTGCTAGAAGTGCCCACGAGAAGGGCAGCCTAGAGCGGGCAGAGACGAATCAGGAATGGCAGAGCCACTCCAAAGGAAAAGCAATGGCAGAAGAAACAAAAGCAGGGACGTCTGGGTGGCTCAGTGGTTGAGTGGCTGCCTTTGGCCCAGGGTGTGATCCTGGAGATCCAGGATCGAGTCCCATGTCAGGCTCCAGGCATGGAGCCTGCTTCTCCCTCTGCCTGTGTCTCTGCCTCTCTCTCTCTCTCTCTCTCTCTCTCTGTCTGTCATGAATAAATAAATAAAATCTTTAAAAAGAGAGAGAGAAACAAAAGCAGCAAAAGCAATCATCACTGAAAAATCACCCATCATACTCTTGTAGTGTTCTTGATACCCTGTGGCCAGTGAAATGAAGAGGGACCTTAGGGAATAGTCATTCTGTCTGCTGTGTCTTCAAAGTCTTCAGAGGAGGGAGAGCCCTTGTAATGAGCCTGCCTAACGTCACCGAAGAGTGATAGATGCCAAACACAATTCACAGAGTGAATTTCCTCCTCCTAAGTTCTTCAGAATTTTATGAAGATACCTAGAAACTCCGCCTCAATTTCAGTATATGAGTTTTTTGTTTGTTTGTTTGTTTGTTTGTTTTATTAAGGAGGTTTTCAAAGATGATACTTTTGATCTAAATTATATACAGGTTGCCCATAGAATTTGGTTCACTCTTTTCATTTAACTTGTCCTGCTACAGGTTTTGTTGGGAAAGGCTGTTTCTTATAGGACTAGTGGAAAAGAAAGTTTAATATAAGCTGAATTCAAGAAATTCACATGTTCACAACCTTGGGGGAAAGGATGCCATCACATATCCCCGGACACAGACCATCCTGGACACCTTTCCTGGTGGCGGCCAGGGAAGTTCTGAGCATGTCAGTGAGAGGTCTGTTCTGTGGCACAGAGCAGCAGGGATCAAAAGAAATTCGGGAAGTCAAATTTGTAGTTTTCTTCAAAGCAAACTAATGAATATGATCTCTAGGGGAAGTGGCACAGGAGAGCACTTTTAGAAACCCCAAAATTTGAATTTTAATCTTGGCTTCAGCGTTTGCTAGTTGTGAAAACCTGGGGACACTGCTCAACCTCGGAGTCTCTTACTCCTACATCAAGTTCAATATAGTAACATGGAAGCTACGAAGTGTTTGTGGAATCGAATGTACACTTGGCCTGACCAAATGCTGTGTTGACGGGCACTCCTTCTTCTCCTGCACCCCCCACTGCTCTGCAGATACTTTCTGGAGAATAAAATCCTTTGACCCACTTCCATAATCCATTCCAGCTCCTTCAAGTTAAGAATTTTCTCTTTAATTTGAATACATTTTCCAGCCATTTAAATTGTTCTCATGATGTTCTGTTCTCAAAGGAAATTCAAATATATCTCCAGTTATTTCTCTGTATACTGCTACCAAATTCCCCATGTCTTAGAGACTTCAAAGACAAACAGTGAAAGGCCTTGGGATTTGGATTGGATCTAGAAGACATCAAGAAAAAATGGCAATAAATGTCTGAGAAAGTTGAACTTCCCGCCACATTTTTCCTTGTTTTCCCCTTTATTCTGGTGGAAGATGGACCTTTGGCAACACTAGACTCAACCAACAGGAAACAGAAAAAGAAAATACAGTTAAATAGGAATTTCCCAGTTTTTGTTTGATTCTGAAGTAGTTATAACATAATTTTGAAGTTTTATGCCTAAATATTAGCAATTACCTGGGATAGTCCCATTAGCAGGGATTTTTAAGAATCTGGTTACTACTGGTAACTAGACATTGAGAACAAATGAAATGTAAATTTACGGCCATGACTGGTCTATGGGTTTCTCATCATTTGTGTCTAACAATGAATCAAACAGCTGGCATGTTTTCTTTCTAATATGCAAACTCAGTCTTTTTAAAGCCGTTTTTTTATCCACTGCTCTCTTCCCTTCTATTTTGGAAGTGTGGATTTAAATTCACAAGAAACTGCATGCTTCTTTTGTATTTCTGTTCCATCTACAAAATCATAATAGCACAGTTGGAATTATAACTACTGAACTGTCATGTTGATTCAGAGTCGAAATCTCTCAAGGACTGTATCTTTTGATAACCTCATTCTTGGTCCTCTCTGACATTAAAACGTTCTGTTTTATATATGCTGCAAAATGAGAGGGGGAGAAAAAGCACAATCCACAGAAAGCCAGCAGAAGCACAATCTAGAATGACACTTTTTTTCCTTCTCTTTTCCTATGCACAGAATACCCCCGGGCTCTTTCCTTCAGTTTCTATTAATGCCGGCCCAGCCTCTTAGGATCTCTCACGTGTCTCATGGCTTCAGAGCCCCCTTGAAATTGTAACCCCAACACTGATAAGGACAGGAAGGGCACTTCCTTTATAACAGGGAAGAAGGCCAAGGAGGTTGGTTTACAGGATGCCCCCTGTCAAAGAGAAGCCCCATTCAATGCCCTGGGATGAAAATAGGCCATCTTCTGGCTCTGCCTAAAGTAGGACATCCTGGGGTGATGTTTTTATTGGATACACAAAAAGGTTCCTCTGTTCTGCTTGACTCTACCTGAAAATCAAATATAAAGTAATCTCCCTCCGAACTTGGTTGTTGGAATTCACAAATAAGCTTGCTGAGCCTGACACACAAATGGAAGGCATTTTTACTAAAAAAAAAAATGTAGCCACAAAAGGATCTCATGTTAAGACAGTAAAACTTTATACAGCACTGTGGCCACATTCACAGATAATGTTTTAATTACTCAAAATATATTGAATACATGGAAAGAGAAAACTACCTTCTTAATTTGGAAAAGTTGTAAACAATTGTGAAAACTACATTTCTGTGTCATAATATGCAGCAGTAAGTAGCATGCTTTGGTGTGTGTGTCTAAACATCTGTTGTGAAAGCGTTTTGAAAATAGACTAACCAGGGGATCCCTGGGTGGCTCAGTGGTTTAGCGCCTGCCTTTGGCCCAGGGCGCGATCCTGGACTCCCGGGATCGAGTCCCACATCGGGCTCCCGGCATGGAGCCTGCTTCTCCCTCCTCCTGTGTCTGCCCCCCTCTCTCTCTCTCTATGTCTATCATAAATAAATAAATAAATAAATAAATAAATAAATAAATAAATAAATCTTTAAAAAATAAAATAAAAAGCTGCATATACAAAAAAAAGAAAATAGACTAACCATTTTCAAACAAAATCTTCATAAGAAGCCCTCAATGCAGAGAACAAAGGTGTTTAATTATTAAAAATATTTTATTGAATCTAACTTTCTACCAAATTTGCTCACTCTAAGTTGATTAATGAGAATAATGAGGTTACTAGATATATCCCCAAATTTCAAACTAAGCATTATAGGTCATATCTGTTTCAGCATTCAAATTAGGTCCGTACCTTCTTTCGGGGTACATAGCCCTGAAAAATACCCAAATAATACAGACAAGTAGTTTCAAACAATACTATTTAATTTTTTACTTTGGGTCAAGATATTCTTAATTAAACATAGATGACGATACAAGCTTTATTCTAAGTATGTACAAACTAACTCAACCAGGCAACAAAAGTTAATGCACTAGAGGCTTCAATGTGCTAACATTTTGTATTTCCTTATAGTTTTAAGTAGCCTATAATTGGTTACTCTAAAACTATTATGTCTATTGTTTAAACAGGATTTAAAAGTTACTCCATTTACTTTGCCTATAAATGTAAACTATTTGTCTACATCACACTCCAAAATTACTTTAATAGTTAACTAATTTTAGTTATATGCCGGTCTCATAATATGTCCTAATTTCCTACATTCGAGGCACTGTGACTCCATCAACAGGTTAACCCTGTTGCAGGTTCATTCTTGGCCCTTATCAGGCAATGTCTGTACTCAGTCTTGGCTGCTGGTCTAAGAGCAAATCTTTTCTAGGTCTTAATGGTGAACATCCTCTTTTCACTCTAAGAGTCATTTCTCTTGGGAGACATGATGATATATGGTGAGAGCATCTGCAAAAAGATTTTTAAATAGTTCCCTCCTTGAGGCACCTGGCTGGCTCAGCTGGAAGAGCAAGCAACTCTTGATCTTGGGGTTGTGAGTTCAAGCCCCATGTTCAAGCCCCATGTGTAGAGATTAGTAATGAAATAAATAAATAAACTTTAAAAAAATAAGTAAATAGAATAAATAAATAGTTCCCTCCTTAATCAATCTAACCTTTTGGCTAAAGGTGCATCTGTCTTAGAGTCTCCGAGGCATGGAATCCAGGACTTCACAGCTGGTTTGGCTCAGCATGTCATCTTTTTAAAATGTCATGCATGCAACATAATTTGGAGATCCATCTATATTCAAAGCCTGAATCACTAATCCAATTAGTGGAGGACACCTGCCAGGGGTTCCTTCTGAGAGCAAACCCTCCTTTCCTGTGTCTAACCAAGGAGTAAATGCCTGTGAGGAGTTGTCAAAAAATTCCAGTTAAGAGCCAAACCACCAGTGCCCCTTTGAATAAACAAAATTAGCTCACCTTCCCCAGGAGATTCTGATTCACTTCCTTGGAGTGAATCACTGTATTCCCTACCACTAGCCAAGAAGATCCCATGGAGCTTTAGTTTCCATACTGTCTATTATAAAAACAACAGGGTTGTTTTCTGCCATGAGCAAAACAGTTAAAACACTGATCAATTTTTTTTTCAAATACCTACCCCCTACACTGATCCCACAGAGAGAGGAAACCTACCCTTTCCAGCACATTCCCCATCTTCCTGGTACTTCCCACTGTGACTCCCCAAACTGAAGTCCCAGTGATCAAACTATAACATGATAAGCAGTAGGACTGAAACTGAGCTATGTCATCTTGACTACATGTCTGTCTCCTTACCATGTATCCTACCCTTCCGATTCCTTACATTTGAGGCACCATGATCATCAACAGATGACCCGGCTGCAGGCTCTGGCACCACCCTTGGTCCCCATTAGCTAACATCAACTCAGTCTTAGCTTCAGGCCTTGCTTTTGTCCTCTCCCCAAGTTCCTCCCAAACTCAAGTCTTGCCTCATGAGAGTTAACTCTGGCCTTGCTGTGTAACTCCAAAGTCTAGGTCTCGGCTTCCCGCTCAGGTTCCTGATGCTAACCAGCCTTAGCCTATTACCTTGTTGCTCTCTACCACTAAGCAGGATTCACTGACTCACTATGTTAATGTATACGGGATAATAGATTTGAAGGAAATGGGCAGAAAGTTAAGTCAGATAAAACAGAAGCCTAGAATTTACAGACTGGCTTTGCTAAGAGGTTTGAAAATTGTGTTTTTATCAATTTTGTTCTCCCATGGCATTGAGCAAGCTCCGGTGGTCTCTGCTCTGTTGATGGAAACAAAGGAGGGCATCATGTTACATCATCCCTTAAGTCACAGGATAAAAAGATCATCAATGTCTCCCTGAGGCCAGGAGGTGGCTGAAAAACAGGAAGGGAAGGGGCCTCATGGGGAAGGTAAAATTGGGAGCAAAAGAGTAAGGGCCTCAGGGTGTCCTTCAAGAGAATCTCCTTGAAGGTTCTGGTTTTTGTCTTATTATTTTAAAATCCACCTTTTCCTTCACATCTGCCAAATCTCTGGTTCCTCCCTCTTCCTACTCTGGTGAATCCTCCCAGCATCCAGTAGAGTCTGAGAGAGATTCAGTGGTGGAGTGTGGTGGGAGGCAGTGTAACATAGATGGCAGGATGTGATCTGGGTCAGAAACAGGCTCAATCATGGGTCTGTTGTGCTATTTCTAATGTGGTCTTAGGTAAATAACCTCTCTATATATTCTCACATACAGAAGAATATACAATCTTTTTCATTGAGTTATTGTAAGAATTAAAAGAGATAAAGGATGGGAAGTACCTTTGAAAATATCTAGTACATGGCATGAACAAAATCACTGGTTGCTATTATTTCGTATATGCAAAAAATTTCCAGGCAAGTTTTGCTATCCTTACTCTATTGGTAAGGAAGGAAATTTCTCGGAAATGGAAGTATACTCTCTTCTGTACAGGTTCTTCCATTTGAAATTAGCTTCTTCCAGGATCTCATATTGCTATCAAAGCAATTTGAGAAAATGAAATTTACTAGCAGCCTAGGTGTTCCATATTCCATAATTTTGTCCTATAATTCCCCTCAAAGGAAGATACAATTCAACATTTCTTAGGGTACAACCATGTGCTTGGTACAGCTTAGGCCACTGTGAGGAATAATAAGATATTCACCCCCTCAAAAAGAGTTTATAATCTAGAGAAAGAAGGAGACAGATGCCAGCTGATTATGACATCACATAGAACAGTTGTACTGAGAAAGTTCAACGAGAACCCAAGGGAGAAGGAAATTGGTTCTATCCTTTGGGAGCAGAGGCGACTAAAGCAGAAAGGTTACTTTTCCTTATGAATTTGTAATATTATTTTGGATGAGTAAATGGAAAGGGAAACAGAAAAATAAGCTTACCTAAAAATATCTGCTGTATAACAATGGGCAGTGTAAGGGGTAATAATAGAAAGCTATTAACCTTAGAGTTACAAGAAACTCCCAATTATTTCAGAGGAGTTTTACCTGCATGAAGAAGGAAAACTGGTCTCATGGTTCAGGGTCTATGAATAATGTGGTCAAAGTAAGAAGGACAGGTAGGTTATTCATATCCCCCAAAACAGAAATTGTGGATAAGCATCTCCTTTATCAAAGGGGATTGGATTGGCCTTAATGCTACTGGCAAAAAAAAAAAAAAAAAAAGATGACATATTTATTTTACTTAAAATACGGGTGAATTTTTTCATATGAAATAAAAGGCAACTAAAAAGTACCACAAAATACAGTATGTCAAAATGAGTGATGATGCCTATATCATAAAGAGTCTAAGCTGAAAAATCTTCAACATTACCTTGGGACAACTGGTTTACAAGAAACAAATCTATTCATTTTTCAAAGGAAAGATGTGCTATATAAACAGAATGAGATTCTGTCCCTGTGACATTTAAAAGACTTTTAAGTCAGTTGGTCTGAGAGTCAAAAGTTTTTGCCAATATTTGCAGTGTTTCCTTTTCCTAAAAGCTGTCCTCATCTGCAATAAACAGTACATGTGCCTTTCTCCTCCCAAATACCTTACTTTCAGACCCTGTACGACCTGGCAGGTTGGAAAAACCAGCACTGGATATCCTGTACTAATGGGAAGCCTTTACACGACAGTCACATCCTGAATAAGAGTGAGGTACTGTGGACTTGTCCAGATCCTGCAGCTTTAGCTTTTTTTACATTTGCCTGGGACCCTTGTATGCCTTATTATAATCTGCTTTCAGTATTAAAGCTCTGTTCTAGGACTTTTCTCTGTCTGACTGATTGCTGCTTTTATCAGCTCTAATTAATGATGCATGATGGTGTTCAAACTGTTTCCATAAAGCTTTCCCAGTCTTCAGCACCCAGAAAGTAAAGTGCAGCCACTTTATGGAATATGACCTTAATTAACCCAAGTGATCTCATATCAATCACCCTGATTTTCTTCAGATTGTCCGGGTGAGGACATCTCTAGTAATTTACTGCTTTTGGAAACCTACACTCTCTTAGACATGTTTCTAGTTGGTCTTTATAAAACCCCCTGTACCTGTGTCTTGGGAATATACAACACACCTGCTGGCAGGAGCTTCAAAAGTAGAGTCAAGTGTATGAGACACAAGCCTGGGCCAAGAATCACCTCAGCTCCGAAGAGATGACAGAATGGTTTCATCACCAATACCCTCTGACATCTGAAACAAGGTCTAAAGATAAAATCCAGGGAAGAACATGTCGCCAATTCCTTTGGGCCCATCCACCATTAAATCCACTATTCCTGAGCTTAGCTGTACACTTGCTCTGCCACAACTGTGATTTATCAAGAAAGAAGCAAAACATCAGAAACACCTAAGCTGCTAATATGTAGGCAATCACTTCTCATCAGGAGTGAATCCTCTGGGAAATAACTACACGTCTCCCAGAGGCACAGGCAATGATTCAGCAAACTAAAGAAGCCAGAAAAGCAATATTAAGAAAGCAAAAAATCATTAGAAACTCAGGGAGAAAATATAACTTTGCATGGTACTTACCTAAGCAATTTAAAGGCACAAAAAGATAATTGGCATGAAGTACTGAGATAGAACAAAGAAACAAACACATCCAATGCAGAAAAGGTATGGTTTTTGAGAATTACTTTTAAACAACAGCAATAACAACCACCATTACCACCAAAACAAACAAACAAAGGCTATCTGGATTATTTTGTCAATTGTCCTAGTTGGATATGATCAGTGCAAATTCTTAATTTTCACAGAATTAAAATTGGCATCCATCTGGGGCACAGGGGCCTGTTGTTCAAAATACAATAGGAATCGTGCAGTTTCAACAGATACATCATTTCATTTTCCCATATCCTTGAATATTTCTTTTTTGGTTTTTTAAAGATTTTATTTATTAATTCATGAGAGACACAGACAGAAGCAGAGGCATGGGCAGAGGGAGAGGGAGAAGCAGGCTTCCTGCACGGAGCCCAACATGGGACTGGATCTCCGACCTCGGGATCACGCCTGAGCCGAAGGCAGACGCTCAACCCCTGAGCTACCCAGGCATCCCTCCTTGAATATTTCTTTAAAAAATGACCAATTGTCTCCTTTGGCATTCAAGTTAAACTCATTGGTGTTTTCAGGGCTTTTTGAAGGGCATTATTCAGATTTTTATTCCATTGAGTTATCTATTTGTATTATTTTATAGCTGTATGTTGGATTCATATTCTAATATTTTGAAGTGTCTAAGTCATTAAGGGTGGACATGAAAGGGCAGATGTTTTAGTTCTCCTGATTCTGAAAGTATTACAACTCCCCCAAAAAACATACCTGAGTTATTACCCCAAATCCTAAGAATTTGTTTTCCATGTAAAGATGCCAACAAGACAATGCAAGAATAACAGCAAGTTTATATAAGTATAGATGAACAAATTACTTCTAAGTCTTATTAAAATATAACTATGGCATAATACTAATAATAAATGGGATATGGCTTTATAATACCACAGAGATTTTTGAGTGACAAGAGATTGTAGACTTATTCTTGTCAAATATTCTCATTCTGCAAACACACTAATGTTCAGAAAAATTGTGACTTCTAGTCAGTGACTAGTCAGAAGTAGGGATATGATCTGAGCATGGGTCACAGAACTCTCAATGCATGTCCATTTTTAACTGTGCACAAATCTACCCTGAATGGTCTCACTGGTTTTTCATGTATGGCCCCTCCCTAGCATCACATCTTATCACAGCTTGCTAACATCTCATTAGAACGAAGGCTCTGATTTCTGGCCTATGTCCTCATGGAGCAAGCATTCTTTCTCTGACACTAAACCTAAAGAAACTCTTTTCTCAAACCTGAGCAACAATCAATGAATCCTACTTCTTTACCCTGACAATTAAAATAACACATGTTTTTAAAATAGTCACCCTAAAAATAACTGGATCAAAATGATAACTTCAGTGGATAGATTCATTGCTAATGGATAGGAATGTCTAAACATCTGTTATAGAGAATTTCACCTGCTGATATTGTAGACACATTTATTGTAAGTACAATAAAGACTGTTGGCCCATATGGGCCAATACATTTCTTTTCTTTTTTTTTTTTTTAAAGATTTTATTTATTTATTCATGAGAGACACAGAGAGAGAGAGAGAGAGAGAGAGAGAAGCATAGACACAGGCAGAGGGAGAAGCAGGCTCCATGCAGGGAGGCTAACATGGGACTCGATCCCAGGTCTCCAGGATCACACCCTGGGATAAAAGCGGCGCAAAACTGGTGAGCCACCTGGGCTGCCCCTAATACATTTCTTAAAGGTGATTTCTATGTATGTAAGACATACTTGGGTAGGCTCCTTAGTCTAGGTGTATGCCTGACCTCCAACACCCCATCAAAAATCACAGCAAAAATGTTCTCAGGGAAAGGCTCTTGGTGACTTGAGGACAAGTTAATAACAGGGCAAATGGAACTGTTATCCAAGTGGCTCAATAGCAACACAAGTGTTTTTAAGGACTCCCTTGCAAGCTCAGATTGGGCAAGGTCAAGAATCATACAATCAAATATCAATTCGCACATTTCAATCCTGACAGAGTAAAGAGATTGAAGAGAAAATAACCTCTTCTCACATTCTTCCCCCTCTGTCCTCACCATACCAGTCCCAGCTGCCTACCTCAAGATGGAAGAGAAAGGGGGAGGTTCTTTAGAACTCTGCTCAGACATGAAAGAAGCACTCAGTGGTTTGGGTGCCCAAGGGAACCAAAGAAAGGATAGTGGAAGTGCAGGTTTAGAGATATGCAATCTGATTGTACTTCAAGAAAGAAACTAAAAGAAACAAGTGATTTACATTATTTAACAAGGAAAGACAAAATGGGAACATTTGGTCAAGGACTGGCAGGAATCAGTGGTTTTCCATGATTGAAAGGCCAGGTTTCTAAATTCTCAACCAGTCTCTTGACCACCAACAGCAAAACCACTATGAGGGTTGATACACATGCACTTACTCCAACTGTTGAAAGGAGAAGACTCATTTCAATAAAGCCCTTATTTCTTGCAAGAAAGTCTCCATAATATCCTGACTCTCTAAAGGCAATTCTGGAGTGTTTTGTAACATCCCCAGGATAGTAACTCCAGGTTAACAGTAAGTAACCTGGAGTATAAAAGTATGCATGCGGAAAGCTCTTCCTTAAAAACGTTTACAATCTATTGACGTTAACCATCTAAGTATTTCCAACTGCTTAGCAAGTTCTCAAGTAAGACCTGCATCATTTCACCGTTTTCATCTTGTTTTTCCCTTTATTTCCTGTAATACTCTAAATGTGGTCTTACCAAGCAAGAAAAATTTAGCTTTTTAAAAGCGGTGGATGGTCACATCTGTTACTTCCTAATCGGCTTTATAATCTGCCTACATGATAAACTCAGTCATTCTCTACCTTGGATGCACAACAAAATCACCAGGGGAGGTTTCTAAACACACCAATACCTGGACCTCACCACCAGAGATTCTGCCTTAATTGGCTGGAGTGATGCCCAGGTATTGGCTTTTTTTATTTTTTAATTTTATTCAGTTAGTTAGTTAGTTAGTTAGTTAGTTAGTTAGTTAGTTAGTTAGTTAGTTAGTTAAAGCTTCCCAGATACCCACACTGTGATTCGAATGTGTAACCGGCACTGAGAACTTCTGCCCTACTTTTTCCCTGTGGTTCCATAGCTAAGAAATGTCTCTTTTCTTTTGGACTTGTTCCACAGATTTTCTTGAACCTTACATTTATCCCTGTGATGATTCATCTCTTTGATCCACTTTTCCAGATCTTGTTACAATATATTTTGTCAAGAAGAGTTCTGTCTGCATTTTATCCTGGCCACTGACAAAAATGGTGACTAGGTCAAGACCCAAGACAGAGCCTTGTGGCACCCTGTCCTCTTTAGGTAGGATCACTCCACTATTTGCCATTCTTTGTCTTCCTAAAATTTCTCCATCTTTCCCTTAAGAATATCAAGGGGGATCTTCTCAAACACAGACTGAAATTTCCTGATTTACCAGGCTAGTATCCCTGTCAAAGGAGAAGCTAAGGAAATTCTGGCATGACCTAACTATTCTATTTCACTCTGAGCTGTAGTAGTTTTATAATATTGCTTTAAAAAAAAAAAAAAAAACCACAAATACCCAAGAACTTTCCAGATTTGAGACAGCTGATTGAAAAGTATTTGCAAAGAAAGTCTTTTTTTTTTTTTTTCTGAACCTAAATTTAATGAACATGATAAAACAGACTCAATTCTTCCTCCTTTTGAAAGATTTTTATATTTGTTTGGAGGGAGAGGAGTTCACTATGTATATAATGCTCCCTGGGGAGTGATGGCTTCATTCCATCAAGAAGACATTTTAATTCTCTGCTGAGGAACTGAAGATTCCTTCTTCTTTGCCAAGAAATGCACTCCACTATAACTTTAAAATGATCCAGAAACACAAGAGAAGATTAGCATTGCTTAACATGGAGAATTAATGTCCAGGCTGTGTTAAACTTTGCACCTCCCAGGTGGGGACTCTAGGTACTCATATTAAGGAAGAAACAGCTAAAAGTCTCCTGGGAAATGATGCTAGAAGTTAAGTGTGCTAATTGGTGCTTTTGTCACCATTCATTAGAACAACTTGCACGATGGAACTACTCAAGGGATGTGCACAATATGAATTACTTATTCAGAAAAGAAAAATTCTATGAAGTTACGGAGGGTTTTTTCCTTCAGTTTTTACATTTTTAACTATAAAAACTCTTGTTCAGTTCTTGCTTTAAAGTGTGGCGCTGCTGGGAGGCCTGGGTCACTCAGCAGTTGAGCATCTGCCTTAGGCTCAGGGCGAGACCCCAGGTAGGGGGATCAAGTCCCATATTGGGCTCCCTGTGAGGAGCCTGCTTCTCCTCTCTTCTGTGTCTCTCATGAATGAATGAATGAATGAATGAATAAATAAATAAATAAATCTTTAAAAACTAAAATGTGGTGCTGCAAATAAATAATGTTTCTTTAAGTATTTTTTCTGGAACCAGACAATAGTGGACAAAGAAACAACCTAATTATTCCAATATTTCTGCCATAATTTATCAGATTTGTAAAGTTTTGTTTTGTGAGGGCAGGAAGATAGGCAGTCTTCTCTGACTAAAACTTCTGAGGGGCACCTGGGTGGCTCAGCGGTTGAGCATCAGCCTTTGGCTCAGGGCATGATCCAGGGATGAGTCCCGCATCAGGCTCCCCACAGGGAGCCTCCTTCTCCCTCTGCCTCTTTGTGTCTGTCATGAATAAAGAAAGAAAATCTTTAAAAAAATTATTGAACATTAACTAAAATTGATCCCCATACACACATCACGATGTACTGAGGAATTACTGTTTGCCAATGTTTTTGTTTTTTTCCTTTAACATATGAAGATGGAACATTTTTGCTCTATTTCTTATCTTCAAAAACTAAGTAAATTATGCCTAACTCTACTTGTTCTTTCCCAATGTCAATTGCCTCACGGCAAATATTCAAAGTTGTAACACACATGTCACTTATAATTTGGTTGCAATGTGTAGAACTAATTTTATACTCATAATACTTAAAAATGCAAACTCTCCACCCTAAAACAGAAATATATATATATAATGCTTATAGGAACATTTCCTTCACCTGCTGCAGTTTATTCTCTATCTAGAAATCAATGTGCCACAAACTACATCTTTTGAGTTCTTCAGAGCAAATGGTACAGAGCTCTGTTTTCTTACTATGTTTCTGTGGTAAACTAGATTATCATGAGAAGTTTTTAATTTACTACTGAGACCAGTACAGTAGTTTTACTAGTGAGTTACAAAATTCCAGGAAGCATCTGAAGGATTTTTTCCCTTGAGAATAGGGAAGGCACTCAGAATTTCTGGAGTCTATGTGGACCATGAGAATTCCTATACACCTGCAGAAAATTGCAGAGCAATTTTTATGGTTTCCAAGTTACCTGGGAAACATAACTCTACATCTACCTAGTCAATGTCCAGCGAAATGTATTCCTGATTAGTTATCAATCATTGTATCCAGAGGGCAGAAAACTGTTGAATGCAGAGGAAAAGACATGGCTCTAGAAAAACTTTGGGATATAATTAAACCAAACTCAGATGAGGAAAGGAGTAAGATTAGAAAGAGAGAAACTAGGTTGCTTCTGCCTCTAGGCTAAAATATTCCAGGATTCCTCTAGTAGAATGCAGGAATCTCTCCTCTCAAATGAACTCTGGACTTCTGGAATTCAGTAGTAAAACTTGACAAAATGCTCTACAACAATGGAAAGGTATTTCATTCAGAACAGTCCAAACATGTATATTTAAGCTATTTTTTATGGCTATATTAAAATGCAAATGTCAAGTAGAGTTGAAAGTGACCCTAAAGACCACCTCATCTGTGTCCTTGTCTTACAGAGACATTGAATCACTAGTCAGGACTGATAGTGATAGATGGAAGTGGATTCTAGCCAACAGCTCTCACCTTTTCATCACAATGAGGGTCAGGTCATTAACTTTTTGGTCCTCTTGAATGCTTTTATAATTATCTAAGAATATATATGTCTATTTATGAACAAGGAAAAGCTAACAGAGGAAGACTGAATTTGTTCAAGTAAGGTCTTCAATCAAGAGGTTTTCCAGTATCCAAAGGGCTGCTGTTGGTGGAGGCAGTAGATTCATGGTTTCTCCTCAGCTGAATTATCCTGGCTCAAGATAAGAAATGTCTTTCTAATGATGACAAGCCAAAGAAGGAAACATTTATTGAGTCCTCATACTGTGTGCCAAAACCACCCTAACCACTTCACATATGTCGCCTTATTTAATCTTCATGACATTAGTGGAATAGGCTCAATTATTCCATGGTAAGGAATCCACTGTCGATAGGAATGTAAAACGGTGCATTTGCTTTAGAAAAATCTGGGAGTTTCTCAAAAGATTCAATATAGATTTATTACATGACCTAGCCATTCTACCCCAAGGCACATACCCAAAATAATTGAAAACTTGTCCACACAACACTTGTGCATGAAAGCTTACAGCAGTATTATTTTCAAGAAGTGATGTCCATCACTTGATAAATGGATAAACAAAATGTAGTATGGCTCTACAGTGAAATATTTGGCCACTTAAAGAATGAAGTACCAATACATGCAGTAACATGGATGAAACTGGAAAGCACTGTGCTAATTAAAAGAAATCAGTCACAAAAAGCCACAGAATGTATGATTCCACTACGTGATACATCCAATACAGAAAAATCTTCAGAGTCAGAAATTAGATCCGTGGTTGTCTAAGGTAATCATCATTAGATATATAGCGAAATATGGCTCCATTACTTTCAAAATTCACTGCCAAGCAAGTTTGTGTTTGTTACATTTATTTATTTATTAAGATTTCATTTATTTATTTGAGAGAGAGAGTATGAGCCAGAGGGAGTGGGCATCAAAGGGAGAAGCAGGTCCCCTGCTGAGCAGGGAGCCCACAAAGGGCTCTATCCCAGGATTCTGGTTTCACCACCTGAACCAAAGGCAAATGCTTAACCAACTAAGCCACCCAGGCACCCCTGTTTAAGCATCTCACAGTAAATGTAAAATATCTACTTGTATTGCTTCCTCATAGCAGAGAACGGGTAAAGGAAAAGGAAAACAATTTAGAAACAAAAACCAGTAATTTTATTCGTTGAAATTTTTATAGGCTATTTATTAATAAGTAAGTTGGGGGAAACTACAGCTGCAAATTAGTGAGATAAAGTGAATTTCCATATTATATGACATTGAAATTAGTAACACAAAATTAAAGCAATTACAGATAAAATGGGAAATACATAAAATTTTTGTATATATATAATCCAACACCATATGTACTTAAAATGGATAATGCCCATAAGGTTGTAGAGAAACTCATTAGTGAATTAAGCAAAACAAATTTTTATATATCCTACTTCTGAAAGAAAAAGGAATAACAACAATTTGGCTGTACCTATTTAAGTATGGGTATCTGATAGTCCACAAATGCTCATTTCAAGTAAAACAGCAAAACCTCATCAGAAAGGTCAGACTGTCTCTCTTCCCAATATATTTCCCAGTGGTCCCCTAACCAATTCCTTGCTTACCATCATCATCAATTCATCAGCAAGGGTATTCTAGCCCGGTTTCAAATCCTAGCCCCATCACTTACTAGTTGGGTGAATTTTGGCAGATTGATTTTCCTTTTAAAATGGAGCTAATGAGGGATCCCTGGGTGGCACAGCGGTTTAGCGCCTGCCTTTGGCCCAGGGCGCGATCCTGGAGACCTGGGATCGAATCCCACGTCAGGCTCCCGGTGTATGGAGCCTGCTTCTCCCTCTGCCTGTGTCTCTGCCTCTCTCTCTCTCTCTCTCTCTCTGTGACTATCATAAATAAATAAAAATTAAAAAAAAAATAAAATAAAATGGAGCTAATGATAAAGCTAGCGTTGAGGTGAGAATAGATGGGACAGGACAGTTCAACTAAAGCACTCCAACACGACATCTTTCATGGTTCAGTAAACACTGGTTAGTATTATTTGTTATTATGTGCCATGCAATCATTAAAGATAATGCTACAATGAAGTTCTAAGACAGTCTTATCTCGATCAATATTGTTTTTAATATTTCTCTGTGGTCATCATCCTATATATCACTTCTAACTCTCACTGAATGTGAGCCAATCATTGTATTTCTTTTACACTTGTGTACCTTTATTACATTTAAAACTGGCTAAATTTAAAAACTGGCTATAAACACATTATCAATGAGTCACATCCTTTCATTTACCAGATTGGAAAAAAATCCGTGCCAATGTAACCAATTCTTTCACCTTATCAATGGGGACACCTATATGGAACTGGGACATCTTAGGCATGGAGCTTTATAAGCTAGATTGAATAGTCACAGATAAATTTCTATGATACCCTATTTATTCATGTGAAATTTCTTTCCTTAAGCTCTTAACTTTAGACTTAGTGACACAGAAAAACCAATGGGTACCAGAACCAGAGTTGAATACTGTTTTCCTTGTGTAGATAAGGCTATATTTATAATAATCCCCCATATTAGTATGCAAAGTACTTTGGATTTACTTTGGTTTACCAGTCAAGTAAAAAAAAAAAAAAAAGATTCACAGAAATGGTGGGATATTAAGCATTTGAGCATCAAGAAATGTACAATATCACAGCACAAATGTGCATTTCATAGCTCATTGTTGTTTAATTGGAGAGGGATTAGTCAGTTTGGGTAACCGTAGGCCTCAGCTGTTCATTTATACAACTGCATAGTAGGAGAGCTATGTTTGGTAAGTTAAATAATCATGACAATAAATAAATGATTTCTTGCAAGTCAGTAATTTCTTCTACCATGCAGTATTTCACATTTTCCAGTAACATTAATGAAGTATCATGATTATGCAATTTCACAGCCATTAAAAAGAAAAGAAAGAGAAAAGGAAAGAATCCAGCACCTCACTGCCTCCTAATAAAATGCTAGCTAACATCAGAATTTGTTGATTTAATACGGACTAGTTCAGGGGCGCCTGGGTGGCACAGTCCATTAAGTGCCCAACTGCCCAACTCTCGGTTTCAGCTCAGGTTGTGATCTCAGGGTCATGAGACTTAAGCCTCCAGTATGGCTCTGCACTAGCACAGAGTCTCCTTAAGTTTCTTTCTCCCTCTTCCTCCACCTCTACCCCTCGTTCTTGCTCTATCTAAAATAAATATATATTTTTTTTTAACTACAAAAAAATAAGGATAAGTACACATTTTAGGAAGTTTCCAAGTTAGGCTGCTGGAGGGCATCACCATGTGGCCAGCCAGTGGCAAGCACTTGATGGAAACTGACGCCCCCCTGGTATCAGTCAATACCCTGATCCCGGCTCCTCACTGCAGTCTGGACCTGAAGTGAGAACAGCAAAGAGACACATCGACCAAGGACTCCAAGTGGGAGAAAATGGATCAGCACAGAATAGGGACAGAATCCAATAATAATGACACCACAGTATAAGTTAGAAACACAACTACAAACATATAAGATTTGCAGAGAGAATAAAACTTAAAAGTGAAGAAACTGTAGCTGGTTGAGTTTTTTTCTTAAAAAAAAAAAAAAAAAAAAGTCAGCTTTCCCTGCAGTCCCCACCACCAACAAAGAAAGAACAAATCTTTCTTCTCAAATCTTCTCCCTGATTTCCACGGCATATTCTCTTTCATCACCTCTGTCCCTTATTATTTCTGAATAACACTGATTTTTAAAAAAATTATTGAAATTATCAGTGTAATACTGCTCTAGGCTTATTTACATGTGTTATCTCATTTAATACTTACCAAAAAAGACCCCAAACCACTCCATACAGAAAACTCCCATGGGGGATCCCTGGGTGGCGCAGCGGTTTAGCGCCTGCCTTTGGCCCAGGGCGCGATCCTGGAGACCCGGGATCGAATCCCACATCAGGCTCTCGGTGCATGGAGCCTGCTTCTCCCTCTGCCTGTCTCTGCCTCTCTCTCTCTCTCTCTGTGTGACTATCATAAATAAATGAAAAAAAAAAATTAAAAGAAAAAAAAAAGAAAACTCCCATGGACAAAACAAAACAAAAAAGTAATAAATATGATGAGTTAGGAATTTCAAATAAAAAATATGTAATAAACAAAACACAAAACATCTATCCCCTATCCCCAAAAGAAACATAAGCAACAGTTTCTACATATAATTCTTAAAAAAAAAAAAAAAAAGAAACAAACAAAACCACAAAGCCTATACACACACACACACACACGGATGTGTTGTGTATATCTGTGTGCATGTATGTATAACTTTTTTGTGTTATTACTTTTAAATAAAAGGTAGCATTCCGTATAAGCCACTCAGCATCTTGCTTTTATCCACATAATATTATATGCTAGAAATTTTCCCATGAAGATATATTTATACTTCTCAATGGCTGCCTGGTATTCAGTTGCATGGATATAATGACATTCATTCATTCATTCATTTATTGACATTTAATACCTTATAGGAAGACAGAGCTGAAATGACTATCCTTGTACATTATCTTAGGGGTTTCTTTCTATAAGGATGTTCAGTGGAGAAATTTCTGACAGTTTAATTGTTCGATCAAAAACTATACGTTTTAACTATTGAAAAAATTGCCTTCCTGTCCTCCAAGGATATTAGAATAACTTTAAACTCCCATCAATAGTATAAGAGAATACTAATTTCCTTACACTTTGTTTCAGATACCTCAAAATACATTTTTTACTTATGGCCTGATAACAGGTTACATTTCTGAAATACTGCACAAGAAAAACATATCTGAAGAAGCCAACTGAGAAGGAAATTTGGCTTATAGATACTTATCAATGTTGCTTTCATTGAACGGTGCCATTCCCGGGTAATGGAGCTGGCCTGCACCACTGTTAAATGCTCTCAAGAGTTACAAAAAGAAGCCTAAAGTAGATTAATAATAATATTAATATTTGATAAGAACTCATTATCAGTGATAGCCCTTGTACTCTCAGAATTTATTTCAGAGACACTTAAGTAGAAAAAGTTTTAGAGAAGACGATTTTATCAGAGCAAGTGGTTTCCAATTTAGCATTTTAAGTCACACTTATGACAAATGCCAAATAAACTTAGAAAGAGGTCTTCAGAGGTTCCAGGCAGAACTAACTGAACTATCTTCAAGCAAACACATGTAAGGTAAGCACCTCTGCAGTCTTCTGTTATCATCAAGCAGTGCTAAAGTCTCAGGATAGCACTATGGTATTGATGGTCTTTATGCTATTATTTGGGACTAACTCAAGACAAGGAAAAATGTTCACTGGTAATTTGTACCACCACGTTGATTTTTCCACTAACAACCTAACCTCCAATCCAGACCTGAAACAAATAAATTATTTCATAAATAAATAGAAACAATCACAAAAAATATTGTGGTGCAAAATAATTTGCCATACTCATTAAGAGAATTCAAGAAAACCCTAGTGTGTTGGGATGAAGATTCCTGTGGGCACATTCATTGAGTAATGCTTGAGTTAATGACGCTAAATACCAGGGTGTTTTCCCCTGCAAGACTTTCTTAAAGACTTCATAAGCTCTTTGAGCCTACAAAAGGAAGATATAGTTAGAACATTTTGCAAACTTATCAGACCAATGAATTTTCTCACCTTAAAATGCTCATGCGCTATTACTTTCAACAGTGACTGAGTTGTGCAACTGCAAACTTCCTGAGGATGGTACTGTGTCTTACTCTTGCTCTACTGCTCACACATTCCTTGGCACGTGGTTGATGCTCAAGAAGTAATTTGGTGAATGAATAACTCATCATTATAAAGAAAACTGAAGTTTTAAATTTACCCCATATCTGTAAAATCATCACATTCATTGCTGGTGAGGGCATTCTCTCTTCTTTCTTTGTGGGCACAGAAAGCTTTTGGAAAGCAACTTGAAAATGTTGGAAAATGGGGATCCCTGGGTGGCGCAGTGGTTTGCCGCCTGCCTTTGGCCCAGGGCGCGATCCTGGAGACCTGGGATCGAATCCCACATCAGGCTCCCGGTGCATGGAGCCTGCTTCTCCCTCTGCCTGTGTCTCTGCCTCTCTCTCTCTCTCTCTGTGACTATCATAAATAAATAAAATTAAAAAAAAAAAAAAAAAGAAAATGTTGGAAAAGACAAGAGCCATTTCCCAAACCTGCAACACCCCTTCCATGAGAGTCTCCTACCCTCTCCCCACACACAGCGGTAAGTTAGGTATTATTTAATGCTTAAGTAATAGGGTCCACAACTGAGAATATTTCCAGTATAACTGAGGAACAGTTAATGATACCAATGAACATTCACAATATACCAAATAAGCAGCACAATACAAAACTGAACATAAAACATGATTACCATTTGCAATACTAACAAACATGTCTATACACACCCACAGACATTCACACTCCTGTTTGAATGGAAAAAAATTCTGGAAGGAAATGCCAAGAAAAAAGTGATTTTTATTTTGTCTCTGTGATGGGATTGACACCAATTTTCTCTTTATATACCTATTTTCTACATTTTTACAAATAACTACATTAAAAGCCTACATTTATTCATTTATAAAGGAAAACTAGGATACAAATCTACTTGCCAATGCTTCAAAATCTCCAGATGCCTAGGTATTCTTTGTCCACATATCAACTCCATGTTCAAAAACAAAAATGTAACTTCAGGGTTTTGTATTTTCTAACATGGCTCAAAAAAAATTTTTTTAAAGATTTTATTTATCCATGAGAGACACAGAGAGAGAGGCAGAGACACAGGCAGAGGAAGAAGCAAGCTCCATGCAGGGAGCCCGACGTGGGACTCGATCTCGGGACCCCAGGATCATGCCCTGGGCTGAAGGCGGAGCCAAACCGCTGAGCCACCAGGGCTGCCCGGCTCAAAAAATATTGAGGCAATAGTGCTCTTGTCTCAAATGTGATCCTACCTTCAGAATAACAAAAAAGGTAAGAGTACGAAGGTCCTCTTAAGAAAGGGAGTCACTTCCCCACTGTGTTCACACAGGAACACCCACTGATGGACTTGAATAAATGAATGGTTTTCATGGCTTCTTAACCTCATGCTGGAGGTAAGGAGATTGGAATATAGAACCCACAGAGAAAAGTAGACATCTTCCTGGAGTGCCTGTTTAATCTAGGGAGGAGTGGGTGGTGATGCCACGGCATATTCTCTATCAAAACAAATTCTGACTTATGATAGAATGCCAAGCTTATAGAAACTTCTAACATAAAAGAAAAATTTCCAAAACTTCCCAATGAATTTCAAGCTTGCTGCAGTTTGGGACAGATATGAATTCAGTGCCCTCTAACAATTTTTCAAAAAAAGTCTGGGAAGCACAGGAAGAAGAAATGAATATAAATCCAGAAAGGATGGTAAGAAACTTCTATATGGAGACCATTCTCTCCATTCTCCCATCCCTCTCCGTGTGAGAGATCTTTCAGGTGCTTTAGTGCCAGCAAGGAAGGCCAAAATCTCCCCAGATTGCTTATGTCACTCCAGAGAGAAGGCAGCCAGGGAAAATGTGCTCAAGATGGCTTTGCTTCTCCCCACAAGCAGGAAGGTCAGTGACAGGAGTAGCAGGGTCATCAAATGAAACACCATTTCCCAGCTTTACATGAAAACCTCAGGAATGTGCAAAAGAACAGTAAGAATGGATGACTTCAGGATCTGTGAGTTCACACTTTGGCCTCCAGCAATCATGATCTTGCAAAGAACTCAGACCCGAATTTTGCTTTTGGTTAAAAAAAAAAAAAAACATGACTTCATGGGGATCAAAAGTACAGAATAGGGAATATAGTCAATAATATTGTAATCATGTGGTGACAGAGGGAACTAGATTTATTATGGTGAGCATACTGTAGTCTACATAATTGTCAGATCACTGTGTTGTACACCTGAAACAAATATAGGTTGTAAATAAATGAATGAAGGAATAAGACTTAATGAGCTCTGTAGGATTTAGGAGATTTTCCAGCATAAAAAACTCTTATGTATGCAATTATACTGTTTTTAAAAAGTCCATGCTTATTTTGAAAGAAATACATGTATGACTGTGTGTGTGTATACTTCTTGAGCACATACACTACTATGTGATTAGTCATTTCAAAATGAGAGGTTAGGGAAGATTTTTATTTTCTTTATATTTTTCTTTTTTTTTTTTCTTAAAGATTTTATTTATTTATTCATGAGAGACACACAGAGAGAGAGAGAGAGAGAGAGAGAGAGGCAGAGACACAGGCAGAGGGAGAAGCAGGCTCCATGCAGGGAGCCTGATGTGGGATTCGATCCCAGGTCTCCAGGATCACACCCTGGGCTGAAGGTGGCGCCAAACCGCAGAGCCACCTGGGCTGTCCTCTTTGTATTTTTCTACATTTAAATTCTTTTCTATAAGGTTTTGATATCTAAAACATGAAAAAGAGGGCTATTATATATATACATGTACATATGACCTAAATATTATTTTGTTAAATAACCCCCATACTGTTATTGCCTTATGTCCTGAAATGTGCCTTTCAGGAACTACCATACAAATCGAGTCAGAAACTAAAATAAAAGATTCATAAAACTTGTCAACAGCAATGACTCTGCTGGAGGCACTGAGGTACATATACCACCATATACTAGTGCTGCTGGATGAAAATCAAACCTTGAACACAAATTTTAACCTCTTTTTCATAAAAGCAAATGGACCCCACTGATAACCATATCTACTGATCATAAACCTTGTCTGAAAGACACACATGGGATACACCATGACAAGACAAGCTTTCCCACCTCTCCATGTTATAGAAATCCACATTGAAAACAATAACCACATCGCACCTATGGTTACCAAGTGAGATAAGACTTGCATTTCCTGGTTACTGGTGTTAGCTGTGTTCATGAATCTTGGCTTCAGTTTGTCACATCAGCCGTACAGACATGGTTTATTCCTATTTCAGAAATAACAACATAACTCATCTTATTTAAGAGAGAAAGTGTGCACATTTTTCCTAGTCTAAATGTGTCCAGAAACTGTTTTGAAAAAGGCCATATAGTTTGATTCTGAAATAGTGTATCAGCTCTGTAAGCAAAACCCGATTTATAGAGTTTAAGATGATCTTTTTCTTCTCTAAAAAGAGCAAGATATTAGCAAGAGATCATCACTCCCAATTACACATTGGTGCATTTCCCCAAGTCAGAGAGCCTGTCTCAAAGCCTCTGGCCATGTCCCCACAAGTGCATCTGTCCCTCTTGCCGCCACAGTTACCCTGGCCTCATGACATGCAATTGCTTTTTAAAAAACTCTTAGTTCTATAGTAGCCAAGAAGCACTGAAGACCCATACAGCAGGCCAACAGATATTCTAGCTCAACCGAAAAGCAGGGGCTTTAAAAGTAAGCATTTATAATCCCAAACATATCCTCTCCAACCAACGTGCAGAGAAAAAAAACAGGTGAATTCTCCATGAATTCAAAGCAATAGGACTTAACTGAGATCACACCTTCATGATTTGTTGTTGTGTTAATATTCTACCTTCAGCTGTGAGGCCAAAAGTTGAGAAACAACATGATACCCAGAAGTTGGTTATAAATTTGGATCTCAGAGTGAAAGATAAATAAAACATCTGAAAAGGAGACTTGAGAAAGAACAAGAGAACAGTGGAGTTCTAAGTGAGCTCTCCAGAACAGTTTTCATAATGAAGAAGGAGGGAGGGGGGACAGTTGACAGAACAAAAGGAATAATCTTAAGAGCCATCAACGTTCAAAATACAGGACAGCCCACATGTGATTGGATACTGTGAACTGTATATTTAGGGCATAAACAGTACTGCAATTTCTCCAGGCACCAATGATTATGACCTCCCTCTTTAAATGATTTAATTCGCTCAAGAAACAATTAAAAGGAGACAGAAACAGTCTTGTTCCAATTAACAAAGGACTTCATACAAAACTATAAGCTCATAAGGGTAGTTACTCTGCTATTTTAGACTATCTTATGCAATGCCAAAAATTATATAGAGAGACTCACCATATGCTAAGTTTAAGGGGGCAATTTTCAATTTTCTCATGGTGAGAACAGTAGGTTTATACTCAAAAATCTAGATTTGAATTCTGGCTCTGTTATTTATAGGCTACATCAACCTGAATCAGTCAATGAACTTCTGGAGATTCCATTCTTTAATCTATAAAATAAGATCTTCACTTAAAAGTTTAATTATATGATAGATACAAAATGAGAAACAATTATCCAGCTCTAACTAGATACTCAAGATTACCATGAATAGGACATTTGTTTTTCCTCCTAAGTTAACACGGAAGGTGGTTTGTGAGCATTTTTTAGCTTCAAGATTGCTAGAGGTAACACACAAAAGGAAACTGGACCTGCAAATATTCTTCCAGAACATTCACCAAAAAAAGGTCACTTCTATTCTTCAAGTGAATCCCTTTTATAAAGCATATGCAATTCCACAATTTTACATGCCACAGAAAATTATTGCTTAAAATATACATTTTAATTTAAAGAATGGGGAGGGTGAAGGCAGAAGTAAACGGATAACAGAGGGCCTTTGATGTTCCCATCTTTGAAAACAAACTTTTCCCTCTGGAGACTTCATAATTATGGGATTTATTTTGCAGCAAATAAATATGGCATCAAATGAGAAGCATAAGGGAATGACCAGTTTCTGTTTCAAAAAAGGAAAGATCATAATGCTCAACTGAAATTGGAGTGAGACTTTGCAAGGCCAATACTCAGGCTGAACAGAATAAACAACAAAATGCAAGGAGGAAAATGCATGAAAGAATTACGGAAACCATTCTCCTGTACCTGGATCCTGAATGATGTTCTAACTTCTAAGGAAAAAAAAGGAAAAGATCTCAGGGACACAAAGTACAGGTGAATGCAAAGCAACAAGTATATGTATGCACACACACACCCCAGGTAGTAGGAAGAACAGCAGAAAATATGAAGTGTTACAGGGCTTCTATACCTACAAGAACAGTAAGATATTGGATGCTGGTTCCAGTATGGTCACTTCAAGCTAAAAGAAAAAAATGGATAAATAGAAATATCTTAGAATTCCATTAAACTCACATGTAAAAATTATCAAGTTGAGAAAAGAGACAAGCAAAAAATGATGGATTCTGAAAATCATTTAGAGAAGTCTAAGTATACACTCTCATTTTTTTCCATAGTACAAGAACAAGATTAAAAGGTTGAAAATGGACAATCTGAATGGACATTTTCATGCAATCTATAATTATCCCATAGAAAGGACATCCCAGAATAATACAAAGACAAGTTGTATAATTTAAAATTCATACTTGAGAATTACATAAGGTTTTCATTTACTGAAGAAAGCAATACCTACCTTCATTTGGGGAAAGAGATTGGGGATGAACAATGAATTCATTCTCCCCTTCAAGAGAGGAGGTTCTCTCCTGTGGTATAACATTTAGGGCAGGAAATTATCCAAAGACTCTATGTGTAGAACAGCCAACACTCAATATTTTTAGCAAATGAACCTGGGCAGGTCATTATGCTGAACCAATGGGGTACTTTTCATGGTCCTATTAAAAATTCAAAATTCAGGGACGCTTGGGTAGCTCAGTGGTTGAGTGTCTGCCTTTGACTTAGGGTGTGATCCCAAGATCCTGGGATTGAGTCCCACACATCAGGCTCCCTGCAGGGAGCCTCTTCTCTCTCTGCCTATATCTCTGTCTCTTCTCTCTGTGTCTCTCATGAATAAATAAAATCTTTAAGAAAAAAAATTCAAAATTCAGAATTTTAAAAAATTGCCATTTCTCATATTTTCTGATTCTGTTGATAAGAGTCACACATTATCAGCAATGCTAAAAAATATTCTATAGCTGTTAGGTTATATGGCAGAGGATTTTATTCAGTGGTAAAAATGAAAATTGAACAGGATGAAAAGTGACTAATGGCACTTCATGAAATTACCATTATAGCTCCACATTTTTGATCTGACATCAACATTTAAAATAATTTATGATGGAATAAAAGGTATTTTCTCAGGTATATACAGATCATCTTTAATATAAGCAAAGAAATACTGAAAACAAAGAAAAACTGTGCAAGAAGGATAGAAGTTTCGGATAATATAATCCATCTTGACAGTAATGGTTAGGATAAGTATAAGGATGGTAAGAGGAGAACATTCTGTTTTAGAGCTACTACTCATTGTCATTGATGGAATCACTCTTACTAAAAGAAGCAAAACTTAATAGATACATTTCATTTATATAAATCATGGAAAACCAAATAACAGCCCATTAGTGGTTAAGAGCACAAATGTTAAGGTCAAAAGACCTGGATTACAACCGATCTGAAAATTTCTCATTTATAATATAAGGATATTATATATTAATATAAAATAAGGATTATAAAACCTACCTTACAGGGTTGTTATAAAGTCTCAACAGGGTAGCACATGAAAAGTATGTAATACTATTCTTGGCACATGAAAATGGTTTTTATTGTTATCAATATTGTTTATTTTTAAAGAAAATACAGCTATTCCTAAACCAGCATCTTACCTATACTAATCAAGTATCTCTAGATATATGTAACTAAGGCCACTTCCAGGATTTACATTATTTATTCATCAATTTTTAACAAGTTAAACTAAAATTGTGATTGGTTGTACTAGGAATTGGTTGAAATTCAAGTAATAACAGATCATGGCAATTAAATTATTTTTCCTCTTATAAAAACAAAAGTGTATAGAGAAAGGATACGCTGACTACCTCATTTCTGGGTTTTGATGGTTTTAGAAAACATAAGATCAAATTACAGAACTGTATATCAGCTAAATATTTTTTCAAAGTCATCAAGTAAAATATGTCCTGACTACAAGGCAACAATTCATTAACTATTTAGTACATTTGGAGGTTAGTCAGAAATAAAAAAAGATAATAGGCACAACCTGGGCGAAATAAAACTCTTGTTTAGGAAATGTAGCTACTTTTGAACACTGACACACCAGGATTAATTAGATGTGCAGACAGAAAGATTACTCCTGGGTTCCAACATGAGCACCTGAATCATTCCTAAAGAAGAATTTTGGAGAAGGGCATATTTGGGCAACTCATGCATTCAGTGTGGTCATGTTCAGTTTGAAAAGGCCATGAGAGCTCAAGACTTATTAGAAGTAGAAATCATCAGCATTTTAAAGGTACTCAAAAGCCACGGGAACAGAAGAATTTATGTAGAGAGAGTGTTTGGAAGAAAAGAGAATGAAACTTGAAATAATTCCCACCTAATGGACAAGATAACAAAATAACCTAATTTGTGGCCCAGAAACATGGGAACATTGAATTCCAATCAAAAGAGGTAAAAGAAAAAGTGATGTGAAAGCTAAAACAAAACAGATCGTTACTCAATTTCACAAAATTCAAATCATATATTTGAGCGCCTACCAATTCATTCAATAATTCAGCAAATATGTCATAAGCAGTTTACTAAAACCTGGAAGTACAATGATAAGAAAGTTCATACAAGATGATGAACACAGAAATAAGGCAGGGGAAAAGTAATCACAGGCAGTTCCCTGGTCAGCCAGCTCGGATATCTAGAGCTTTGTGTGGATCTGTCCCTGAATTACAAATAATTAAAACTTCATGATACTGGTCAAGAATGTCATTCAACTATTTCTCCAAACTCTATGCAAATGCTGATAATAACGGCCTTTCCAGGTAAATTTTCATTTGGACAGAAAACAGTTGACAAAACTTTTGGATCTATTCATATGTTTTATTGTAAATTATCATGTTGGTTTATACATTAGCATCTTTCAGACTTTGTTTGTTAGGAGCAGTTTCCCTGATTTAAACTGTCAATGAATGCACTGATAAATGATGCTTCTGGACTCCCAGACTAAGTACCCGATTTTAAAAGCAAGTCAACTCATTTAAGATACTGTTGTTTTGTGAAGCTCTGCCTTTAACCATCTATTCTCCTTGGTTATTCATCTTTCACTATGAAGCTTTCCTTTAAAGTTTGCTGAAAGTGACCTTAGAACGGCCAAACAACAGAGATTATTTGCAAAAAGAGATTATTTACTGCTAAAATACTGATCCTTCTACTTGCCTATGTCCAATCCCAAATTGTCACAAGGAGAATTTTTGGAAATTCTACAAAAGATTGGCACCAGGCAACATAAGTGACACATTTTAAGGCGATTTTGTCATATCTGCCAGCATGACTAATATCAAGGCCTCTAGCGAAAGCCATGTCTTATGTTCTGCTGCCTGGCTACTGAGTAAAATTCCATGGTTCCTACGGGGTAGCAACACAAGCCACACATTTGAAGCTCTGATTACACCTGGGAGCAAAAGCCTATACTTAGAGCAAGAACACTATACCTCTGTTTGCATTCCAGCACACACTCCAAAGCCTACTACCTTTGTCTCCAATGAGCTATAAAGACCTGGAGTTTCCCCAGAACTTGGCTTTATAGTATACATACTAAATGTTGCATTAAAAAACCAAGACCGGGCAGCCCAGGTGGCTCAGCGGTTTAGCGCCGCCTTCAGCCCAGGGTGTGATCCTGGAGACCTGGGATCAAGTCCCACATCAGGCTTCCTGCATGGAGCCTGTTTCTCCCTCTGTCTGTGTGTCTGCCTCTGTGTGTGTGTGTGTGTGTGTGTGTGTGTGTGTGTGTGTGTGTCTCATGAATAAATAAATAAAATCTTTAAAAAATAATAAAAAAATAAAAAACCAAGACCAAAACCAAAAACGAAACAGGTACCAGAAACAATAGTGGACATCGCTATAAAATTCCTGGCACTGCTCTCCTTTTCTGTTCTTTAATTCTCTTATTTCCTCCCACTTCCCATATTGCTCCCTTCATTCTGAAAAGTAATGCCTTCTGTCATCTCCTGTTATTCTTTCATTCCTGACTCCTACCCATAAGCCTTGCTCAAGGGTTGCTCTTTCTGGTTCAAATGATGAAGCTCTACCTTCCCAGTAACAATCACAGGATGTTGAAACTGAAAGCATCTGTACCATCACCTATTCCAAACCTCTCCTTCATAACAGAGGACAGTGGTATCCAGAGAGATTAAGTAAATTGTCTGAAATCACCAAATTGGTTCCTGGCAGAGCCCATAACTTCCAACTCTCAAACCAAAGGCATTCCCAGTCTTTCCTTCATCTAACCCCCAACCATTCTAAAATAAAACCTTCTTCAGCAAATTTGCAAGTGTTCTCAGAAATGCAACCAAAACAATCACAACTACACTCTACCAAAATCTAGAAGGTCTCATTTATTAAAGTAAAACAAAAATATAATTTACCTAAGATTAGAGACTCTGGTCACAAGGAAAACAATAACAAAAAACACGGTACAACCAATATGTAACAGAACCATGCGCACTGAGAAAAGTTTAAGAATGAATCACAAGATTATCCTAAAGTTTGGTTATTAAGGAAGGACACGTGATAGCCATGTCTTTTCGGTGTTTCCTGTGGATGTGTCAGCACTAGTTTCTATTAGGTAAATCTTTTGTTTAGTTCTTTTAACAATTTATAGTATTTTCTCTATATTTTGTACATGAATAAACTGAAACTTGGCAAAGTTGCATATTTTCTCAGTCCTGAGAAATGTTTGAAGTCCCAGCTCTACCACTTGTTGGACTCCAGGACCCAGTCTTTTAATCACCCTAAAATGACATTCCTCCTGGTAAAAGAATATGGAAAATCATGTTTCACAGCAAGCAAAAGGAATTCTGCCTGTAATATCTCTATCAAAAAACATTAATTCTGAAAATGAAAATACCTAAAGAACATTTCCAAAATATTTTTACATGTAGTATCCCATATGATCTTCAAATTTATAGCTATGCATTGCAGGTTTATAAACAATATGTTTTCTCCCCACTTTCTGCCCATTTTCTCCCTTT
Organism: Canis lupus familiaris; assembly: GCF_011100685.1. Lineage (NCBI taxonomy): Eukaryota > Metazoa > Chordata > Mammalia > Carnivora > Canidae > Canis > Canis lupus. Next base: position 13,255,220 of record NC_049225.1, read on the forward strand.
TTCATGCTCATGTTTCTTCAAAGATAATTTTCAGCATGGTGAGAAGTAGAATGAAACATGACTTTAAATGGACTGCATTCAGCTCCTTTTTTGTGTTTTCACAGAGCTTAGGTGGAAAATGGCTTGTATACACTTGGAACATATAGTAGGACAAGAACAATGTCCAATGACTGTCTATATTTCACAGCTAGAGACTCAAAGTGACTAAGACACTTGCCCAAATTACCACTGTTAGGGTACAGCTAAGGTGAAGACCTTAGACTTTTACCTCCTGACACTACATACATACTTCTAGAGATATCCTTTTTCTTCATTAAACAGACATCCTAAATAAGCAATAAAGTATAGCTAGCACTCACTACCAGGGGTAGTAAAGAGGAAGGTATTAAAAATGTATAAGATATTCAATACAGATATAAGATGGGTAAATTGAGGAGAGAGAGAGAAAGATTACAAGGAAAACAAAGTCAGTGAGGAGAAGACAGAATGAGAATACTGCAGGTGATGTCTGTGATAGCCAGGCTAGGGAAGCATCAAGAGTGCAGCTTTATCAAGTTAATCAATAAAAGCAGGAAGCCAGTCTAAGTGATTCACTATTTAAATCTTCACATCCAATCTTAGAAATTTGAGTAGATGGATATTAGAGGATATCAAAGAATTATTTTTTATACAAAATGTTTAAAAAATACTTTAAGTCCTTACCTATTATATATGTAATATTTATGGATGAAATAATATGATGCTTAAGGGTTGTTTTAAAGTACTCCTTGATCAATAAATGTGTGATGAGAGAGACAAATGAACTAAGAATGGCAATGAATTGACAACTGACAAGCTGGATGAAGGGTAAGAGGGAAGTTCACAGCAACACAGGCCTACCTCAAAAGACAAGAGAAATCTCAATTTAAGTTTATAATTACAGGAACTGAAAGAACAAACAGAACCTAGAGCAAGTAGAAGGATAGAAATAATAATATCAGAGTGGAAATGAAATAGAGACTAAAAAGACAATAGAAAAGATGAAACCAAGAGCTGATGAGTTTCTTTTTTTTTTAAGATTTTATTTATTTATTCATGAGAGACACAGAGACAGAGACAGACAGCGACAGAGAGAGAGGCAGAAACACAGGCAGAGGGAGAAGCAGGCTCCATGCAGGGAGCCCAACATGGGATTCGATCCCGGGACTCCAGGATCAACCCTGGGTGGAAGGCAGGCGCTAAACTGCTGAGCCACCCAGGGATCTCCTAGTTTTTAAACAAAATTAACAAACCTTTAGCCAGACTCATCTAGAAAAATAGGGCTAGTCCAAATAAAATCAGAAATGAAAGAGGACAAGTTGCAACTGATACCATAGAAACACAAATCATAAGAAACTATGAACAACTGTGCACCAACAATTTGCGCAACCGATAAAAATAAAGTCCAAGAAACATATTTTTCCAGACTAAGTCATGAATAAAAAATCTGTATAGATTGATTACTAGTAAGGGAGAGCATCAGTAATCAAAAATCTCCCAATAAACAAAAGTCCAGGATCAGACAGTTTCACTGGTGAATTGTACCAAACATTTAAAGGTTTAATACTTACCCTCTCACATTCTTCCAAAAAAATTAAGAGAAGGAAACACTCCAAACTCATTTTACAAGGCCAGTATTACCCTGATACCAAAGACAGGAACTTCTCTCTCTCTCTCTCCCTCTTTCTCTTTCTCTTTCTCTCTCTCTCTCTCTCTCTCTCTCTCTCACACACACACACACACACACACACACACATTACAGGCCATTACTACTGATGAACAGAGATGCAAAAATCCTCTCAACAAAATATTAGCAAATTAAATTCAACAATACATTAAAAGATCACACCTCATCATCGAGTGGGATTTACGCCAGGGATGTAAGGATGATTCAGCATTCAAAAATCAATCAAAGCAATAAATTACATCAAAAAATGGAAGATAGGGGATCCCTGGGTGGCTCAGTGGTTTAGCGCCTGCCTTCAGCCCAGGGCCTGATCCTGGAGTCCCAGGATTGAGTCCCACATCAGGCTCCCTGCATGGAGCCTGCTTCTCCCTCTGCCTGTCTCTGCCTCTCTCTCTCTCTCTCTCTCTCTCTCTCTCTTTTTGTCTTTTCTCTCTCTTTCTATGTCTCTCATGAATAAATAAATAAAATCTTTAAAAATAAAAAATGGAAGTTAAAATCATATATTCATCTCAATTTATACAGAAAAAAAGCATATGACAAAATTCATTATCCATTTATAGCATTTTCCACTGAACTAGAACATATAATACTAAAATTTGTATGGAAACACAAAAGACCTCCAATATTCAAAGCAATCTTGAGAAAGAGAAACAATCCTGGAGGTATCCTGTACCATGAATTCAAACTATACACAAGGTATAGTAATCAAAACAATATGCTATTGGCATAAAAAGACACACAATCAATACAACAGAATAGAAAGGCTAGAAGTAAACCCATGCATATATGGCCAAAAGTGGCAAGAATAAACAATGGTGGAAGGAAAGTCTCTTCAATAAGTGACGTTAGGAAAACTGAACACCTAAAAAAAAAAAAAAAAAAGGAAAACTGAACACCTACATGCAAAAGAATGAAACTGAACCACTACCTTACACCATACACAAAAATTAACCCAAAATGGATTAAATTTGAATATAAGATCTGAAACCATGAAACTCTCAGAAGAAAACTGACAGTAAGCTTTTTGACATTGGTCTTAGCAGTATCTTTCTGGATTGGACTTCAAAGGCAAGGAAGGGCAACAAAAACACAAATCTACAAATGGGACTATATCAAACTAAAAAATTTCTGCGGAGCAAAAGAAACCATCAGCAAAATTAAAAGGCAACCCACGGAACAGGAGAGGATATCTGCAAATTATATATCTGATGAGGGGTTAACATATGAAGAACCCCTACAACTCAACACCGAAAACGAAAAAAGAAAAATCTGATTTTAAAAATGAGCAGAGGATCTGAGCAGACATATTTTTAAAAGACAGATGGCCAAATGAACATGAAAAGATATGTAACATCACACATCATCAGGGAAATGCAAATCAAAACTACAATGAGCTATCACCCTATACCCATTAGGATGGCCGCTATCAAAAAAGAAAGAAAGAAAAGAAAAGAAAAGAAGAAAAGAAAAGAAAAGAAAAGAAAAGAAAAGAAAAGAAAAGAAAAGAGAAAAAAAGAAAAGAAAAGAAAAGAAAAGAAAAGAAAAGAAAAGAAAAGAAAAGAAAAGAAAAGAAAGAAAATAACAAATGGGGTGAAAATGTGGAGGAATCAGAATGCTTGTGATATTTGATGGAAATGTAAAATGGGGCAGCCATTACAGAAAAGAGTGTGGAGGTTTCTTAAAAAAATTTGAAAATAGGGGAACCTGGGTGGTTGAGCATCCAACACTTGATTTCATCTCAGGTTACGATCTTAGGGTTATGAGATCATGCCCCACGATGGGTTCTCTGCTGGGCATAGAGCCTGCTTGAGATTCTCTCTCTCTCTTTGCCCCTCCATGCCCCCTAATGTGTGCTCACTTGTTCGCTCGCTCTCTCTCTCAAAAAAAAAAAATTAAAAATAGAACTATCATATGATCCATCAATTTCAGTATTGAGTATCCACTTGAAGAAAATGAAAACACTAATTTGAAAAGATATGTGTGCCCCTATGTTCCCTGAAGCATTATTTATTACAGCTAAAATATGAAAACTACCTGAATGTCCATAGGTGGATGAATGGATAAAGAGGATATGGCATATATGCACAATGGAATACTACTCAACCATAAAAAAAAAAGAATGAAATCTTTCCATTTGCATAGACGTGGATGGACCTTGAGGGTATTATGCTAAGTGAAATTAGAGAAATAAATACTGCCTGACTTCACTTATAAGTAGAATCTAGAGATGCCTGGGTGGCTCAGCGGTTGAGTGCCTGCCTTCGGCCCAGAGCATGATCCTGGAGTCCCAGGATTGAGTCTCACATCGGGCTCCCTGGATGGAGCCTACTTCTCTCTCTGCCTATGTCTCTGCCTCTCTCTTTCTGTGTCTCTCATGAGTAAATAAAATCTTTAAAAATATATATGTAAGTAGAATCTAGAACAAAACAAAACCCAGGCTTAAAGACACAAAGAACAAATTGGTAGTTTCCAGAAGTGGAGAGAGTGGGGTGGGGGGACAAAAGGAGTATAAGGGATCAAGAGGTATAAACTTATTGTTATAAAATAAATAAGTCATGAGGATATAACGTACAACACGGGGAATATAATCAGTAATATGGTATTAATACTGAATGGTGACAAGTGGTAATTTGACTTGGGTAGGGATCATTTCACAATGTATACGAAGGTCATATCACTAGGTTGTACACCTGAAACTAAGATAATATTGTAGGTCAATTATACCTCAATTAAAAAATGAAATTTTCCAGGGATCCCTGGGTGGTGCAGCAGTTTGGCGCCTGCCTTTGGCCCAGGGCGCGATCCTGGAGACCCGGAATCGAATCCCACATCGGGCTCCCGGTGCATGGAGCCTGCTTCTCCCTCTGCCTATGTCTCTGCCTCTCTGTGTGACTATCATGAATAAATAAATAAAATCTTTAAAAAAAAATGAAATTTTCCATTTCTAACTCTGAGTTAAACTTAAAACATTTTTTACCTTAAATTCAATTAGCCAACATATAGTACATTAGTTTTAGATGCAGTTTTCAATAATTCATCAGTTGTGTATAACACCCAGTGCTCATTCCATCACATGCCGTTATTAATGCCCATCACCCAGTTACCCCATCCTCCCACCTACCTCCCCTTCAGCAACCCTCAGTTTGTTTCCCAGATTCTCTCATGATTCGTCTCCCTCCCTGATTTTTCCCATTCAGTTTTCCTGCCCTTCCCTTATGGTCCACTGCACTATTTCTTATATTCCACATATGAGTGAAAGCATATAATTGTCTTTCTCCAACTGATTTAGTCAATGAGTTAAACTTTCTTAGGGAAAAAAAAAAACTAATTCAAAGGGATACATGCACCCTGATATTTATAACAGCATCATCTACAATAGGCAAATTATGGAAATAGCTCAACTGCCCATCAACTGATGAATGGATAAAGAAGAGGTAGTACAACGGAATATTATTCAGCCATAAAAGAAGAATGAAATCTTGCCATTTGCAATGACATGGATGGAGCTAGAGAGTATTATGGTAAGTGAAATCAGTCAGAGAAAGACAAATACTATATACTTTCACTCAGTTGTGGAATTTAAGAAACAAAGCAAATGAGCAAGGATGGGAAAAGAGAGAGAGAGAGAGAGAGAGAGAGAGAGAGAGAGAGAGAGAGAGAGAGGGGCAAACCAAGAAAAAGACTCAACTATGGAGAATAAACTGATAATAATGAGAGGAGACATGTTGGGGGGATGGGTGAAATAGGTGATGGGGATTAAGGAATGTACTTTGTCATGCACAGCTGCACACATGCAGGTTATGTATGGAAGTGTTGAGTCACTACACTGTACACCTGAAATTAATATTACACTGTATGTTAACTAGCTGGAATTTAAATAAAAACTTAAAATATGTATAAGAAGTTATTACATGATTAGATCTAACAATTAATTTAAAGTGACTCCAATGTTACTCTGCCCTTTATATCAAGTAAAATAATGATTTTTGAAACTATACATACACATGTGTATTTTGCATTTATAAAAATGGCATTTAGGCATATAACACCAAAATAGTTAAATCTGGGGGTATACTCCATGAGGCTCACCAAAGAAAAATAATAAAGGGCCACTAATTTCAGAAAAGCCGTCTGGTCAGAAAGAAGAGTACTGGAGTAAACAAAGAATTAAAAGCCTTAAGTCCTATGCTGAAAGTAACTCTTAGTATGTAGATCCAGGCAAGTCATTCAGCTCATGAGTCCCAGCTTCATCATCTGCACTATGACTGGGTTCTATTACATGCCATGGAAGGTTCCCTTGGTCCTAACATCCTACAGGCTGCAATCTGTTTCTCCCTCTGTCTACACCTGTTCAGGAACCCAGTGCTCACCACAGATTATGACACCTCCAATTTTAGTAAGGCTCCAGGTCACAAGTCTGACTGTTAAAACAGCAAAGAGAAGTCTATTTCACCGGAAGTGAATGAAGCCATGCACATGGGCAGGGAATCTTAGAGTCCCAGTCACATGGAAGGGATTATCCTCAGGGAAGAATAGAATCCTTTGCTCAGTTCTGTGATGGAGGTTTGTATAAAGGAGTACTAGAAAGACTAACAAGGCACCCAAGACTTCTGGGGGAGAAGCAGGGAGGCAGGCAGGTGTGGAAGGTGTTGCTGATAAAGCTCTCCCAGGGTGGATTAGGTGTCCCTCACCTAGTGTTCCCAGGGTCTCATGAACAAATCCAAGCAGCTGTCATACAGATTTATAATTAGCTGTGTGAGCTGTTGGGGCAGGGCCTGGGGTTTTCGGATTCATAGTGTATCTCCAGCATTCAGAAGTTTCTAACATTCTTCACTTGTGTTTGCTGGGAGAGTAAGGATGACCTAAGATGGCATGGGAAATATGAATATGATAATCAGGTTGGGAACATTCTATCTAAAGTAGCTGTAAATTTTAAGTAGTACATTTAAAAACGGGCTTTTGGATACTAAAAAGGGAGGGGATCAGGAAAGGTACAATTTAAGAGAACATAGAAGAATGAATTAACAAAACAAAGGGGGGAATAAAAGAAAGGGACAATGAAGCAGGAAGGCGGTTCTTGAAGAAATACTGGAAAGGAAACGTAACTCAAACAGAATGGAATCTATCCCATAGGTGGATGTGCTAGATGCCAGTAGTCCTGCAAATTGGCAAGCACTTCTTCCATACACTAGCACCAAGCCCTCTGAATAGAAATTCCCAGCAGTGTTATAAATACATGCAATGGGAAGAATTAATTAGAATAAGTGAGAAGTCAAAGAATAGCAACAGTTGCTTATGAGTTTTAATGAAAATATTAAGCCTCCATCAAAATGTCTGGTTATATAAAAATATGACCAAGTTTTATAAGCATACTTGAATTCTGAGCTTTGATTTTGTTTTATAACCTATCTATAGTAGGTCTTTTTAAAATACTCCAAGCCATAGAAAGTTAAGAAAAAAATATTTAACAATATATATTAGACTACAGTAAACTAATAACTTCTTTTATTGATCAATTCACACAAACACAAAAAAATGGTCTAACTTTCATAGCACATGTAATAATATGACTTTTAAAAGATGATTTTCAGGATGCCTGGGTTGCTCAGTGGCTGGGCATCTGCCTTTGGCTCAGGGTGTGATCCTGGAATTCAGAGATCAAGTCCCGCACTGGACTCCCTGCATGGAGACTGTTTCTCCCTCTGCCTGTGTCTCTGCCTCTCTGTGTGTCTCTCATGAATAAATAAATAAAATCTTAAAAAAATAAAATAAAAGATGCTTTTCAGGATAGACTAATTCCTAAAAGTTATGTGGTAAATGCTAATATGTATTCTAGTCTTATAAACAAAATTAAATATTTTTTATTAAATTTCCATGCTTAAAGCTCAATTTTTTAAGCTGAGAAGCCACATATTTTTTTCCCAAACTTAATAATGCAAATATATTAGTTCTAAAAGTTACAGCTATCAGCAGTTATGTGGCAGGGTGGGGTGATTTAAAAAACAAAAAAGACAATTCTTTTAGAGGGGAAATAAATAGTAGTCGTGAGAAATCTATACCGTAAGCCCCTGAAGACATCACCTAAATTTTATTCATCCTGAAATACTCCGAATATCCAGTATTTAGCACATGTCACCTAGAATCACCCAATACATGTATGAAAGAAAAAGGGAGAGGTATAAAGGAAATAAAGGGGGGAAAAGTAGAAGCAATTTTCAAGAGAAAGATCAGTTCTATCTCAGATAAACCTTTGCCGCAACTCTTCATTAAGGAAAGACTAAAGCAAAGGAGTTTCCTAATACCTAGGAAGAATAAAACAAGTGAGAAAGAAAAGACATGAACAGTACTTGGGCATGATCAATGGACAGGATTTTTAATAAGTTAACAGTGATTTTCAAGTTTAGTGCACATAAGGATCACTGTGGGGGTGCGGGGCAGAGGAAGGACTACGCCGTAAAATGCATATCTCCAGTCCAGCTGATCAATTCTGATTTGGAGCGTATATTTGGTGACCCCTAAAGATCTCTGGATATTGGACTGAGGATCTTCATTTTTAAATTCCCCAGATAATTCTGATGCTCTTGGTTTATGGGGTTATCCTTTGAAACCCTGGGCATCTAATCAAAATTTATCATAAGAAAAAAATATACGTAGGGATAGACTTCAGGTTGAGAGTTTTTCTTAGACAAAAAGAAAGTAAAGTAAATGGAAAACAAAATGTGTGGGAGAGAGTAGAGAATTTGAAAGAAGTTTTAAAGTGTTTAATTACAGGCGATAGATACCATCTGGATTTTCTCTGCTTATCAGCTAATTAAAATGTTTGCCAAAAGTTAACTCAGTTTAAGAAACTCCCTTAGGCCAAGTTCTCTTTCACTTCAAAGTACAAATGCTCAGATCAGTTTACACATGCTGTAGAAGGAGTGGGAAGGTGAGCGGGAAAGGATGCTTGAGTGAAAGTCTTTGGCAGTGCCATAAATCGGTCATCCAAGAAAGATAAAGATGCACCACACTTTAAAGGAAGAGCTCCTAAAGAGGTTGAGAAATGTTTAACAATTTCTGTGACAGTTTTTATTAAATCTAATTCACATACAATTCACCAATCGGAAATGTACAATTTAACAGTTTCAGCATATTCAGAGCTGTGCGATTTTAAAACAATTTTTTACCCCAGAAAGAAACCTCCATCCATTAGTGAACACCCCCAATTAGCCCCCTCCACTCTCAGCCCTAGGGAACCATGAATCTACTTTGTCTTGATTGATTTCACTACTCTGGATATTTCATATAAATGGAATAATATGTTAGCCTTTTGTGTCTAGTTTCTTTCATTTAGCATAATTTTCAAGGTTCATCTACATTGTAGAATGTAGCATGCACTTCATTTCTTTTTCCTGCCAAAAAATGTATTTTTAAACTGAATGTTTACAAAAGAAGAACACTTATAAGAGCCCTTACTTATTCATGCATCAGACTAATATGCCATAATCCCAGTGGCTAATTTGTTTAAATCAAAGAGTTGATCCTATTTGATATAATTTGACATTACCAAACATATTCTTGGCAGCTTTGATTATATTTATGAATAGACTCCCACCAGAAATGGATGCTATATATTTTTATACTAAATCAATGAATTTCATAATTTATTCTAGGCAAAAATCATAGCACTTTCATTCTCATCATGGTTTCTTTGCGAATAAATGAAAATTTCTCCAGTGGCCATAGCTCAATCTTATAAAAAAATTTATAATCCACAGGGGGACAAACAAATGTGAATAACAATATATCGAACCAAAATATAAATGTGCAGCTAGCTTATGCTGAAATATCCACTAGGAACAATAGCTTCACTGAGATGCAGGGAGCTTAATCATTGATGCTTGAATGTATAATCTCTGAAAGGACAGGGACATTTTACTTGTTCATAGATAATATTCCAAGTACCCAAGCATCCCAAACCAGCGCACTAAAAAAATTTTAATCAGTTTTTTAGTTATTATGTTACACGTTATAGGTTATTGTATAACCGGGACTCAATCACAGGACCCTGAGATCATGACCTGAGCTGAAGGCAGACACTTAACCAACTGAGCCACCCAGGCGCCTCCCATCAATAAACTTCCTAAAATAATCTTTCTCTATAGGTAGAAAGCAAAACAAAGCACTTCTAAGATCTGAAGTTATGCTCATGTATACAGAACAGGGCAAAACCATTTTTTTTTGCCTGCATTTATTCATCAAGGCACAGTAAACCAAGGTGACCTTAGCAAGATTTGCTTTGGCAATCCCAGCTTCTCCTTTCTCTGCCCCATCTCTCCTGGTACCCACCCCTACTTTACCTGTGGCACCCTCTGTTTTCCACTACTCTCCCTACTAAAACCAGAGAGGGTGGTACTGAGTTGGAGGCAGTGGCCTGCCCTACTTACTCGTCACGGTTCTAGTGCCATAGATGAACTAGTTTATAATTGAAGGCATGACTGTCTCAGCAATAAAAGTGAGACCTCTACACCAGTGATTCTCAAGACCACAGTCTTGTCCAGATCCCTCCAAAAACTTTTTGGCACATTCCCAGAGTGCTCCCCAGCCCTACTGAACCAGAAACTCTGGGGCAGGACCAGCAAATTTGTTTTAATGCACATCATGCTTCTGATAAAAATCTGACAACACTGCTCTATACCCCCCTCTAACTTCCTGCATCTCCTCCACTACCCTCACTATGAACTGTTGTCCTGGCATTCTACTTCTAAGAAAAATCACACAGAGTCATGTAGACTCAGAACAACACAACTAAGCAACCCCCAATATTTGCAGCTACAGATCGTACCTCATCTGTGGCCTTTCTAAAGCTAGTCCCTCACCTGTACACTCATCCTACCCTCTGTCCTATTCAAGTACATCACTTCACGAGTATTCATCAGCATTTTTCCCTTTAACTTTGTCATATATTTTTTAAAGATTTTATTTATTCATCAGAGAGACACAGGGGGAGAGGCAGAGACACAGGCAGAGGGAGAAGCAGGACCTCCGCAGAGAGCCTGATGGGACTGGATCCCGGAACTCCAGGATCATGACCTGAGCCAAAGGCAGACGCTCTACCACTGAGCCACTCAGGCACCCCTAACTTTGTCATATTTATTAGCATATAAACTTGCTATTATTACCCCCCCAAAAAAAATAAATCATTTTGATCTCCATTTCCCTTGTTAGCTACTTCCACCATCTTTTATTTTTATTTATTTGCTATTATTACCCCCCCCCAAAAAAAATAAATCATTTTTTGATCTCCATTTCCCTTGTTAGCTACTTCCACCATCTTTTATTGATGTGGGCATCAGAGAGCATGAGCTGGGGGGAGGAGCAGAGGAACTGGGACTGGGTGAGGAAGCAGCAGACTCTTCACTGAACAGGGAGCCTTATGAGGGGCTCGATCCTCATATAAGCCAAAGACAGATATCCAACCAAATGAGCCACCCAGGAGCCTCTATTTCCACCATCTTATTAAATTGAAGTATGATTAACATAATAAAATGCAGATTCTAAGGGTTCGGGTTACTAAGTTTTACTAAGTTTTGATAACTGTCTATACCCATGTAAATACCACCAAAAACAAATTGTAAAGTACCTCCATCACCCAAAAAAGTTCCTTCCTGCCCCTTTACAACTAATTCTACTTTACCCACTCGGGCCATCACTGATCTGATTTATAGAACTAGGAATAATCTGTCCTATTCTATAGTTTCATAGAAATGGACTCAGAGTATATACTCTTGTATCTGACTTCTTTTGCTCAATATAATGTATTTGGCATTCATCCATGTTGTTGCATGATATCAGCTGTTCATCATGTTTTATTCTTTACTGTCAAGTAATATTTCATTATGTGAATACACTATATTCTGTTTACTCATTGACCTGTTGGTAGATATATGTACTAGGGCTACAGGGAACAGTCCTGTGTGTAAGTCTTTGAGACAGATTTGTGTTTGATAAACATATACAGTGAGGGAATCTGGGTTGTGTGTCCTGAATAAGTCCTCTGTTTTAAAGCTTCAGAGTCAGCAAAAATGCAGAATACCTTCACCCTAAAGACTTCAAACTGTTCAATCAAAAGCCCTGCCACTATGAATGTAAAGCTATTCACCATTCTAAAGTGTTTGGGGGGGTGGGGTAAAAACACAGAACTCCTTTCTTGATCCATAAATACTACAGCTAACAAACATTCTTTCCATTCTTTCCTATCTCCATCCTAATAATACTTTGTGCCTACTCTGTTTGGGACTGGGTATGAATAAGAATTGCTCAGGAAACTTCTAGCATAGAAGTAGAAATTAGGAAAGACAGTGCAGTGTAATATTTTTAGTGCAGGAATAAAAATATGTCCCAGGTAAAATACTGCCCAAGAAAAAAGTTGACCAAATGATTGAGACACAGGAAGCAATGGTGACTAAGAGCAGAGACCCAAAGACCAAATCTCAAGGTCACTGCTTACAGCTCTTGGGCAGGTGACTCCATCTCTATGGCTCAGTCTCCTCTAGGAAATTGAAAGAGGAGTGTCTAGTCATAGTGTCTTTGTATGGATTCATACATGTAAAAGAATTCAGAACAATGTTTATACCATACATACAACTCATATGCATGCTTTATTCTATGCGCCAAGATATTCATAGTCATGGTTAATCATCATTACCACCATCGCCTCCTTCTCTGTTCTCCTGGGGCTATAAACGGAGTAGAAGAATTCTGAGGTCTTTAAAAAGGGGACAATGATGTGTGAGACCTAAAAGTAAATGAAACAGCAGGAATGCAGGCTCTATCATGAATAGCAAGCACTACAACTTTGTGGGGAAAGTAAGAAATGCTAACTGAAATCCAAGGCATGAGATAAGGCTAGGATATGGAAGATGCAGACAGTCATGGAAAGGAATTTCACTTGACAAGGGGGAGTGTCTGACTGTAAGTCAGAAATTATCAGATGCATTTTTTGGGAGCTGAGCAGAGGTGAAATTGCAAGGGGCCATAGCATGGGTAGGGACAGAGAGAGAGGACCAGCAATGGTAAGAGCCCAAAGGCAGGGCAGCAGAAACACTGAAAGGAGAAGGAGGAGGGAGATCAGATTAACAGAAAATAAAGAAGAATCAACAGATTTTGGTTACTGATTAACTGAGTGGTCAAACAGGACTCCTGGGGTTTTAAGTTAAAGGACTTGCCAAGTAGAGAAGTTGGAATTTTTAGGTAATGACCATCAGTTCAATTTTAGACCATAATGGATTTGAGACTTTGTTGGAAGTTTCAAGTTGAGCATTCCAGGAAGAAACTAGATGGATAGATATGAACATCTAAAACTATTTTTAGTTGAGTGTATAGATGTGGGAACTATTTTCACACATCAAGGTGGTAGTTAAGCCATGGGGGTGGATAAGATTACACACACGGAATATACAGTGAGATTAGATTCTCAAACACAAACCTTGGGAATATAGCATTTTAAAGTTGGCAGAGAAAGATAGCGGACACTGATCACCCAATATCCGTCCTATGTTACCTAAATGATCAGTACATGTCAGTCATAATTTCATGTCCCCTGCTAGTAAAGATATTCATGGACCCAACTGGGGCCAAAGAGAAGGACAATAGGAGATTTTCAAGAAATTTTTCCTTGTTTGAGGAGAGGAAAGAACCTGACCTTTAATGAAATTGCTGAACTAATGTATCAACCAAATCTTTTTTTTTTTTTGTATCAACCAAATCTGATGTCTGTGTAGCTTCTAGACTTCAAGCTATGTGAGAAAATAGCCATCTTTAATATGTGAGCCAGACTGAGTCAGCTTCTGTTACTTGAAGTAGAAAATACCCAGACTGATAAAAGGTATCACTGGAGATGGAAGGTAATCATTAGAATGGAAATAGGAAGAGTATGCTGTCATTAAAATCAAGAGAAAAAAAAAAAAAAAAACCTCAATATGGAAAGACAAGCACAAGACATAGCATCTATCTATGAATTCTTTGTACATATTATTTTATTGATATATATTTCTATATACATCAACATAGGCAACTCTTCCTCTTTTGATCATTGTATTTTATCAAAACAATACTAAGAATAATAAAAATGCTAATACTTTCTCTCCCTAAGGTCTAACTTGATGCCTGTCATTACATAAGTTGGAAGTAGACTAGATAAAAACTGGTGTCAATAAAGTGTGTAATTTTAGGCTTCCTTCAAAAACAGAAAACAAAAAACTTTGATCAGGGGACACCTGGGTGGCACAGCAGTTGAGCATCTGCCTTCACACCCAGAGCGTGATCCTGGAGTGCGGGGATCGGATCGAGTCCCACATTGGGCTCCCTGCATGGAATCTGCTTCTCCCTCTGCCTGTGTCTCTGCCTCTCTCTGTGTCTCTCATGAATAACCAAAATCTTTAAAAAAACAAAAAGACTTTGATCAGTTTTATTTTTAACTAGCTACTATGGGAAATGGTTTCTCAATTACCTTCAATAAAGACACTCTTTAAAATGTAAGAATCTTGGGGTGACTGAGTGGCTCAGTTGATTAAGCATCCGACTTTGTTTTGGCTCAGGTGTGATCTCAGGGTGGTGAGATTCTCTGTGAAGACTCTTGCCCTCTCCCCCATGCTCTCTAAGTAAATAAACAAATCTTTAAAAAAATTATAAAATGTAGGAATCTTGATGCTTGCGTCATGATTTCATATTTTCAAGTATTCCTACTTAGTTAATATACATAACAGATTTGATGTCATAAATATATAGATATAGCTTATTGCAAACATAGAAGTATAGCCTAATGTAAACGATGACCTTACTATTCTAAAACATCACCATAGAGGCACTTGGGTGCCTCAGCTTGTTAACCATAGAGGCACTTGGGTGCCTCAGCTTGTTAAAGCTTGTCCTAAGGTCCCGGGATGGAGCTCTGCACAAGGCTCCCTGCTCAGTGGGGAGCCTTCTTCTCCCTGTCCCTCTGCTGCTCCCCCTACTTGTGCTCTCTATCAAATAAATAAAATCTTAAAAAAAAAAAAAGTCACCACAGAATAAGATTAATTCTACTGAGATTAGCAAAGGTATTTATAAATCTAGATACTTCCGGCTTTAAAAGAACTGAGAAATCTAGCAGTGCTTTTTACAAAGAATCAGAAATAGCAGAAAGCAGAAAGAAATCTGTTCCTCATTGTTTTGTAGGAGAGAGAAACCACTATTTCCTATATGAAATATCCAGAGTGGCAAAAAGTTCAGACCAACAGCAAATTGCAATGGTCTTGTAGTACAGACTGATGAGACAATTTTAAGAAGTTCTATCTAAAGCTTTACAAACTGGGCAGCCTGGGTGGCTCAGCGGTTTAGCTCCACCTGCAGCCCAGGATGTGATCCTGGAGACCCGGGATCCAGTCCCACGTGAGGCTCCCTGCATGGAGCCTGCTTCTCCCTCTGCGCCTCTCTCTCTCTCTCTCTCTCTCTCTGTCTCATAAATAAATAAAATCTTAAAAAAAAAATAAAGCTTTGCAAACCAAAACTAACAGTTCTAAGTCAATCCTATAAAACTATATTAAAACCTCTAAGGCTAAGATTTAGGCCATGGTTGTAGAATCTTACTATTCAGTGTGGTCCATGGACCAGCACCATTGACACTGCCTCAAAGTGTATTGAAAACATATTTGTGGGCTCCACTCAGACTTACTGAATCAGAATCTGCATATTGACAAGATCTTTAAATGCTGGTAGACACATGGCAGTTTGAGAAGAATTTGGAATATTCTCCATTTGACCTCTTGCTTAAGTTCTTATTGAAATGATACAGAGCCCATGACTCAAGATAGCTCTTCTAAAATTCTAGTGCAGTGTTCAATTGTTCATTTGCATGTAGGGTTCTGGCAAAAAGCAAAAATCCAACAGTCTGATTCAAAAAACCATAAGATGACACTTTTTTTTTCTAAGATTTTATTTATTTATTCATGAGAGACACAGAGAGAGAGAGACAGAGACATAGGCAGAGGGAGAAGCAAGCTCCATGCAGGGAGCCCAATGTGGGACTCGATCCCAGGACTCCAGGATCACATCCTGAGCCAAAGGCAGATGCTCAACCGCTGAGCCACCCAGGCATCCCTGACGGCTAACTTCTTATGAAGTACTGTGAAAAACACTAGGTGTGATTTTTAATGATTAGATTAAAAAGAAAATCCTATAATCTTATAGCAAATTCCAATATGGTAGAGGCAGGAGAAGGAAAAATAAGTTTGCAATGATGTAATTATAACATGGAGTGGGGGAGTATTAAAAGACATGGAGACTCAATCAAAGAAGCAACTGTTAGTTATGATTCTTTAGAAGACTCCAGAGGCTTTTCTTTAATAATTAACTTATCTTTCCAAATCCCTGTTCCAAAAGGCATGTAATAGGTGTTCTTATAGCTGATGTATTCTAAATTAAGGACAGATCCCCAGTGTACGCATGTTTCATTTTTTTCTTTCCTTCTTCGCCACCTTCTAGCCCCATGATTCCAATAGCAAAACTGCCCGCTCTTATTTAAAAAAAAAAAAAAATTAAGTAAACTACCCCCAACTCAAAACAAATCATCTTTCAAAACAAGGAAGGCAAAATTAAATGTGTTCTACTTTTCATTTCTTTCTAATTATTATTTCTTCATAATTAGAAACCTGCATTGTATTCTATCTCTGGGGAAATCTAATCTGCTCACTTTTCTCCAAAATGACTTTAAGAAGGAAATCTTTCTTTTTTTTTTTTTTAAGAAGGAAATCTTTCATATGAACATTAGCTTTCCTTTTTGTTATAGCCCAATTTATTCAATTTTAATTACTTTAAAGGCAAGACAATTTTCCTTTCAACATAAGAGATATGTTGGTGCCCCTATTTGGGATCTCTTATATAATATCTTGAGACCAAAACAAAAACAGAAAAAAAAAATCATTGTAATTTACAAAGGAGAGAAATGCAAGAATTTCTTGGCATGGCAAGGTTGAACTGTTTGGCTAGAGGATAGCTCTGAAGTAGATAGAGCAATAGGGCCAGGGTCTCCCACTTCTCATCCATTCACATCTTACCTCATAATTTACAAACATTTAGATAGACTACCACTAATGTTCTCTTCTGAGAAAGAACTTCACACAGGAAGGTTTTTCTTTTTGAATACAACATAGGCTTTGGGGGGAAAAAAAAGAATGGTCCAAGTTATTTGTAATAAATGTGAGTCTGATATCAATGCTCTCAGGGTCATACTCAAATAATGGGGCAACCAAGATCATTCTATTTATATTTTAAAATGCTCAATCCTAAAGGACAACAATAGAGAGCATACAAAATGAAGTCCTAGGAAGCCACGTGTACAGATTTTGCTTTTCTGAGTTTGTGATATAAATGAACATAACAATGCATAAAGCAAATTCCTAGAGGGGAACTCAACACATGCATGATCCAGCTTTTAAACTTTGTTTTTTTTTTTGTTTTTTGTTTTTTGTTTTTTTTTTAATTTTGCTTTGGTATGCCCACACACAGCTCTTGAGGTTCTTATAAAGAATAAGGAGAAGGCTCCTTTGCTTGGGAGTTTGAGTAATAATATTCACCTACTAAAAACATTCAGTTGATTAGCATTACCACTATCTATTTTAAGTCAGCAGTTCAGGTCCCTTCACAGCTTGAACAAACTACACAGGTAATTCTGATGCACGACTTTGGAAATGTGCCGCCCTAAATCACAATACAGGGATTAAGATGTACCAGGCAAAGCACAACAAATTCAACAAGACAAAATATGGTTGCTATAAGTCAGCAGTAAGATTTCATCCCTGTAGCACAGACAACAGAACCTTCCGCATCTCTCAATAAAACAAAATGTTTTTAGAGCTTTTATCTGCAGTTGTGTCTTTTTCTTGGGGGACCACCCATTATCATCCTCGACTCCTGACAATCCACCCACAATCCCTACCTCTAAACTGTCTACCAGGCCTCTTTCATCTCTCCACTTCTCTACTCCCTGACCTTCACCTCCTTTATCCTTGAACTGCCGGGCCTATCTCGGCTCTGTGTGGGATTGGAACAGTTGCTCTTCACATACTCCTGAGCTATTGTATTGTAGCTCAAGGAGGATTTCATAAGAAAATAAGCTCCCATTTACAAAGCTCTGTCTGTGATGTGCAGCTCTTTAAATATGTTGAACCTGGGCATATTACTGCTTCGCACAGAGACTTTGAAAATGAAACTGCAATCTGGGGTTAGCTTATTTTTATATTTAATGATAAATTTTGTAATGTACATATAAACTCTTGTTCAGCATTCTATTCTATTACAGTTTCTTTAACTGACTTACCTGGTTTTGCCAAGTAGACTGCCACACAAAAATTAGTTATCACTGTATGCAATTAAAATACCAGATTTCAAAGTGGCCAATAAAATATATTTGTAAAGAGATCAATATAGCCATGTTAAAGATAAAGATTAGAAGCATTTCACACTAACCCAATGAAAATGATTGATTCCAATGAATATATGCTTGTCACATCAAGTGATTTAAACAATCTAGTCACATTATCTTCTTAGTCACAGTACAGTAGAGTGGCAGTTCTTTTAACTACTGTTCATTTATTCATGGTTATAATTAAAGTCCCTATTATACAGTCCTCCAGGATGTTGCAAAGATGACAGATGAAGACATGTTCCTACCCTTATAGGGTCCAGCGGCCTAAATACGTTTATAAAAATTAGTATCGTAGTTACCTGACAAAAATAGTCTCCTTCAAAAAGGTCATGGATAGGGGGATCCCTGGGTGGCTCAGTGGTTTAGCGCCTGCCTTTAGCCCAGGGCATGATTCTGGAGTCCCGGGATCGAGTTCCGCATCGGGCTCCCTGTGTGGAGCCTGCTTCCCCCTCTGCCTGTGTCTCTGCCTCTCTCTCTCTCTCTAGGTCTATCATGAATGAATGAATGAATGAATGAATGAATGAATGAATGAATAAATAAATAAATAAATAAATAAATAAATAAATAAATATTTTAAAACAAAACAAAACGAAAAAACCCAAAAAGATCATGAATAAAGCCATACAAATTATTTCTTGAAAGTCCTAGGAATCTTTTACTGTGCAAAAAGAAATTTTGTTAGTTCATATCCAGCAGCATTTGGGCACCTGTGAGTAGAATTTATCAGTCTTCTAAAAAGAATATCATATGACATAGTTCTAATTACATACACGTTTCTGTACACACGCTTTATAAATAGAAAGGAAAAGAAACTAAAAAGCTCAGCTCTTTAAAACTATGCAATTCATGAGACATTAGAAATGTTCTAATCAAGGGGTCAAACAAATATTCAAATAGTATCAATTTAGTTTGACCTTTTCTGTTCAGATTAAAAGGAGAGACCCTGGAGGAAAAACACCAGTTTAATAAAAGCTCTTAAGACAAAATATTCCCCTTGAACATAGGAGTCTTCCTCTCCTATGTTCAAGTTGCAGTGCGCAAGCATGGTCTGTACAGAAGCCAGACTCAGAGCATCTGAATGCTACAGTTCTGAGGGACTAGTTCAAAGACAGTAGAACGGGGAATTGGCCCGGTTTAGTAGAATGTTTTAAGCTCAACTTATTGCCTGAAAAAAAGAAAAAAAAAAAAAAAAAAAACCTCAAATAGACATAACATATAGACAGTTGCATACTTTATCAGTGAAGCTAAGCAATGGGTGCCCAGTGATTATCAACATAAAAACACTCTTGTTTTGGCCAGACTGCTCACAATCCCTCCTACATAGACACCCACTGAATTATTTTAAAGAATTCAGAAGCATCTTTCAGAAGCATCTAGGTTAACTAAATGCCACCTGTTATAAAACAGAGAACTATAGCACTTATCAAAATCAAGAGAGCTTGACTAAATTACCTGAGTTGCTGCTGCATCCCTGGTGAACCAGAAAAAAAAAAAAAAAAGCTACAATGCTGTTCAATTGGCTCACATTTAACACCATGACACACCATGACAGATAGAGAAGGAAGATCAAGCCTTGCATTGTGTGATTGGAACAGTCTCAAGAAGAATGATCCCTGACTCCCAACATTCTGCTCCCATGCCTGTCCCCCAAATCCATCTTATTAACTAAATTTTCACCATGAGTGTTATTCATCTGAGTTTTGTAAACTGAACTTAGGGAGGGGGTAACACATCAAGTAGCTGCCAATCATATGTATATCCAAACTTGAATGAATCTTTTAGCTTTTTTTTGGAGACAGCTAAGCATGATAAAGAAGCAAGAGTTTTGATTTGTGAGAAGGAATTGGGAATATATTTGAAACATAGATAAACTAAGGATACCAGATACCTTGTGCACAGAAAAAGTATGTGGGGGTAGGAGGAGGGTGGAAATACAGAAACGGTAGGGGAGTTTCAAAAGCTATTCAATTGTTCACCATCCCCCAGGTCCCACTAGTACAGTAAGTGCAGGAACTGGGAACTCAAACCTGAAAAGAGAGCAAGGCTTTGAAACAACACAGCAAGCAAGCCTAGAGCAGTGGTTCTCGCAGATGGTAAGGGGATCCCCAGCACTGACGCCACTGGGATAGTTTTCAATATAGATTCTCAGGCCCTTTCCCATACCCACTCAATCAGAATCTCTACCAGTGAGATAGAGGAATCTGCATTTTATAACAAGTGCCCCACGTGATTCCTACAGTGCCAAAGTTTGAAAAACACTACTCTAGAAGGTTTTAGCACCTTTTCTTGAAGGATTAACAGTCATCTTGAAGGCTCTCTGCACACCTATGTAACATAGCACTTCTCAATTAGATAATTGACTGCAGCAATTTCATCCCTTTATTAAACAAATATTACTATATAAAAACCCTATCTACTTTGTGAGATGCAAAAACCATATAAATATTCTGCCTTCCAGGACTTTACATTCTCAATTTAATTATGTAATCATTTGGGGTCACTAAGAAGAGTCAATGAAGAACATCATCCAAAAAAACATTCAAAATTATTCTTTACTAATGCATGAATTCCCTGCAAGTCTAAATCAATACATTTCTGAGAGCTCTGATTTTAAGGTAAGCCAAGGAGGAAGGGGGTGGGGAGGGCAGGGCGCTGAGAGTAGACAGGAGGCAGGCGGAGAGGACAGAGCTTAGAGATCAGCACTGAACACTCATTCTAATCTACGTAGAATGTGAACTATATCACAGAGAAGTCCCCTTCTCAAGGGGTGTGCATTGTTCTTTCCAGATCATAAACCTTAGTGCTGTCAAAGGAGAACACATCTCTTCATCTAAGGGGCAGCACTTCAAAATGAAGAGTAGTCCTTTGAGAACATGTTTCAGATGTTGTCCTGAACACTAGAAAGATCTTAATTCAACCAAAATAATAAACAGAAAATGCTTTATCAAGACCTTTTGGAAAAATCTTCATTCAAGTGACAAAGACTCAAGGATGAGGTGACAGTAACCAAAGTATCAGAGCTGCTGTAACAATTCAGGTGATCATAGCCATAATCAAAATGCTTGGACCACAAGATGCAAACACTTACCCTCCCTTCATAAGAGCACATCACATTAGCAAAGAGAAGGCAATAAGAACTCTCTAAATTCACAATAGGTTCTGAAAAGTAGAGAGTTCATATAGTAGATAACACACAGCTCCAAAGTTACACAGACCTGAGTTATATCCTGAATCTTCCATGTTTTAGTGATATGACCTTGGCCCTCAGTTTCTTCATCTGTGAAATGGGATAATAACGACACATACTATACAATTGTTATAAAGACTACATGAAATATCCATATAAAATATTTGGCAAAGGGATGCCCGGGTGGCTCAGTGGTTGAGCTTCTGCCTTCAGCCCAGGGCATGATCCTGAAGACCCCGGATCGAGTCCCACATCAGGCTCCCTGCAGGGAGCCTGCTTCTCCCTCTGCCTGTGTCTCTGTCTCTCTCTGTGTCTCTCATGAATAAATAAATAAAAGTTTTTTAAAAAATAATGAAATAAAATAAAATATTTGGCAGAGTATTTGGCACTAGAGAAGGCTGGTTAATTCATCTAACTACAACCTTTTTGGTACATCATATTTATTTGTTAGAAATTACATATGCATGCTTAAGTAGGTAGCCTTATATATGTAACTTTATATATTTGAAAGTTCATATCCATTTTTGTTCATGTATATAGACAATCAGCAAACACATTGAGCTTCTGTTAACATGTTGCTCTTTCAGCTTATTAAATTTGGTTTTTATCATTAGAGGTCTCTGATATACAAAGAGCAAATTTTTTGAATAAATATCATTAGTCAAAGAAACCTAAAAACTAAGGGAGTTCAACTTACAAATACAGATCTGAGAGACTTCACTACGAGGTTCTTAAAGAGAACAATCATCAGTTACCATCAGTAGTAAAACAGCAGTGAGGACATTCTTTGATCACTTCCTACATGTAAGAACTATGAAATCACTTAAGTGGACTGTTTCACTAGATCCCCATAACAATTTTGTAAGGCCAAGGTCTATTATCACATTTTACAGATCAAAAAACCAGGGCTTCTCAGAATAATCAAGCAAATTTTCTGAGATCACATATGTAAGAACGGCAATTTTTGTCTACCCAATGTGGACCTGAAGCCTGTGTTCTTTTTTCATTTTTTAAAAATATTTTATTTATTTATTCATGAGAGACACAGAGAGAAAGAGGCAGAGACATAGGCAGAGGGAGAAGCAGGCTCCATGCAGGGAGCCCGACGTGGGACTCAATCCAGAGACCGCTGGATTGGTGGCTCAATCGCTGAGCCACCCAGGCATCCCATGAAGCCTGTGTTCTTGGCCAGCAAGCTGTAATGCTTAAAATCCAGAACCAGAACTCAGTATCTCCAAATCCATTGTTCATTCCATGTGCTATAGAGCCTGGGATAGGCACTATCAATATAAATTCAGCCTATTAGACACCAGAGTCAAAAAAACATTAGACTCCCCATTCTCCTTTCAAATTATCCCCACTTCTACTAGGCTGTAATAAGGGCCTAATTGCATTTCTCTTGTTCCCCAAGTGTCCAGTGCCTGAGGCAATGTTTCTAGATGAGATGCCCAACCCTCTGACGGTACCCACTGAAACTATCATTTGGTTGGATAATAGTGAGTCTTAGATTATCTTTCCCAGATAATTGGATACTTTGATTCCATTCTGTTACACATTTCGAAAAGCCCACAAAGAATGGTCCTGATAGTGAGAATTTCACACATTATGACTAGAAGTAGAAGAGATACAGAATTAAAATATCAAAATATAATGGTAACATAATGGATCTACCAGGGTTTGTCAGCAAACCAAACACTCATCATGTTTTCTTGTGATCTATTTTATTCCTAAGTGGTATGTATTATATGTTCATCCTAAACCTAGATACTTTAACTTTTAATATAGCAATGGTAGAAAAACCTTGATGGACCAAGACCCAAGTGGCAGGTCAAGGTAACTACAAGCTTTCTAAAGTGTGAAGATATCTGCTCACAGTGGGGCAACGTGTGGGCAGAGGTTCCATCTGACTGGTCATTTACAGTTTATGACAAATCCGGCGAGTACAGATTTCTTTATGCACAAATTCAGAGACATTAAGGGTCTGCTCTGCTTTCCATATTTCATGCATCAATTAATTGAAGTTTACTATTAACTCTAAAGGATTTAATTACAATAAAGTCTTAATGAGCATGAAGAGTCCTTTTTTTCTGAAAAGAAGTTGCTTTCAAATATATATAGTAAGTTAGAGAACAAATTGATGGTTACCAGAGGGGAGGTGGGTAGGGGGGATGGGTAAAATAGGTGATGGGGATTAAGGAGTACACTTGTCATGATGAGCACTTAGGTAATGTATGGAATTGCTGAATCACTATATTGTGCACCAGAAATTAACATTGTGTGTTATTGATATTGGAATTAAAATAAAAGCTTTAAAAATTACAGTAAGATGTCCATTTGAAGAATGGAATGAAAGGAAGTCACTAAACAAATGTGATTGAGATACTGAAAGGTTCTACTGAAGCCTCATTTGTGAAGTATTCTTATTGAAAACATTAAAACTGAACGTAGCCAATCCTTTATTTTTTTTTTAATTTTTATTTATTTATGATAGTCACAGAGAGAGAGAGAGGCAGAGACAAAGGCAGAGGGAGAAGCAGGCTCCATGCACCGGGAGCCCGACGTGGGATTCGATCCCGGGTCTCCAGGATCGCGCCCTGGGCCAAAGGCAGGTGCCAAACCACTGCGCCACCCAGGGATCCCCTAGTCAATCCTTTAGATCCTACTTCCAGTTTACAAGTATGGGGGAATAGAGGAACAAATTAAAGTATACCAGCAAAAGGAAACCAGAAAAATGCAGTGTAGAATATTCTATAGGACGCTTAACCAAGTTTCATCAAGAAGTCAATGGCAAGAAAAGGAAAGAGGAAGGAAGAGGGAAAATTATTTTGAATTTTATAAACCTTGTATGACACAATCAAATGCGAAAAGTGGAAACTAGTTTGAACCCGTATTCAAATAAACTCGCTACAGAAAGTCCTTCTGAGACATATGAGAAATTTGGATAAAGACTAAGGTACTAGAGTCTATGAAGGAATGATTATGATGTTTCCAGGTGTGATATTATAGTTATGTAAGCAAAGGTCCCCTTTCCTTGACATGTATGTTGAAGTATTTGAGAGCAAATGCAAGGTCTAAGATTTGTTTTAAAATAGGTAGGTCATCAAACCCCTCCCAAAACAGTACAGTTATTACAGAAAAATTCTGACAATTGATAAATCTCTGATGATATTTAGATAATTTTCTTTTGTGCATGATGAAATTCATAGTGGTAAGTTTTACTTAAAGAGAATCTAAGAATGCTAGATGTATAGAACTATTGTATACTGCTTTGAATCCATATGAATTATAAAATGCGTAATTGTTGAAAACTTTAACATGAAAGATATAAAATTATGCTTTTGAAAGAACTGACATTTTACTCAAATTCATTTACATCATTTGTCTAAAAGTTTGTTAGATGTTAATCACTTGTTTTGCTCACCAAGATAGATTTTCCTTTATTTTAATACATGAGGCCTAATTATTGTTCAAATTATTAGCTCTTCTTCTTAGAAAATTACAAAAGAAATGCAACTAAAAGTTATTGTCACAATTGTGAATTTTATATTTACTGACACTTCCAAACCTAATGGTAGTTATTTACTATGCCATATATATATGATATATATTACTTAGGATGCATAATAATATATGCATATATATGCATAATAATATATATAAGTAATGGTAGTTACTATTGTTATAAGTAATAGTAGTTATTTACTATGCCATATATATACATATGATACCTATTACTTAGGATACATAATAATATATCTACATATGCATAATAATATTTAAGTAGGATGCAAAGTCTGTCACAGTTAGAGGCAGGGTCCAGAGGTACAGTAAGTATCCTAATCTTTGTGTTTTCCAACCACAGCTAAAAAAACTTTTCTAATTTCAAACAGACTAACTAACCTATTTTGATTTACACAGTGAAAAAAGTAAAGATCACTTGCGATAGGTTCAAACTTGTCCAGTCAGCCCTCAAAAATAACCTGCTTCTATAGCCACCTTCATCAAGTCTCTTCATCCAATTAAGCAACTATTCATATTCGTAGTAGACCCTAAAATCCATTCCTCAGAGGAGCACAACAGAGCAAAAAGTAACTGGGTGATTATCTCATGTTTTCAAATGTAAACACTAAAACTGATTGGAACGCTCACAGAAATAGCAAAAATTCAAATATAATAATTTCCTTCTCACTCAGTGGCATTATTTTAATGATAAAGAATTCATTGTCCCACTATAAAGGCCACCAAAATGATTGAGCTCCTACAAGGAAAAGTAGCTTGGTCACCATCAGTGCCATTTAAAGGAGTATGCAACACACTGCAGACAAAAGTCACTCAAGAAAATTTCAGAGTGGCTCTGGAAAGCTTCCCCAACATCAACAACTTTGGCTATTTCTGAATTGCTATTAAAGAAAAAGACATAGCCAGGGCACTGCTAGGACATACGATGATATAGTCTGAGCCACATACTCTAAACAAACAATTTAATGACATTTTAAGTTATCTTCAAGTTATTTTCAAGAACCCTTGATTTTCCCAAAGACCAAAGTCTCTGGATTTCTGCAGCTCACTGATGGAGGCATGACTTTGTTTCTCATCAGAATTGAAAACTTCTGACCAGGAATGCCCCAGTGAAATCCACGATAGCAGGAACGGATAATAGGGCATTTATTGGGTCCATGTTGACTGAGATTGATTTCTGATGAGTAAACAATTCATAACATTTACAACATTTAATAAGATGAACTAAAGGTTTCAGAGGTCTGAGGTTCATGACCAATTCTCTCAAGGCCTCATCTGTGAAAAGTTCTGTTCTTATATCCTATTTTTTTTCAAGAATATTTCTCATTAGTAGTAAAACAAGTTACACTGTAAATGGTTAAGATAATATTCTACCTATTTATAAATCAGAGGTCCCCTCTTTGTGATATGTAAGAGATAATATTTCATTGAGAAAATAACCACCATTATGAGATTTATTCACACTTCCATCTAGCATTTAGAAATTGGCTGTTTGAAAGCGTCATATGTACAAAGCTTTGTACTTTCAGAGGGGATCTGTTTTCTACTAAAGTAATCATCCTCAAAGATTAATGTCACAGCAGCAAAACACTAAAGAATTAAATCATTTTCAAATAGCTATCATCTAAAACCCTCCTAGAAAAAAATTGATCAGCATTTACAATACATTTAACACTGAGCCCCTCTGGAGTAAAATTTCTAAAAAGTAATGATAATATTTCTATTCTTTTATCCCAGATGAAGCTATAAGACGACCAATAATTTCAGGTACTTTCTAAGTATGTCAATGTAAAAATATACTTATGCATATTTCAAAAGAAAGCTTGTATGGAATATTTGCTTTCTGGAAATGAATAACTACAACAACCCACCAAGAATTTATATTTAAATAACTTTTCTGGTCTAATTTTGAGTCATTCAGAGTGAAAAAATAATAGTTTTCAACAACAACAACGGCCAGCTAGTAAACTGAACTCCGAATTTCAAAAAGATTTTTAAACCTTAGAAATCTTAGAAATTAAAAATGGAAATAGTTAAAGGATTTAGCTATAACAGTCCTATAATATTAAAAAGCTACTTAATACTATAAAAGTCTTTAATGACAGTATATCTTTTCAATAGTGAATTGAATAGAAATTCATATTCCTATTTAGCTTAAGATGCCTTTAGATTCCCTTCTAAATATAGATCTAATATTGTAATGTCTACCTAGTAAATACAGTCTTCAAATATTTAAAAAGAAAACTCCAATTATACTTCTTTGATTTAGAACTCTGAATTCCAAAAAAGGAATCTAATAATAGTCTAGTCCTCAGGCAACTATTAATTTAGTGTTTTGCTTTGGCTGGGACTTTAGACCCTTCTGTCAGCCTAGAGTTTCTTTTTTTGAGCTACAAAGACCACCTAGTGACAATTATCACATCACTGTAGTATCATAATATTCTAGATTTCATTCCAAACTGGCCATATATGAAACAACGCACAGTGATACAGATTGATTTAAAATACCAACAACACCAAATTATTTCAGGCTTTTTAAGTTGTCTTCCAGAAAGCACATCCAAAAAGCCTACAAAATGAATCTCATTTTTCATTGTTTTAGCTGTGCCAGCTAGAGATGCTTACTAAACCAACACAACCACTTTTGCTAGGACAGGGAAAGGAAGCAGGTCCGCAGCGTGGTATGAGGTAAGGTTAAAAAGAACATCACACACTTACCATCTCTCTCAGAACATATACTCCAATAGTATCCACAGTACCTGCATCTCAGTATTTTTTTTAACTGCCTTGTTGAGCTTTAGTCCATAAAATGACAATACGAGGAAGAGCCAGACAGAAAACATAATGAGCATCGCCCAATGCCATGTTCACTTACCTACAAAAGAAAGAGCAAAGGTTTAAAACACTCTAATCACAATTATCTCCCCACATGTCTACTAATTAGCTTTGACTTAAAGCAGATTATGTGATAAAGAAAAAGACAAATATAACCTTGAGGCCTTTAATAACATCATTTGAAAACAGAAGGTCCCTCCTCCCATAGACAAACTAGGACTTCTTTCACAGGCACAAGTTAATTGGCTACAGAAGTGGAGGCATTATTTTCTGTCTGATGAGTTGATGAGCCAATTCCTCTACAGTGCGGGGACGAGCAGGTATGGCAATGGAACAGTGAGAGAAACAGAAATCGGTGAGGATTTGGAGGGGGTCTTCCCAGGCAAGCTCTCTAATAATTATTACTAGATCAGTTGCAGTTCTCTCTTTATAGGATAAAATGGTGCTAGTTATTGCTGGGATTTTGCCAATGATCTCCTAGGCAACTGACAGCTTAAAAAGCCATAAATAGAGCAGCAAACACCATCATTTTGCCCTTATCTACTTCAGAGTACACTTTCACAGGGGTACGTTTTAGCATGAGCACTCCTCTTGTCTCAAAGCATAGGGAATGTCTAAAATACTGATGCACTAAGGGGAATGAACTAGGAAAAAAAATCTAAATAAATGAACTAGCTCTATATATCTGAAACCATAATAACAGCTAATATCTGAGCTAGTCTCACATGCCAACTACCAAAGCATTTCTACATATGCAAACTCATTTTGTTTTTAAAACAAGTCTTTGAGGCAAGAACTAGTATTATTTTCATTTTCTGTCAATCAGAAAGTTAAGAAATAGGAAATTCAGAAAACTTGCTCAAATCTACATGGCCAGGAGTGATAAAGCTAGAATAAAGAGATGTATTTTCTATTATCATCAACTCAGATTTCACAGATTCCTGAGTCAAGCCATCAACTTCTTTCCCTCATGGTATTCATTTTGACATGTTACTGAAAAAATGAGGAAGTCTGTAATTGTGCATGTCAAAAAACATCAAAATGACAATATGGTTTTACAGCTGTTTTCTGTAAGACAAAGGACATCATTTCCTTGGACTATAGGATTCACAATATGAGCTTGATAGAAATAAAATGCTTCAATGGATCAAAGTTTGCAAGTATCAAATTGTTATCTGTCCTTGGACTGGTTCTATAAAACTGGCCTCATGAAAGATCATTCAGGGATTGTTCATAGGATTGATACATGGTATACTAAATGGCATTATATATATATATATAAAAACAGGACTCTTCTGGTCACAGTGTCTTACCTCCTTTTAAAACATCCCTACATGGAAGCTATGTGCCTATTCCATCGCAGTAGCTATTCCTCTATTTTTAGAACCGTTTTTGGAAGCTATATTCAGACATCGGCGTTCTATAAGACAATGGTCTCATTTATGGTAACATTTTATTTTTGACTAAAAACCACATTACTCAATGGGAGTAGTTCTTTACCTAATGCCAAATAACATTTTCAAAAATCAAATCCACCATTATAAAGTATGTCCATTCATTAAAGTTATCACCTAGATAAATGGGCAGAGAGACGATAATTAGATATTAGATATAGCTATACACATGCATCTATATAGCAAGGCAAGATAGCTCTTGGACCTGCATAATACTTTCTAGAGTTAAGATTATGAAGGCAAAAGAATTCTTTGAATGTTCTAGCATGCATTTTTTTTTTTCCCCTCCACTAACGTCCTTCTTATTGAGGCCAATCACAGAAAGGATCTAGTTCAATTAATAGTCATTGATTACCTACCATGTGCTAAGCTCGAAGCTAAGCGGTACATCGGCTGAATTTACATAAGTAAAAATCCTAATTTAAAACAATGATCTTGCAATGAAACGCCAGGACACCTGCACCCCGATGTCTATAGCAGCAATGTCCACAATAGCCAAACTGTGGAAGGAGCCTTGGTATCCATCGAAAGATGAATGGATAAAGAAGATGTGGTCTATGTATACAATGGAATATTACTCAGCCATTAGAAATGACAAATACCCACCATTTGCTTCAACATGGATGGAACTGGAGGGTATTATGCGGAGTGAAATAAGTCAATCAGAGAAGGACAAACATTATATGTTCTCATTCATTTGGGGAATATAAATAATAGTGAAAGGGAATAGAAGGGAAGGGAGAAGAAATGGGCAGGAAATATCAGAAAGGGAGACAGAACATAAAGACTCCTAACTCTGGGAAAGGAACTAGGGGTGGTGGAAGGGGAGGAGGGCGGGGGGTGGGGGTGAATGGGTGACGAGCACTGAGGGGGGCACTTGACGGGATGAGCACTGGGTGTTATTCTGTATGTTGGCAAATTGAACACCAATAAAAAATTAATAAATAAATAAATAAATAAATAAATAAATAAATAAATAAATAAATAATCTTATTTTAGAGCTAAAGAAACAGAGACTTAGAAATGTAACATGAAAGGCCAAAAGTTAATATGGCCATTCACTGGGATTCCAGCCCGGGTGTCTAGACCATTAGATATTCTCCGGACCACCTGCCTGCATCTAGCTGCACGACTGACCATCTTTATGAAGGATAGTGTGAGACAAAGGTCTCTGAGAGGGAACACTGTTCATTAAAAGGGAGAAAATAACATTCATCAGAACTAGTTCCTTCTTTCTTAGAATTTGTATTTTAGATCTCTATCCTGTTTGTAATGACCATTCTGGATACCACCTGAATGCTATGGAGAGAAATTACACATGTATGCTAACAAGCCAATTTTAGTTCAGACAGAAATGATCAAAATTGTCCCAACTTTGTCTCGTCTCTTTTCTGCCTAAGTCTGTTGGCAAGAGCATGCTAGGCACTGACAGATATCTGGGATGGGTATTTTCTTACTATGGCTTTAACTTCCGTTACTGGGGAATTAGAGAGGGAATCTGACAGGAAAAGGAATCAGACTGAGCAATAAAAAAAAAAAAAAAAAGCAGCTCCAGAAATTGTGTTTTTTATGAATTCCACAAGACGCTAAGGTAATTGTTATGGTAGAAGAATAGCACTAATACACCTGTGCCTCGCTATACTAAAAAAGTTCCATTCCAGAATTGCATAATAAAAGCTATTAGCAGCTAGGAATGCATCTAACAGAAGAGATTATCTTTATTACAGGAGTTGTTTTATGCAAATTATTATTCCTGTATCTCGGAACATTATTTTCAAAGCATTTGCAGACAAAGACACATGGTTTCAGCTTCTTATGCACATTTGGAAGACCTCAACTCTACAGAATATTAGAATGATAAACCTAGTTCGCCCTAGTGCCAGACTGCTTCCACATTCTTTACCTACCACTTCCCTTACCTTTCATACAACCATCAGCAGCACACCAGTGAAGAATATATACATTTGTTTTTAATAGCAGGAGACCATGCAAATTAAGTAGTGTACAGAATACTTTCCATTCTAAGCAAGGATTCAAGTGTTTCTGGTAGGGACAGAATTTCTGAGATAATTAAAGGTCTTGACCCTCAGTATACAAATCTCAGGCCTAGCCCTACTGAGTCAAGACTGAAATAGCCAACCTGGAATGATCTATGCTCTGGAAACATTAGCAACACTCCCCATAGAGTATAGTGTGTCCAACCTTCAGTATGGCTGACACCGAGGGAGTTCACCCTTCATGGGTAGAGATTCAAGTCCCTGGTTTCAGAAAACTGTCATCCTTGCCATCACTTACATTAAGTACAACAATGCAGATACCACTGTGAGTCTTCTCCTGTGTAGAAAAAGGTCATCTTCACCTCCCCAAAGATGGAAATAAAGACAAAAACCAGAAAATGAGAATTGAATAGGGTTGTTTTGCATCAGTTGTCTTCGTGCAGTGATTGAAAACCAACACTCACTCATATCTTGACCTCTTTTTGCCCTCTAGAGCAAGCAATGCAACAGTCTCTGGAATGTTTTTTGTTTTGTTTTGTTTTGTTTTAACTAAAGAATAAAAAAATTCTGAAAGGAAATATTCATCCAATTAGTGAAAAACCCTACTGGTTTTAAATGTTAAAGTCACCACCAAGTGGGAAAGTGTCATAGTGTATATGCCAAGGGTTATTTTCACACTGAGGAAACAGCAAAAAAATCTTTCCATGGGAAAAGAAAATTCTTCAGCAAAATCAATTATTCATGGCAACACAAGAAAAAAAATTTTGCTGCTGGTCTAGGATGATATCAATAATTTCCTAGCTGTAGACATTCTTAGTCTCCTAATTTAATGGCAGGATGATTCCTTCAAAGATTTCTAACACTCTGGAAAAACATTTCTTTAGGGAATTAAATTTCATATAACTATATTATTGACTAACTACAGTTTTGATGCAGACGAGAGAAATATTAGGCTGTTATTTGGATTTCATATATATGTTAATGACCAAGTTGGGTTAAGTACTGTCGGCACAGCTGGGAAACTGCAGTCATAGTGGGCTGTATGGGATGAAATATGGGCAATTCACTTGAGGTAAACTAAAAATAAAAATAAGGAAGAACAATTATTTCTTGAATTTAAATAATTTATACTTACTTTAAAATTTTTATTTGAGAAGGAGAGAGGGAACACAAGCAGGGGGGAGGGGCAGAGAGTAAGGGAGAAACAGACTTCCTGATAATCAGGGAGCCCAACATGGGGCTCGATCCCAGGATGCTGAGATCATGACCTGAGCTGAAAGCAGACGCTTAACTGACTGAGCCACCCAGGTGCCCACTTACCACTTTTCACTGAAAACATACACTGAAGAATTTTCTCATAATGAACTTTAGTGTTAAAAATAGTAGCTGCATCTCAATTCACGGCATAAGCCCTCAAACATCAGACAAAGAAATCTGAATTTATTTCAAGAGGTACATACATACCTCTATTGGTATCTGGCTAAGCTCAAGGTCAGCCTCCCTCACAATATTGTGAATAATCGCTGAAGAGCAACTTTGTTTACCTTTGTATTTGTGGTGTCTAAAACCACACTTGATGCACAGTGTGTATGTTCAATAAGTGAACAAAGACACAACTAGGTGTGAGGTCCTGTGGTGGGTACAAAAATTAGAAGGTGTGGCTATATATTCTCAAGACCCTAAAAACTATTTGGGGGATGCCTGGCTGGCTCAGTTGGTGGAGCATGCCATTCTAGATTTCGGGGTTGTGAGCTCAAGCCCCATGTTGCAGGTAGAGTTTACTTGATTAAACAACAACAGCAACAAAAAACCTAGTTGGGGATATTAAAACATAAAAAGCCAAATACCAGTCAGGATTCTACTTTGTAAGTGATTAACTATTTGTTCTAATGGTAAGTGCTATCATCTGTGAATGTTCAGACTTAGCAAGAGACCACACTCCATTGGCAGAAGGAACCTGGGAGATTTCTGAGAAAGTGAAATTCAAAGGAGGTGAAAACTGAAGAGGGACAAATCTTTGGAACCTAAGGGATGTTTGGCTAGAATGGAGGTTAATGTTGGGAAGGGGGAGGAGGAGGTTGAAAATGAAAAATAAGCCCAAATGTTAAAGTCAAATGACTTCAAACTGGTAACATACCAACCTCTCTCTAAATATGCTTTCCTGTTTGCCTTCTACATACTGTAAAAATTAGAAACTCCATCTGTATAATATTTTTAAAGTAGTGCATAGCATTCATGGAAGGGGAAACATTTGTTTTTTAACAGATGATCTTATGTATAGCACCAACTCAAGTAGTAGTAAGAAATAAGTAGTTATTACAGAATTAGAATAGCCTAAAAAAGTGTATCTAGACTAGTCAGCAGGTTAATATAATAAAAATCCACCCCTCTTAAAAAAAATGTTAATCAGGGATGATATTCAAAATTTAATTAGCTGTAAGGTTCGAACATGAAGCAATCAAAATGGCTCCCAGAGCATCAGAATGCAGCCTGGGTTTCACCTGGTTGGTTATCAGTCCCCAGTTCTAGCACTACTTTGCTCAAAATTACCTACTATCAGATGCAAGATCAGTTCAAAAAACATTCAACACACACCCCCAAAAAAGGATATGTAGTGGTCTGTCTGGCAGGGGCATGTATATGAACACAGACATCTGTGGAGCTGTACAAGGACCAGGGACCTTGAAGTCCATGTCTGCCAGGTATAGTGATCTGGCCTGACAGAGTCACCTCACACATCTAAACCTACTTCCTCACCTACCAGATCAGGATGGGGATATGCATTCACAGCAATGTTCTGAGGATTAACCAAGATACTCACTCTGTAGGAACATCCTGTGTAATTTGTAGCACCCTATTCAAACATAAATTTTCAAAGACTAAAAATTACTAATGTTATCAAGGACATTCTACTTTAGAAGAGAAAACTTAATTAGTAACGCTGATCTCTGCCTCTCTATTCTCATTTCAGAGAGGATATGTGTCTACCCAGGCCCTCCTGGAGAGGTGGGCCTAAGCAGCCTTATTAGTGCTAGATGCCCCCAAACCCACTCAGAGTTGATGGAGCCAACAGGATACCTGATCAATGCTAGCCCAGTGTGAGCTAAAAATGTTGAGATCAAGTCAGTCCACCATTGGAGGAGGAGGTGACATTCTGGAAGGCTATATGGGGCCATGTGGAAGTGAGTGAGAAAAGTCTGTCAAAATAATAATAACAACACAACCACAAAGCAGATGAACAGAAGAAAGTTGAGACAGAGATCATAAAACTCAGACAAAAGGAGAGACAATACAGCACCTGTATTCCCTATTCCTCAGTACTATTTTCTTGAGGTTCAATTCCCCAGTATCCATTCCTTTAGTGCTTTAAAAATAAGTTTCTTCCTATCTGAGCTTTCTTGAGTGGGTTTCTCCTTCTTGAAGCCCAAAATGAACAGAGAAAACACAGAGCAAATTGAGGTCATCTGTACTCTCCCTCCCTCTCCATTAACTTCACTCTGTGATGGCCCTTTCTTCTCTAGGATCACCCCCTAACAAGCTCTCTGAATAAAGAAAAGAGCCACTAGAGGATGAAGTATGACATTGCTTATAACTATGTCAACCTAACTGAATCAGAGATTTGACACCCCCCACCAAAAAAAATAACAGCCAAAAAATGAAAGGTACATCTAAATGAGCTACTTCTCTCAGATATTTTATCTAAAATGTCAAAATTTCCTGTAAAGAATTGTATACTTGGTCGAAGACTCTGAGTCTTTAAATAGGCTCTAAAATAATAAGACTGCTAAATTTTTTTTAAAGAGAAAAAGACTTCTCTCATTAAATAAATGTAAGTATGTTGGGCTTCAGGCTAAACAGTTCTAATAATAATTGAGGATACGAGACCAACACTATTTATTCATTCAAAACATTTGGACCAAGAGCCTACAACAGGTAACATCTCGTGCTAAGACATTCCGGAGTGATACAGATATGAACGTTTCCAGAAAGCAGCTGACATCATAGGCCAAACAAGGGCGAAAATGATTAAACTACTTCCAGCTTTCTTATGACTTAGGGAATAAAATGCAACTGCAGGAAGCATTGGCCATAAATGCTCCCAGCGGTTCCAGTTTTTGCACATTACACAGGCTCTAGTCTGACCTGGCTTGAAATGAAGGTGAAATGAAGATTTTACCAGAAAGCAGTATGTCCACAAAGAGGATCATCATGCTCACATAGGACCTTTCTTGGCCCACTAGAAGGATAGAAATTTTCAAAATAAAATTTTCAAAATAAATGAGTGCTGGATTTTCTAGAATAATGCTTAATTAGTTCAGTAGTAGAGCACTTTGATATGTGTAAATCATTATTAAAATAATAGTGCTTAGATTTATATGAGGCTGGGTGCATCCAGGGGTTCACAACCAGCAGGGTGTTTCAGAACTACCACTGTACTGTCCCTTAGCAACGCCAAGTTCTATTCTCAAAGGAAACTGCTACATGATTCACGACTGTAACAGTGAGACAGAAGAAATTCTTTTTTCCTCCTATGCCGTTTTGCTTGGAGCTAGAAGTCACAGAAAGCAGCTAAACAGAAAACAAGAAGCAAACCAATTGGCAAACACTGAAAGCTAATGCTGTGTCATTACATCGGTAAAGATGATTGTGCCGGATGCTGTGGTCGTGCTGGATGAACACCGGTGAATAAAGTAACTACATCCTCAGCCTTCAGGGAGCTTGCAACCTAAATGGGAAAGAGGAGCATCAAGCAAAGGAGCCAATGTACGTGCCAGTCAGTACCAACTATGGTCAGTGCACATAGTGAGGCTCCCTAGGGCAGGGATGATGTAATAAACAGGGAACCAGAATTGAGAAGAATGGGGAACTTGGGAGCAACCTACTTAAGGCAGCCAAGGAGGAGGTGAAATGTGCCAACACCATCTTAATCCAACAGTCCAGGGACTCAATTCCGTAACGCTGATGACGACACACTTCCATAGAAGTGTAGAGAGCACTGCTTTATCTTAAACCAAATGTCTGTAAGGGTGGATTTGGAAAGGAGGGAAAAAATATCAAGCACATTTTGCCCAAGAAGAAAAAGCTACTCCTAACTGAGAGGATAGGTATTGATTGAGAGCCAGGACCTGTTCTAGGAAATCTCACTTCATCTTCACAATCCTACCAGTTTCACAAACGAAGAAACTGAGGGTCAGAGTAGATCGGATAGCTTGCCCAAGATTACACACCACTGGTGGACTCAAAGCCTGGAGATGCTCTAGTCCAACGCTCTTTCCATGGACCACATTTTCCCAAGGTCTGCAATTATTATAGAGGTCTAAGAATATCATTCCCCTCTCGCCTTTTTTTTTTTTTCTCAAAGATAGAAAATTCCCCATTGTGATGAACTTCAGTGACTGCTAAATCGACAGGTTGGCGTGTTGGTGCTTGATGGCAGTGGGTAGAGATGGTGAGAAAAGACTTGGCAAAGCAACAAGAACCACATTATTTTATCTATAGGAATACATTGCTACAGTCTTTCAAACTGTAGGCAGTCAACTAACCAACTTTGCAATGACAAGTCCAGACAGGACACTCCTGAAAGCTCCAACAGCAGGGCCGGGTGTGGGTGTGGGGATGTGTGTATGTGTGTAAAGACTGGGTCAGTAGGGATGGAAAGCAGCCCTGGATTTGCCTCTGGGGAAGGAAACATGGTGTTGGGGATGCATACAGATAAAAAGATTGGTAGCTTTTACACATACTCCTTGTACTGTTTGATTTTTGTGCCACGTGTATGTATTAGCTACACCAAAGCTTAACGGAGTTTTGTTTTTTTTTAAAGTGACCCTAGACAAGTGTTTTTTTTTTTTGTTTTTAAGTGACCCTAGACAAGTCACTACCATTTTAAGACTCTGCTTTCTCTTACACAGCTGGCCTCTCAGGATTGTTGAGGGGGGGGGGGTCACACAAAATTTTACATTTGAAAGCACTTTGTAAGTTGTAAAATATATGCCAATACATAACACAGTTTTTAACAAGGAATGAAGAGAAGTGCATTTTGTGTTAAGAACAATTAAGATGACTCCCAAGGGTACACAAAGACCAACCACTGGAGATTCCCTCTTGAGCATCCAGTAGAGGGTACCAGTTAAGAGGAAGGCTTAAGAGCCAGAGAACCACTACATTAGCTAGCTGTGGAACCGCAAGCTAGTTGCTCAACCTCTCTGAGCCCCCATTCCCATCTCAGCATAAGGACATTTATTACTTCTCAGTGAGGTCATGAAGCCTAAGTGGCATGATTCACTTGCTTAGCAAAGTCCTAGAACATAGTAAAACTGATAAGTATTTGCTATTAATTAGAATAGCCAAAATACCTTACTTAGCACCACACCACCCTAGAGGTCACTTGAGTCAAATCTAAAGACCAAGAAAAATCATGGAAGAACTTATTTCACTGTTGCCATAAGTTTCTAGTATAGTCATCAAATAATTTATGTAAAATTCACTTACTTTCCTATCTGCAAATAACATGGTGCATACCAGCAAATGTCAAAAGGGAAAAAATAGCAAGTTCCTATTCCCTAAAAAAAAATGAGACACACAGAGCAACTCGTAAAAGGACCATACTGTGGCTGTTCCAGACTCCACGCCAGCCACAAGCTCTGGCATTAGTAATACAAACTTTAAAGACCTAGGCATAGGCACTCAGCAGGCTTCCATACATTTACCCCTTTATAAGAATCACTTGGGCCTCTTGTTAAAACTCTAGATTCCCATCCCTACCACAGAATCCCTGAATCTGAGCCTCCAGAAGAGAGGCCTGAGAATGTGTGCCCCAAAGGAGGCTTATTTGGTTTCCACTTTCCCCTTCCTTCCAAACCCCAGTCTCATTGTGTATGAAGCCATTCTCTTCAGCTTCCTAGATAAATATACACACTAATTAACCCTAATGACAGGAAGACTATTTTTACCTGAAGACTACCAATGGTTTGACTACAAATTTGTGGATTGGAAACAGCTTTTAATTATCCAAGTCAATGTGTGCAAATCTGGTTTACGATGCCTGTAGGCATTTTGATAATTCACAACTGATCCAAAAGGATAAAAGTACCCAGCCCCAGTTTTGCTGGGCAGCACTGGATGGCTTCCCCATCTCATCCTTGGCTCACTTCCCAGCCTCCTTCTGACCAGGTTCCCTCCTGCCTCAGGGATAGGAAATTAAATTTCTTTCCCCCTCCCACCTTCACCATAAAAGACTTTCCTGTAGATGCTAGAGAATACAGTAAGAGAATCATACCTTTGCCTCCCTCATTGCTGTTGGCAAAGAAGAATAAAGAAAAATAAGGTTGCCATATCTAAGGAGTCAAAAGGTGCCCTTGGCCCAGACCCAATGCTTTGGGTGAGACATTAAAGAATGACAAGCTCCCACAAAGAGGCTGACAAAATTGCTTGTGTGTCTCGGGGCACTTCTGGCAGTACAGATGAGGTCTATCCAGAAACTCACTTAAAATCTCTAAGTGTCTTATATATTTAAGGCTCCAGGCAGGTGCTATAGGGAATGCCATCTATGTTCACACAAAGTGCCTGCAGTACAGAACCCTACGGTCCAACCATGGCTGAACAATTAGTCAAAGGGAAGAATAAATGAAAATCTGTTACAGAGGTTTGGAGGAGGGAGAAATCACCTCCCACTAATTGAACTGCAAAACACCTTGGAGAAACTTATTTTGCTCTGGCCCCTCATTTAACCAATAGGAAAGGTGCCTCTGGTATCTTTAAATGGATTCTCAAAGAGGATGAGACTTGACAGTTAGCTAAGAACAAGGCTGGGCATTCATCCCAGGTATTCATTCTACTTCTACATAAGCCAACAGATGTATATGCAACTCCTACTGTGTCTAGCTAGGTACTGGGATCCAGGGCAAAAAGGACTGAATCATTGCCTTCAAGAGCTTATATTCTTGTTAATTTTATTACACCCCACCATGGTCAGAACAAAGGCACGCCACCAGAAAGACAACATTGGGAAATATGAATGCCATCAAAGCCTCAGGTGTGTATGCAGGATCAGGTGGAGTTTGTCATGAAGTGATACGGTGTTGTGTTCTGACTGTGGGCCTCCATTTCAGCCCTGTTAGCCCAAGCACTCAAACACGATCACAGAACTCGACGACAGAAAATGGTGGGCCTAGTTTCAAGCTCAGGCCTACTGACTTCAAATCCCATTCTCATTCTGACCTACACAGGGATAAAAAGAAATGATGAAATTAACAGGAGTTTCAAAGGAGTAAAACAAAGAGGAGAAAATTTTCAACTAAGACATCTTTGAAGAAGCCTGCCCAATTTGTATACAGTTTCCAGTATGCTAACAATCTTTTAATACTTTATCCTCTGAATTTTTGTCCATTGTTTCCTGCCTTGCCATCAAGGTCATAAACTACTCCAGTAAAAACATAGGCTTTTCTATTTTTTGTATTACTTCCCGAGTACTTACAGTGTTTCTGCCCACTGCTGTCACTTAAATCATACTGATTGGCAAACAGAAAACTTGTCCTCTTCAAAACTTTATGACCCCTTGGCAAAGGTAAAAATCAAAAACAGTTTTTAGATATTAATAGACCAATTCCACAGAATGACATGTTCCAAATTCTAACTTTGTTCTTGACCCAAAAGTTCTGATTTTTCTACAAATTTGTCTCCAATTTCTTCTGTTCTTCAAAATTTGATTCACAAATCAACTAAATGCTGTGTCAAGAGCATTTAATGCTGTGTTCAGCAGCAAGCCAGCCATTATGTTCCACAAAATGCATTATATAAAAATTAAAGGTATAAAAAGTAGTAAGGGGCACCTGCGTGACTCACTTGGTTAAGTGTCTGACTCTTGATTACAGGTCTGGTAGTGATCTCAGGATGGTGAGATCAAACCTAGCGTGGGGCTCTGCACTCAGCCCAGCCAGGGAATCTGCTTCTCCCTCTCCCTCTGCCTCTCCCCCTGCTTCCTGCTTGCACTCTCACACTTTCTTTCTCTCTCATTCTCTCTTTCTCTCTAAAAAATAAAAATAAATACAATTTTAAAAAATAAAGTATTAAAAGTGATAGCCCTTTGGGGAGTACAGCCAAGTTTTATCTATTTGGGGAAAATAGAAATCACGCCAGTCAATAATGGACTTATCACTGTCTTCGTATATCAGCTGTAAAAGAATTTTTTTTTCTTTGTAAGAGACTGCCAGTATGTTTATGTCTCCTGAGTTCTAATGAATCTGCCTCATGAGTTAAGTCACAGTATACTATCTCTTAAGAATGAATTATACCTTACAACAGATAGCTTTTAAAAATATTTTGTCCAGAGACTTGCATCATTTGTATTATACATTATGTAATGTGAAAAGCTAATGTGTCTAATTAAGTTCCTGATTAGACTGGGGAAAATCATATTTGTATTAAGTATCTTAGAGTTTAAATAAAGCCTGGAGTTCTGAGCAGAGGTTAAGATCTGAGCAAAAAAATAATTAGTAAATTCATGATAGGTCTGATTAAAGTTCATTTGTAATCATGATGAGTTACCTTTGCAAGATCTCACAGTTAAAATTAGAGATTAATGCAGAACAGTGGCTGTGCCACTGGATAATGGTATGGAATAAAGCACCCCAATCACTTTAACACCTTGCATTACACCAAACAGTTTCTTCCAAACCAGACTGGGCCTACTCTGGAATCCCTTTTTTTCCCTTTGAATATAATTGATCAAAGCTGTGAGAAGGACTGCCTTAATCTGAAGATGGTCTTACCCAAAAATTACTAAATCTCCGCATTTCCCAATTACTTCCAAAACATCATCAGTTCCTGCATCTTTGTGCAGATAGTGAAAGCTGCCAAAATACCCAACTTCCTTCCACATTAGCATAGCAGCAAACATCACTTCAGGAATAAGTTCAAGTGGGAAAACAAAAACCAAAAAAAATAAAGACCAAGTTATGTTGCTACCATCAAGAGGCTAGAATATTTTGGCCAGAAAAGTTTTTTTTTGCTCTGAACACCGTTTGATTAATCAGTGGCAAGAAAATGTCAGCTCCGTGGGGATTTGGGGAATGTGTGCAGTTTTCTGAAAGAAACCACATGGCTAAAAATCAATGCAATTCCTTGCAGCTGAGCCCAGCTGAAGGCCATTGTCTCCACCTCCTTTGCAGGAGTCACTGCCGGCCTCTAGCTCCTAGCTCCTTCTTTGGGCCAGGTGCTTCCAATTTTATGCTTAGTTTAAATGCCC
Source organism: Canis lupus familiaris (assembly GCF_011100685.1). Lineage (NCBI taxonomy): Eukaryota > Metazoa > Chordata > Mammalia > Carnivora > Canidae > Canis > Canis lupus. The sequence goes on from NC_049225.1 coordinate 13,296,604, forward strand.
AGGCTGGGGTGGTTTCCTGCTGATACAGGACCACAGAATGACTCTAACACAAAGGGACTGCTAAGGCTCTGTATCAAGATGTGTTTTTTTGTAAGCAATGTGTGCTCTTTTGGCCAGGTTTCTGCTTGGATCATGGGCTCCTTACTGTCTAGCCCCTTCCCTAGATTCAAAATTTTCAGCTCATCTGCCCTGTATTCTATAATGGTCGTTTGTTTAAATCTTTGACACTTGACTTTCCATCCCTGACCCAGGTTTTGGATTTTAGCCTCCTGATTGTAGGGGAGCCTCCACTCTAAACTGCTTAACTCCAGGCCCTGTGATCCATCAAAACCAGAAGCTCCTAAATACTCATCCAGATCATCTGGATGATTAGGGCGTTCCTAAACCCATCCACTGGCTAAATTTTTCCCATCTGTTAAATGGAGATAATAACATCCATTTTATTTATCTTCATAAGGCTTTGCAAGAATAATAGGAGTTAAAGGATAATCTTTTTAAAGGTTAAAATGATGATTCTTACCCGAATATAAAAAGAACATGTTTTAAAGATTTTATGGAAGCCATTAAATGAATGAAGGAATCAGTAGGATGTTATAACCAAGTTAAAGAGCAAACACATAAGCAATCTGGAATGCTAAAATTAATTAATAGATACTAAATGGGCTTCTTTCACCAAGAAGATGGGTAGTGTCAATTGTGACTCCATGAGACAAAAATTATTTGCCTTACTGTTAGGTTTCTGCAACTGAGGTAAAAGATAATGAAAGAAAGAAACAGATCTCTGGAGAATTACAGAACATGGAAGAACACAGTAAACATCACCTAACGTTCCCCTGAAAAGAGATCTTATAATCTTTATTTCTTTTTTTTCCCTATTTCAAAGTTCTTTACAACTTTGCCTGGTGTTCACACAAGTCGATTTGTGCAAAACAGCTCTGTGTATTAAAACATTTTTTTACCAAAACTAATCTGTCAGAGACTACTTTGTCTAGACAAATGATCTAGTACATGACTTTTCAATGTACTCTTTTGGTCACCACCACAAGAAAAAGCTGTTGTAGCATTAAATGAAAATGTGTATAGGACCTACTGGGCACTTACCAAATGGCAGCTATTTAAAAACAAAAACAAACATATACATCTACAAACATGTGTATAAGCCCATACTGGACTATTCAAAAGGTATAAGGTTTTGGGCAGGACTTTTCTTGGATTAAATTAAAGAAATGCTACAGAATTCCTATGTTCACAGGGGACTGAAAAATCTAGTTCCTTCTGGCCTCCCCTTTCTTTCTCTCACCCACATCTTGGTTATTTCTAGGTCTACCAACTGCCTGCCCTGGTACATGGTGGTACACCCTGAGGACAACAATCTCCTAGGCTAACTAAATTCTTGTCTCTGAGAAAAGGTCTTGGGAATTTTATTCAGGCACCCCAGGTAATTTGAATGACCAGGCAGGTTGAAGAAACACTAGATTAGGCACTATCCTGGAGCCTGGCAATTAAGAGAATAGTCAAGAGCAGAAACCATAAAAGCTCTGGCTGAATAAAGCCACACAAACAAAACAGAGATTGGGTCAAATGAAATTCTATTTGTCTCAGACTCTTGTGACAGCACAGTTGCAAGGCTGAAGGACAGAATCACCCCAAAAGTAATGAGAGTCCCCGATCATATAGTTGATGTGATGAACAAAACCCATAAAGTTTGATGTTTTATAATGTAGTTGAAGCTGAATCAATAGAGCGAACATTGTCCTTTGTAGTTTTTACTCATTTAAAGCACTGTGATATTCAACACCAAAACATATATAATTTAAATACCTTATTTACCCACTAATAATTTCATCTGATATGAATTTTTTGTAGACACCCCACCTCCAAAGAACAATATATTTGTTTGTTTGTTTGTTTGTTTGTTTATGAGAAAGAGAGCATGAGTGGGGAGGAGAAGGAGAAGCAGGTTCCCTGCAAGTAGAGAGCCCGATGCGGGACTCAATCGGTGCCCTTCAAACAACAATACTTTAATGGGAAGTTGTAGGAGGAATTGGTTAAGTATAAAATTACAGCACAGGTTACTCACGTAAACAGAAGCTTTTCATATGAGCAAAAATGTCAGAAGATTCTATTATAAACATCTTGAGAAGAGGATTTTATCATTGTCACTCCCAGAAACCATGTAAAAATTTTAAATCAGATTCCACTATTAACAATCACAGCTTACCCTTCAGCAACTCAGGAAATCTATGTAAATACTGTTTATTGAGATAAATGCAAGGTGCACTAGGGAAAATCACTGCGCACACTGTTTCAACAACGGAGGAAAGCTGAGAAGGGTTAAAGAAAACTCTTATTTTAATAAGAGTTAAATAAAACTTTTTATTTATTATTATTTTTTTTAATGATAGGCACACAGTGAGAGAGAGAGAGGCAGAGACATAGACAGAGGGAGAAGCAGGCTCCATGCATCAGGAGCCCGACGTGGGATTCGATCCTGGGTCTCCAGGATCGCGCCCTGGGCCAAAGGCAGGCGCTAAACCGCTGCACCACCACCGAGGGATCCCCTCTTAGTAACTTTTTAAAGAAAGAGAACATGATGTTCAAAGAGCTCAACGTTAGACATTTTTGGAAAAAGATACCACACTAAATACTTTCTGAAAGCCTACTGTATACCTAAACTGCAATGCTTACCAAAATTAGAGACATAGGTTTTATCCTTTGTAGTTGCAATTCTTTTTGGATGGAGACATAGCAGTGTTAACTGCCAAAGCCAAAAAAAAAAAAAAAAAAAAAAAGGGAGGGGGATTTTTCCCCCCCTCTACTATGTGTTTTGGTTCTAGCTGCATAAACCGTGTGTATCTGGATAACAATTTAACTTCCTGGAGCCCCATATGCAACAAGGAAAGAACAGAATGCCTACATCAGGGGGATCTCTGGGTGGGCTCAGTGGTTTGGTGCTGGCCTTTGGCCCAGGGTGTGATCCTGGAGTCCCGGATGGAGTCCCACAACGGGCTCCCTGCGTGGAGCCTGCTTCTCCCTCTGCCTGTGTCTCTGCCTCTCTCTCTCTCTCTATGTCTATCATAAATAAATAAATCTTAAAAAAAAAAATGCCTACATCATTAGTGTTGTTGGGGAGAGCAAATGCGATAATGCATTTTGTAAATAATCAAGCATCTCACAAGGAGTAGTTACTGTCCATTCAATTACTCTACACAGCTGTGAAATTTACAACATTATTTGTATAAAAAGGAACTGGGTGGGGTACCTGGTGGCTCAGGTCAGGATCCCAGAGTTCTGGGATCAAGCCCCATATTGGGCTCCCTGCTCAGTGGAGCGCCTGCTTCTCCCTCCTTCTGCCTGCCGCTCCCCCTGCTTGTGTGTACACATGTGCTTGCTTGCTCTCTCTCTCTCTGTCAAATAAATAAATAAAATCTTTTAAAAGGCAGGGGAGGGGGGAACTGGGTCAGACTGCCTCAGGCTGGGGATCAAGAAAGACCAGGCCAAACTGGTCAAGCTATTCCAGAGACTGCAAAGAAAGGATATTTGAATCTCAAAGAGCAAAGAGGTAAAACATGATGGGAGCCAGCCAGTTAGGATACATGGAATTTGTCAGAAGCTCTGACTCTTCGTGACAGTGAACAACTCAGCCATGAGAAAACTTCCCATCCTAATGGTATTTTTTCACTGGTAAACCTTTCTACATGAAATCAAATATACTCACTCTTCTATGCAGAATGACAGAAAAATGAGAAGGGCTTTCTGAAATCTTAGTCTTTTGACTATACAATACAGGTATTTAATTGGCTGTTCTCAGAATACTGTAAAATGAGTTCCCTAGAATGATTTCATCACTGTTATTGGAACAGTGAAATCAGTAGCAACTTTAAAGACAGCATCCATCTCAGCTGAGGCAACTGTAATATATAACATTATTCTTGATACCCTGATTCTACACACTGGAGTCCCTTTTATTGTGTATTCCATCAGAGAGACATTCTTTGAATTTTGCAGTGACTCATAAAAATGTCAGTAGTGATTATTCCATACCATTGTGATAAATAACAGCTCTTTGATATAACATGCTTACCCATAAAGAATTTGAAACAAAAAAGTCATTGTGATAGGAATACATCAGAATCTTTCCAAAGAGGCTGTTAGGAGACAGATAATCAGCTTTTTCCCTAATGCCAAATTAATATTTTCTTGAATAGATTTCCAAAGAAATTATGTCAGTGCAGTGGCAAAGGAATGAGAGACGTACAACGGAGTCCTTAGAAAAATACTAAAAATGAAGAAACAAAAAAATACAGATTGGTAGGAATGCTATTTGTCATTTTTTCTCTTGCCTTAAAAAAAAATGCTCATGGGAGAAAATGCAAACTGGATAATCAACGAGGCTCCTTTCGACATACACTCATATATATACATATATATCCGTATTGGGTTTTTTTTTTTCACTTAATATATAGATATTGACAACCTTTTACATAAAGTGCTAAATAGGCATTTATATTAAAGAAAAGATTGCAAGGGACAAATGGTCTTTAACTTTTAAACCAGTACTTCTTGGCTCTAACTAAAAGCTGGAATCACCTACGGACCATTTAAAACATACTGATGTGAGAGACCTACCCCAAATCTGGTATCATCTTCATTTTTTAAAGCTCCCTATGGAATCCTAATGTTGATCCATTGCTGATGTGTTAAGATAGTATGTACCTAATCTCTCCAACACATTTTATAGGATTAATGCACACCATGTGGCCATACGCAGACGTCTCTTGTTTTTACTAATCCATATTCATTGCAGAAAAGTTAGGAATACAAAGAGAGAAGGAGTTCAGAAACACCCACACCCACAAGAGTTCTTAATAAATACCACCTGGTAAAACAACAAAGTAAAAATAACATATAAACCTCCCTAAAGAACATTGGGAAAATTAGATTTTTTAAAAAAGATGATATTAAGGAGAAAAAACTCCCCTCTGTTCAAAGTACTTCACTATTCAAGCAGAATGTCTGGTGGAATCCATGCAAAAGAGCGTTTATTGAGTGGCTACTGTGTGCTATGTACTGAGGATAGAGAGGAAGGAGGTAGTCCCTGCACTTCAGAAGGTCACTGTCCAGTGCAGCGGTTTACAGAGTATAATCCTGCCTACTAAAATATCTCTTCAAATGCAATTTAAATGGAAGCTCAAGATCTAAGCCATTGCTAAGGAGAGCTGCTCTGCTTGAGGGGGCAAACAAGATCGGAGCCCAGATTCCTGCAGATGTGCCCTACAAGAAGCAGCCAGTCACCCCAGACACCACCAGAGAACCCCTAATTATACCAAAGAGCATCATATAATACACTTTAGCCTAATAAATCAATGGCAGTCACATCAAATTACAGATTAAACTAAAGTCTAGAGCAGCATTCTCCAAGGTAGAGAATATACAAAATGATCCACAGGAACATAAGAAGAAAATATTAAAATTCTCTATTTTATTTAAGGTTTTTTTTTTAAGATTTAATTTATTTGAGAGAGAGCAAGCACAAATGAGGAGTGTAGGTGGGGGAGTGGGGGTGGAAGGTGGGGTGGGAGCAAAGGGGAGATGGAGAAGCAGACTCCCCACTGAGCAGGGAGCCAGAGGTGGGACCAATTGCAGGACCCGGGGATCACAACCTGAACTGAAGGCGGATGATTAACTGAGCCACCCAGGTGCCCCAAAACTCTCTATTTTAATAGCCTTTCAAAAGATGCTATTTTGTGAATTTTATTATGTAAATAATTTATTGGTAGTTCATTTATCCAATACCTAATATGTTGATGTATGAAACTAGCATTTGTAAGTACAAATGAATAGAATGTTAGCAGTTTCATTTCAGCAGTGTCAGCCTGTTTATCAGCATCATTCTATCAAGGCTCTTGGCATTTTAGGCCAGACAATCTTTCTTTTGGGATGATGTCCTATGCATTTAATATGTTTGGCAGCATCCTTGGCCTCTCTACCCACTAAATGTCAGCATATACCCTCTCCCCAGCTGTAACAAACAAAATGCCTCCAGGCATATCAATTGTTTCCCCCAGGGAGACAAAACTATCCCTTGTTGAGAACCACTCCTGCATGAGTGCACGTGCTGATTTTTTACTAATGAAATAAACGATCAAAATAGTGTGGGCGCCACTGGCCTAGAGAAAAGAGACAGTTGCCATTAACGTTTATAATAATGCCAAGGTGCTAACCCTAGCTAGACATTTTCATGAGTTTCACATGTGAACCATCTGTTAAAGGTAAAACAGGTTCACCATTGCCATGAATGTTATGATCTATCAACCCACTGAAGATACTCATGATAGCACCATGCTATGTACAGAAGGCATGTGCAAAGACCCATTCACAAGTGAATGGTGATGCAGCTGCTCTCCCAAGCTTAGAAACTAGAGCTAGGCTTTCTCCCACCCTGATTGTCTATCTGTGAAGCACCAAAAAACAATGGTCACAGATACACCACCCTAGCATGCAGTTATCAGGCCTGGGTACACTTTTCCCAAGCAGAGGCTTTCAGAAGGCTCTGAACACCAGATCACAAAATGTTCTCAACCGCCTAGTCATAAACACAATGAGAGTCGCAATCAGGTGCCAAAGGACTGTCTTCCCAGATGCACACAATGGAAAAGCCTGTTAGTCACAAACTGATCTTTCATGCCACCCCCACACGGAGATGGAGGTCTAACCAATACAATATATTTTTGAAATTAAGACTGATGAAATATAGGTTCATGCACACACTCCGGGATATGTACCCAGAAAATACAGTGCTAACTGAGCTCACTTTTCTCCTCTTCAAAAAAGTGGTAAAGTTCAAATGTTCGCTTACTCATGTAGTCTGAAGGCACATTCATTCTTGGAGGAAAAAACATGCCTTAAAAATATCAGTTGAACAGTTTTTATCACGAAGCAGTTCATCTTAGTTCCCAGTGGCATATATAAGATAATACAGCAATTAGATATCATCACCATCTACACACAAATACCAGCCTTGTTCTTTTTTAAAAAATTTACAAATATATGAAGACACATGACAAACATTTTTCAAATACTTACTTAAGAGCCTTATAATTCACTTTCTTTCTCAGGCATTAATATTTTTGGGTATTGAGTGGGAGGAAGTGTGGGAAGGAGGGAATTCTCAAAAGGAACCAAATGAAAGCTGGCATTAAATCAGAGTTGGGATTCCCCCATCCCACTTCCTGCCTCTAAAGGGGAAAAGAGAACTTGAGTCACAAGAAAGCTGGCCCCTGGCTCGACCCCTTGGGCATGCCAGTCTTTCCTGGAGTCCTGCCATCCTGCCCTGCATCCCTGACACAGAAGCCAACTCGGTGCCCGAACGGTGGGCTGTTGGGGAGATGTATAGGAGATGATGACTTTAAAGGAGACGTCAGGATGTTCCTCTTAAGGTTAGGTCATGAAAGAAAGCTCATAAAAACCTATAAAAGTATTCCTTTGTTCTTTTAAAAAGCAGTTTTTAGCTTCCAAAGTCCCACTTACTGAAGCAGGATTATGACTATTCTATATAAGTGAATAATCAAGAAAATGAATTTTAATGATAAGTAACTTGAACCTACTGTAGGCCAGGCACTGTTTTAAGTACTTTATGTGTGTAAATCCTATTAACCATCATTAAAAAAAAACAAAAAACAAACAAACAAAAAAACAACTCTGTGAGGTAGGAATCATTTTTATCCCCGTCTTGTAGATAAGGAAAACTAAGGCACAAGGTCTGACACACATAGGGCATCCTCACATGCCTCCAAGAGTGAGCTTACCCTTCAGGGTTGTATGTCCAGGGCTTTGTTCACCCAGCTGCAAACCTTAATTTGTCTGAGGTACATGCTACTTCTGTGAAAAATACATGATCATACGTATTGAAGTGTTACCTTCTAATGACTGAGTTTGAAAATATGTCAGTGAAAAAGCCTGGCCCCAAAGGTATACACAATAAATATTACTCTCTATTCTTCATTACCAGTAAAAGTTTTCATTTAATATTTTAACAGCAATTTTTAAAAATTTTATTTTATGCTGATTAGGGCACCTGGGTGGCTCAGGTGGTTGAGCTGCTCACTCTTGGGCTCAGGTCCTGATCTCAGGGCTCTGCGCTCAATGGGAGTCTGAGATTCTCTCTCTTCCTCTCCCTCAGGCCCTCCCCACCCCCTCTCTCTAAAAATAAATAAATCTTTTTAAAAAATGTATGCTGATCAAAACTGAACTTTGTTCTTATTTACCTAGAATCACTGGGAATACAATTACTGGACAATGCCATAAAGCGATCTCTTTCTAATGAAGAGTATGGCAATTTGCTCAAACTGGGGGGTTTTTGGACTTTGGGTATCTGCTTTTTGGTTTATTTGTGGACTGCATGACTAGAAACCCAGTTATGCCCATCAGTAGGAGGCCATTTAAATAGATTACGGACAGCCACACAACAAGTATTACACAGCTGCACCAAAGAACCAGGGAGTCCTCCATGTACTGAAAGGAAAGATACACCTTGAGAAAAGCAAGGTACAGAACAATGAATGCTAGTACTTTAATTAAAAAGGACATTCAGGGGATCCCTGTGTCCTGCGCCTGCCTTTGGCCCAGGGCACGATCCTGGGGTCCCGGGATCGAGTCCTGCATCGGGCTCCCGGCATGGAGCCTGCTTCTCCCTCCTCCTGTGTCTCTGCCTCTCTCTCTCTCTCTATGTCTATCATAAATAAATAAATCTTAAAAAAAAAAAAGACATTCAGTCTATATACGTTTATATACATATGCACATATAAACACAAATATCACTGGAAAGATACATAATTTTTTTTGAAAGATACATAATTTAATAATGATATTAGGGGGGGTCACTGGGTGGCTCAGCAGTTTGGTGCCTGCCTTCAGGTCAGGACATGATCCTGGAGTCTCGGGATCGAGTCCCACGTCAGGCTCCATGCAGGGAGCCTGCTTCTCCCTCTGCCTGTCTCTGCTTCTATCTCTGTCTCTCATTAATAAATAAATCTTTTTAAAAAAAGCTTGAAAAAAATAATGATATTAGTTGCTCTGGAGAGGAAATATCAGTGGCTGTGGACCCATAAGGGGGACACTTCACTAGATAGCCTTTTGTACTTAAAAATTACTTTATGTGAATATACTTCTATTTCAAAAATTGAAAAACAAAAAAAATCAAAATCAATAGAATACTTGGAGGGGATTGCTGCAATGAACAGCGAGCTCATGTAAGTAAAGTATGATACCTATTTGGGATCTGGACATCTATCTGTATTACAGCATTCTAGATTGGTGGTGAGGGCCAAGAACCAGCATCACCTGAATATCTGTCAGAAAAGCAAATCCTTGGTCCCATCCCAGATCTACTAAAGAGGAATCTCTGGGAGTGGGGCTAGGGATCTGGGCAAAGAAGCCTTCCAGGTGATTCTAAAGCCCACTCAGAAGCAGGGGCCCAGAGCAGTAATTTACACAATCACTTTGCAGACTGGCTATTTGTTGAAAACAGGCTCCTAGGCCCCAGCCTAGACTAAATTACAATATCCTGGATGAAACACAAGAATGTGTATTGTTTAATAGCCTGAATCTGACACACAGCCAGAGTTTGAGAATCACTTCCTAAAACCAAAGTCTGCTGTGATCAATCCAAATGCTTTACTGAGATTAATTTGCACATGGCAGACTAAAGAGACCCAGTCCCATGCCTACTTCTCACAGTTAAGTGTATGTATGGAAATATTTCTTGTCTACCTTCGGTTCAGGTCATGATCTCAGGGTCCTGGGATTGAGCCCTGTATCCAGCTCCTGGCTCTGAGGGAAGTCTGCTTCTCCCTCCAACCCTCCCCCGTTCGTGATCTCTCCCTCTCAAATAAATAAATAAAATCCTTAAAACACACACACATATTGCATTATCCCAACTGCAGAAGCTTTCATTTAGCAGAACAGAGATGGATAATTTGCATTTCTAATAAGTTCCAGGTGATATTGCTACTGATGTTGTTGGTCTGAGCACCCTGGGAACCACTTCTCTAATCCATGGATTCTCAGCCAGAACGCCACATGCCCTTTCTAAGCATGCTCCCAAATATGATGACAATGCACAATAGTTTTTGCACTAATTGAAGATGCAAAATTTTATGGGAATAAGTGTGAGACAGAACTTTGAGCTGAGCAGGTTGTACTGTGCAGTGTTGGGTAGGGAACACTTGATGAAGATAATTAATAAGAAGCATAGCCAAGTATTTATCAGGAAATCTGATGAGTATCTAAGAAAGCCTGGTAAGGGCTACAGACAGTTCTTATCCAGCAGAAAAATCATAAAATAGAGTGTAACATGTAGGAATGCAATGAAACCTTTTAAGATGTTTCTCCAACATTTTCTGTATGTGAAACCAATCCTTGAATGTTGAAAGCTGAGAATCACTGCTCCCATCAGCACTCTGTCCTGATAACTTTGCTGCCCAAATGGAACAGGGCTATGCAACCAAATGCAGATGGCACCAGGCCTGGGTCGTACAGTGGCTCCCTGGCTGCATAAATGATGGAGTGACTGAATCAACAGAATTTACTGAGACTCACAATGGTAGAGCTGGACTACCTGTGCGATCCAGGAAAATCTCACCAAAGTCCAGTTGAGGAATCTATGAAGCACACCAGATGAGGTGCTTGGCCACCCCTCAGTGTCAGTGAGAACTCATTTCCCCTCCAGAGTGGGGGCCCCATGCTCCCTACGCTGGGCTCTTCTGCATGGGGTTTTCCCTTCTCCCATCCACAAAAACCCTCTCAGACATATCAATAAGTGCTTCTCAGGAACAAAAGGTAAAGTTAGAGCATATTGTGGCTTAGCAGCATCCCAGAAGGTGGAGTTAAGAAGACATTTCTGTGGGTGTGGAGGAAGTGTCTGTGACATTGGAAAGAGCAACAAGAGTGGGAGACGAGGAGCAAACAAAGCGCAGTGTAAAACCGAATTCGTTTCTGACCCCATTATTGGTAATGCATATTATTTTCATCATGAGCTGGCTAAATTATGCTTAGAAAAATGCTTGTTTTATGTTCCCAAAGCAAATTTAGAATGTAAAAAGATTAGCTGGTGGAGGAGAAAATTAGAGAGGAGGGGAGCTTGCTCTTGAGCCCATTTACACTATTCTACTTTCTCTAATTGCAAGGACCGAACTACTTAAAAAGTCATTCTACCATCTAAATATCTTATGATATGTTAACACTGGATATATGAAAATATTTACTAAGAAATTAAGGAGTTCAATTTCTATTATTATATCTCAGGCCTCACTCAAGTTGGTTTCTTTCCTGCCCTGACACACCTGAGGTTTTGCCACAACCCTATCACTATGGATATGATTCTCACAGGGCCACACTGGGCTCTCCAGCTGGTGGTAAGAATCACTCCTCCACTATTACCAAAGAGTAATCATTACAAGAGAGGGCTGATGCAGATCATTAGAAGAATAAGAGTCATCTGTCACTCACCAAATTCATGGATCCTCCTGCATATAATTTTCTCCATACATGTAAGCAACAAAGAATGAACAAAGACTATGCAGGTATAATGGGCAGTAGACCCTGAGCGGATGGATGAATTTGCTAAGTCACTTGCTTCTGCACTCCAGACTTCTAGAACTTTGCATACATCCATGTCTCAGCAGAACTACAGATTACTCTGGATCACTTGGGAAATACTGGGAGTGTGCTGTTAAATTTGCAAAGGTCAAAGGTCAGCTACACAATAACCAAAGATAAATGAGTGTTCTAAATTGCAGTAACAAGTCAAAGAAATCTTTTATATATTTTTTACTACTTGAAATTGGTTCCGAGTCCTATGTATAAATTATAGAAGCACTCAAGAAAAATAATACATCTCATTATAGTACATTAGGGCATTAAATTTACAACAACCTAAATTTCCTCTAGGGCATATACAAAGTTTCCATTTCTCAGAAGCTTATCAGTTCTATCTGAGACTATGATTATTAAAAAAATTCCAAATTAGAGCTATTAGTATATGTGAGAAAACTGTAATTAGCCTGAAATCATAGCCATTAGCCAGCTATAACAGTTAAAATGACAACTCCCTATCTTCAAGTCTGGGGAAAATGCATGTGTCTTATTACTGTGACTGGTGAACTCCTGGCTTGTGACAAAAATCCCAAGGCTGTAGGATGGAAAAATACTTCCCCAGCCTTTCAGCAAGGAACAAACTCAAGAAAAGAACCACAGCAGGATCCACCAGTGTCAATCAGCCTCCACTGTTAAGCCTCACAGACCCTCAAAACCAAACCCCACTTCATCACAGCTGGGAAAATCACCACCCAACTGCTGGAGGCTGGTTGTGCACACCGTAGCTAGGACTATAGAGCCGCAACCTTCAGACACATTTTCCTTTTTGTTAAATCAGTGAGCATTACCACTAGGAATACAGGCTGGTGACCTTACACCATGGCATCTGTAGTTTTAAAAACAACGAAACCTTTATTGGGCTCTGATGTTTGCAGGTATGTCATCATTATCAGTGGGCTTTTAGATTTAGCCCAGATATTAAATTAATATACCATGTGAGCCAAATCCAGACTGGGAAATTCCTTACTTTTCATCTCTCTAGTTTCTTATTAGTAGAAGAAAAGAGGTCATCTGAAATTTCTGATTCAGTGATATACAGCCAAATTAGTCCTCTCTGGGTCTAGAAGCCCCTTACTTCAAAGACCCTTTATCTGAGGAGACTGTCATTATCTCCTCCTTTAAATCATAAGTTGCAAATATAATTACCTCTATATAGTGAAATAGTATGACAAGGATGCCTACTGTTATAAGAAAATTATGTATCTTCCACATTACTTAGCAATAAAGACAAGGGGCCATGATTTCTTGACTTAATATTGATCTTTCTTCAAGACTGAGTGGGGCCTACTGTGGACTACGCATTTTCAATGGAGTGATACTGCACCCCCCTTCCCCATCCCACCACAAAAACACTGGTTCTTGTGAAGGGAAGGCAGAGGGTAGGAGGAGGCAAAAACAACCTAAGGCATTACACATTATTTATATATATTAAGCACAAATAGACATACAGTATATAAAGAGTAAAGAGTATATGGAGATAAGAAGTATATCTATCATATTAAAATTTCATTGAAGGGACTTAAAAAATAGTCTAAAGAGGCTCCTTAGGGAGGAAATAATGCTTGAGAAACAATGCTCTAGATATCGGCAGAGCAACTGCTTAAAACTTCCAACAAAACAATCACAATTATTATTCTGGAAATAACAATTTGTTGTTTAAATCAAGCTTTCAATAACAATCAAATAATTTTCTTTTTGAGGATAGTCACTGCAATTGCAATAAAGCAAGAAAGAATTCCATATGATTACAAATATTTTACAAATTCTGTGATCTCGTTAGGAATGACTAAAAACTACTTCTAACAAGTCGATCATATCATTTCAGGAGTTCATATCTCTCTTAGTAGTAATATAAAATAGGTATAATAGTAAATAGATATTATAGTATAATAGATATAATATCTTCTGTCAAAATCCTAATCACAGATAATTTTATAATTGCTGATGAAAAATTAGCAATTTTTTAAAAAATCTTATTTTAAAAATATAGCAATCCACATCCCTTTTGTTAAACTCCAGGAAGTTTGTTTTGCAGAATAATATGCAAATTTCAAAAGCATGCATAAAAAATTAACAAGCTCTGTACTGTTACAATGGTGTAATAGCAAAAAATGAGGCAAATGCCACCTGCAACTCAGCCACTTTTCCCCCAAAAAAATTCAAATAGAATTCTATGAGTTTAACATAAAAATATTTCCCTCATTTAAAAAGGACTAGTAATAGGGTAATTTCTAAAATATTTCATGTTTCAAAGAGAGGCACATTCTTTTCGTTCATAAAATAAGTTTATGAACAAAATTCTTTTTTTCTGGGATCTTCTCGTGTCACTCCAAAAAAGATGAATTTTATAAGTATTTAAAAATGGTCACTTCTGCCATTAAAAGGAAGAGGCAAGCAAGAATCTTCCAACCAGTAAACTGAGGACCAGTTGGTGACAAAGATTTCCATAACTGAAATCTGTCTCATCTCTAATGATAAGTCATGTTCCCTTTCTTCCAGTTCCTTCTTCTTGAAGGAATAGTGCATCCAAGAATTCAAGAGCCAAGAAGATGGGTTTGCTGGCCATAAAAACTTTTAATTTGATTTATGCAAGAATAAATCATGCTCACAAAAAGGACTGGCACTTTTCTAAATTAAAGTTAATTCCAATAATTACAATCAGAGTTCTTCAGTTGACTGAAATAAAGCCAGAAGCAGCATTAACCTAAGTGTCTGCTTCAGCAAGGGCCAGAAAGTGCTAAGTTGACATTCAGCTTCAAAAAATTTTATGGGAAAAAAAATGGCACACACAAAAAATCAAGTATCGGTGAAATAACTTATAATTAATGAAAATCTGGGGAAAAGATTGTACATTCCATAACCAACTAAATAAGAATTTTGTTTTCAGTAGAGGACTAATTTTTAGAATGAAAACTGTTATCTTATTTTCTGAAATGACATTATTATAGCTATTTAGCTTTTTAATGGTTGATAAAAGATTTTATTTACTTATTTTTATTTATTTTATTTTATTTTTTATTTATTTTTATTTTATTTCTTTTAAATTTTTTTTATTTTTTATTTTTTTATTGTTTTTTTATTGATAAAGGATTTGAAGAAAAAAATTGAAAAGTAATGAGGTGAACATTTCAGCCATTTAGTGTAATGTAAATCTAGTTTTAGATTCTCTGTGTATCTTCTGAACATACTAATTAAAGATTATGATGTAAAAATGCTTTTAAAGAGAACAATGGATTTCTCAGTTGAGAACCTCAAAGGGCCACATGACTCTCTCACGCATAGAAAACATAAGAAGTGATGGCACAGAGTAGCACTTCTACTATAGAAACCACCCAATTCATCAGTCACTCTTAATATACATCGCTGTATTATATTCATTTTACATCACTGTATTATATTCATAATACCCCAAGCCACTGAAAAGTGTGCTTTTGAAATTTACAAAAGAAAATGGAAATTAGTAGATGTTATGGAAATAAAGTGTACTTACAACTTTTTGTATTACGAAAGTAAAGTACTATTCAAATGGAACAAATATTAAGCAGCCTTATTTCACAAGAATAAAATATTTTATATTTGATTTTCAAAAATATGATGAAGTACCATTGTATTAGCCATATGATATAATCTCAAATGAAATCTGAATTGTAAGTCATACTTACCAACATGGAACAAACAAGGTGACATCTCATTGTCTTTTGTGTCACCATTTCATTTGTGTACAATGACTAAGATGCTCCTATAGTGTGTGATTCATGATGACTCATTCTTATACGGGAATAGAGCGAAAATGTATTAGCGCAATGAATAAATTCTAAACTCTTTTTTAAAATAACAGGAATATGAGCACATCCAAAATACTTTCAGTTAAACATCATTTCACTTTGAGCAGAGTAAGTGTGGTTATACTTAATTTTATGTTATTCTTTAACCATGAAGCCATGGTTCACCAGTCATGGTCTCATATTTGGGTTAGGTCACATGTCCTTGGATGGTTGTTTTTAGAAGTAAGGTAGATATTTCAGAATGATGATTGAAACTGAATAAGGCGAAGAAAAGGAACCAGTAGTGAACAAGAATAGCAGATTGGGGAAGTTTATTCCATAGAATTCCAAATTAAAACAACCTACTATATGCTGCTTAAGAAAGTCTTGTACCCCAGGCTTATCCCATAGTCTATCATAGTCTAGTATATAAAATTCCTAACGGCCAGCAGCTAACACTTATTTGTCTGTCAGCAGGTTTTAGGTCACAGTACATTATCTTTTGTTTTCTTGGAGGAGGAAATCATTACTCATGTTAACTTTTCATGCCTAGAAAACACCCATTCTGGCCCCTGGATTGCCAATGAAAAGCTGACATCTTCATCAGCCTTTTCCTTTAATCACTCTCATTGGAAGTGTTCAATTATCCAGTTTTCGTTTATTTAGTTATTTAACAAACATCTACATGGTCTGTTCTACATGCTATGAAATCCACTAGATACTTCACCAAATACAAAGAAGGAATGTTCATATACATATAACATACAGTGTAACTCTGCAGTTAGTGTTTTTTTTAATTTATTTTTTTTAAGATTTATTTATTCATGAGAGACACAGAAAGAGAGGGGCAGAGACACTGGCAGAGGGAGAAGCAGACTCCCCACAGGGAGCCCAATGCAGGACTTGATCCCAGGACCCCAGGATCATGCCCTGAGCCAAAGGCAGATGCTCAACCATGGAGCCACCCAGGCATCCCTAAATATCTTTGTTAACTCCACATAATTAAATCTAAAAGCTAGGAATTACTGAGATTAATGCTAGTATAGGAATCAGGAGCCCTGGGCTCTAAAATAAGATCCATTATCTACCAGGTGTTTGGTTTTGAACAAGTGTGCAATCTTCCAGCATCTCAATTAATGCTTCTACCAAACAAAATGATACCTGACTTTCTCATTCAGACTGGGAAACCATTTAGCAAACCCTATTTAAAACAAGAGGTAGTGAAATAGGTCTTCAAATAGGAAAAGTACTCAAAACACATATAGGAGAAAACAGCTCTCAGAGAAACTGAAACGTACAGATTCACTATCCATTAAAAATCCCCAAGGTGCAGCTTCTGCAAGATAGAGGTACATCTTCTAGGTCTGTCCATCTGTGTCTTCATTCATCATGTATTTATTGAGAGCACTCTGTGTACCAGGCACTCTTCTAGGCCTGGGACTACAGCAATGAACATAATAGGTCCCTTATGCTGCAAAGCTAATATTCTAATGGGAGAAAAAGACAAAAAAAAAAAAAAAAAAAAAAAAAACTAGCTCAAGATTAAGTGCCATAGAATAATAATGCATAATCATGAGAGGGAAAGTCAAAGGCAACAGGCACATTTTGGGTGGGTGGCAAAGCATTAAAATAGTAACATCCAAGAAGGTGGAAGTGAACAACAAGAAGAAACCTTCGGGTGTGTTGACGCTTCTTCACCTAATTTCCTATCCCAGCGACAGACACATCACTAAGCCAATCAATACAACATTCTGTCCTAGGACTTCAAGACTATTATCTTTGAAAAGCCTTGAACCAGGCAGTGATGTAAAAATGGCCAGGGCTGTCTTATTTCTACTTGATGCGCAGGACATTAATCATCCAAAAAAGGGAGATGGGCACAAAGGAACAGAGATAAGAAACCACATGGTCCTAAGGAGATGGAGGGACTTTTGCTCTGTATGGCTTTCCAGATCCTGGTCCTAGTCTCTTTTTGAGCTATAGCTGTGTTTTAAGCCCATGAGTTCTCTGAGATCCAACTGGATCTTTCAGGTGATTTCCCAAATGGGTTTAGCTTTCTAAAACATGGTTATTACAACAGATTACATTATTATCCTAGCTTCATTTGAAAGCACATTATATACAAATGAATTTATCAAATTAATACTAAACACTGTCAACTAAGAGAGAGAATGGTATGGTGGGAGAGGTAATGGGATAAAGATGTGAGAACAGTGGGCCAAAGGGCACCATGGTGAGAGCTCTCCAGAGGTACATAAAGAACAGCTTAGAATGTCTCTAAAACTCAGGAGAGATTCCTGCATCATGGCACCTTGAATGGAGAGCTGACTGGAACTACCATCAATGTGGCTAATGATTTTAGGCTCTAAAATAATCCTACCTTTGAAAAACCTGGCATGACAGTGTCAACTTGCTCCTTTTAAAGTCTTAAGTTTTTTTAATGTAAATATCAAAATTCCACCGCAAACATATCAGAGAAACATTCGCATGAGTATGCCTTCCTACGTATACAAGGATATTTATTGCAGCAGCCTCTAACAATGAAAAATTGGGAATAACATAAATCTATCAAACAGCAACTAAGTCTACTAAAAGCATAATCCTAATGAAACTCAAATACTTAAGTAATTAGGCAATTCTACATGTATCGGCATGCACTGATAATCAAAATATACTGGCATATGAAAAAAGCAGGCAAGAACATATGTTCAGGCAAGAACATATATTATTGCCTGAGGTTCAAAAATAAGCATATTTGTGTGTATGCTTCTATATGTAATTAGAATATGAAAAGAAAAGTTTGTCAGCTCTCCTCCAAACTCTTCACTGCAGAGACTTGGTCAGATCAAGACTGGAGGTACATTTTCATTTTCACATTCGCTGTTTTCTGTGTTGTTAACATTGTTCACAAGCATGCACACACCACCGTTCTAATCAGTGAGCGGATGGAGATGTGCCACTCAATCCATTCCTGTGCAGAGAATGAAAAAAAAAAAAAACCCCAAAACGTTCAACTATATGAAAACTGTCAGCAAGCCCACAGATTTAGAAATGTGAGGGAAGAGAAACTTTCTTTCTCTCTCTTTTTTTAACAGCACTACAGACCTGTAAAGGAAGAAATCTAGTGATTTTACATCTTGCTCACAGAAGCCGGCGGTTTTAAAAAGGCGCAAAGTGCTGCAAGTACTAAAAATACCCCCTATGCCACCACAGCACCCAGCTTCCATTTAACTCTCTTTGCTATAAATAGCGAAAGAATAACACCCATACTCCCTAGAGTACTCCCAAAAGTGTGGCTAGAGAGGAAGTCGCACTACTTTCTAGGCTAGAATATGGCTTTGGCAAAGGAGGGAGCTCCTTTGGGTGAGGAAAAATAGGGTTGTCATGGCACCCTGACAGGCTTTCCCCAAAAGGCTAAATTGGGAGATACTTGGGTTAAAAATAAAGCAGAGACTTTTCCTCAGAAACAGGTGACTGGAGTTTTGCCTTATTTGTGAGGATTCTTTTCTCTGGCACAGCAGGCAAAGCTCCTTGTGGGAACCTTCCATTTGTGAGCAGGCAACCACTTCCTTGGGACTGAGGCGCCATAGACTACTGTGCTCCTAATTTGTAAACACATGTGTAGCTTATTTAGGAATATGGCAGCCGTGCCAAGAAACGTCCTCTCACTTCCCCTCACACTTGTGAACACCACACACCAATTACCAACTGTCTGGCTGTAATTTTTTTTTTTAATGTCTTTTCTCCTCTTCCTGCGAATTTTGGACTCATTTGATGTTGTTAGAGAAAAATACAAAAATCCCCACCCCCAGTGATTGTCTGCTTACTTCATTGTGTCTGAGGTCCACATCACAGTTACAACAGAAATTTACCTAAAATTCCCCCCGTTAATACGCACTTACCTGGGGGGGGGGGGGGAGGGGGGGCACATTCCCTTCAAACACCAGTCCGCAATGTGGAAAAAATGCTATGTTTGGATTCGCTATATTCTTCCTTGAATGTGGTTTCTTTTTTTTTTTTTTAACTAAAAAGATAAATCCTAGAGCTATATTAAGTTCCAAAATGCCTCACAACAGGTGTGGATATAAAGGAGCAAGGGAGTAGGGGTAATCACACAGGGAGACCCAGAGCAGCCCCCCCCCCTTTTTTTTTTTTAACCCAGAGCCATTTTATCTATAAAGTACTTTTATGATTTCTGGACGCCAAAGGTAATATAATGCATGCTCCTTCATTTGGTCTTTGACTGGCATTTGGGTGGAGAGAACTAAAATAATTAGATGGCCAGAGAAGAAAACTAGAACAGGAGGTTTGTCTTCTCAACCTCTGAAATCCCACCTGTCTAAAAGTTAGGATTCCAATGCATTCACTGGGTCATTTATTCAAGCAGTTGAACCCACTCAGGGTCAGGCTGAGGTTTGAAACGCTACATTTCCTTTTACTGGTTTTAATGGGGTTTAAAACTGTGGAAGCCAGAAAAATGTAGAGGTAATTTGCTGCCCACATACCTAACATGATTCAGCTTGCCCTTAGCTTGACTTTTTTAGCTTTTACTGAGACTTTATCCAATGAGTAATCCTTCTAGTAAAAAATTTACAGCAAATCTTTTTCAAGTGTCCTGTTTTAAATAGTCCATGAGGAAACATGTTATTTATATTACTTAAAATCTTATGAAACTAAGAAATGCAAATTTAACTCCAATGACACACATTTTCACCTTTCATATTGAAAAGTATCAAAAAATCTCGACAATGTTCTGTGAAGATAGGCCTGCCAGGAAACCCAAATCCCACCACCACTGACAGGAAAACATGGGATAAAATGGGAGATGCTCTGTGGGAAATCTGGCGATACCTACAAATTGACAATGTATATGTCTTCTCCCAGAACTGCATTTCTAAGAAAGTACCCACAAACACACTGACACATATGTGCAGAGATAAACAGGCAAGATATTCACAGCAGCAGCATTTGGAAAAGTTAAAGATGAAAATAAGTCCAATGTCCATAAGCAAGTCAGGGTTTCAAGTACCTCAGGTACAGACTTCGAAATAATGGGATGGGCTGTAGTCAAAAGTAAGGTAACTGTGCGGAAAAAGGTCCAGGAAAAATACACAGACAGCTCAATAGACGGATCAAGAGAAACAAACACATTTGAGTATACGCAGACTGTCTCTGGGAGGAAACTGCTAGCAGTGATCCTTTCTTGCAGAGGGGCTGCCTTGTCACCATGTGTACCCACTCTTTTTTTTAATTTTATTTATTTATTCATGGGAGACACAGAGGCAGAGACACAGGCAGAGGGAGAAGTAGACTCCCGGCAGGGACCTGATGTGGGACTCGATCCCAGGACCCCGGGATCACGCCCTGGGCCAAAGGCAGGCGCTCGACCACTGAGCTACCCGGGCGCTCCTGTACCCACTCTTCATACATTTTGATTTTCATACCATGTACATGTAGTACTGATGCTGAAGGAAATAACTATATTTTTTAAAATCTCACAAAATCTTGTCTAAAATTTTCAGTTGCTAATTCAACAATGTTCAGATCATTGTTACTACGAATCCCATCCTTTTCATAATGCTTACACCAACTTACTTAAAACTGTCAAATCCTTGAAGGTGCAGTTCAAAGGCTTTTCTCTAGCTTCTCTATCCAGATGAAACCCTCATCTCTGGGAAACAAGTATGGGACATGGTCTAGCCTCCATTTTGCTGTCTGTGCACCTGAGTTCTAGCTGTCTACGCTCTATCCTTCTCACTAAGGTAAATTCCTTGAGGAGTAGGGTGGAGAGAAGGCTTTGTCCATATCTCCCTCCGTGTCTTGCTACAGTGCAAAACACACAGCAGGCTTTAGATATGTGTAATAAGCCATATGCTTAGAAATGTACAGAAAGCAACAATAGGTAAAAGGCAGTATCTGGAAAAAACAAAACAAAACACAAACAAACAAACAAAAACAAAACCTAGAGAATAGAACAGGCATCATTAAATACTGTATACACTTTATTCTAAGAGCCCATTCAACGTGTCCTAGCACAGAAGAATACTGGGCTTGTTATATTTCAAAAGCGTTGAAATATTTAACTTTAACTCAATAGACTATCTGATTCGGATGTTGTTACATCAGAATTTAACTTTGGAATAACATTATGATCCCTGAGAGGTAAAGAAGAGTATGAAAAAGATGATTACAATATCCTAAATGTAAAAATTAAGAATATAACATTCTCGTTTGCTACACTTGTCCATTTCTACTTTCCTCAGGACAGTAATTGAAATATTGCTTTCCATTTTTCTCTCATATTTAATCACCATTAATAATCTTTAACTCTGACAGGTTAACAAATTCTCCCCTTAAAAAGTAATGACTTTGCACTAAACTTTAAGTTATATCTAAATGGCAGTTACAAATATAAAAATATTATCTGATGACTCACTTCAAAATGACAGACTAAGATTTTAATCTAAAATGACACATGCAGGGCAGCCGGGGTGGCTCAGCGGTTTAGCGCCGCCTTCAGCCCAGGGCCTGATCCTGGAGACCCGGGATCGAGTTCTGCGTCGGCCTCCCTGCATGGAGCCTGCTTCTCCCTCTGCCTCTCTCTCTCTCTCTCTCTCTCTCTCTCTCTCTGTATCTCTCATGAATAAATAAATAAAACATTTAAAAAAAATAAAATAACACATGTAAATACCAAAATAATGTAAAATAGATACATTTTTAACCATTTTCTCCCTCATTTATAAGGCTGTCTTGATCATTTTCTTTGTTAATCTATAACACTGCTTAACATATGACATTTAAAGAAGTTTAAATATTCATCATGGATGCTTACAAATTTCCATATGGCTCGGTATCAGCAAATAATATTCTAACGTAAGTCATTTAAAATTCTTTCTTTTTTTTTAAGAGATCTCTACATCCAACATAGGGCTCAAACTTACAATCCTGAGATCAAGGGTCACCTGCTCCACCAACTGAGCCAGCCAGGTGCCCCTATTTAAAATACTTAAGGAATGCAGTGGCAGATACAGTTATCTGATTTTCTAGTGAATTCAGCACTATGGGGAGTAGATAATGTTTTTATTATTTATTTATTTATTTATTTTTTTAATGGAAGAAAGTGCCACATTATTTTGGCTGAGACTGGTCCTTTTTGATTCTTCCCTGGAAGGTTCTCTTCATTTACCTGCAAAGATCTATGCTCTTTAAAAAAACTAAGCCTGGGATGCTTGGGTGGCTCAGCAGTTAAGTGTCTGCCTTCGGCTCAGGGTGTGATCCTGGGGTCCTGAGATTAAGTCCCACATCGAGCTCTCTGCATGAACCCTGTTTCTCCCTCTGCCTATGTCTCTGCCTCTCTGTGTGTGTGTGTGTGTGTCTCTCATGAATAAATAAATAAAATCTTTAAACAATTAAGCTACCATAATAAGTATGAAAGATACATAAAATAGGAACATCACTCTTGTGATGAATAGTAATGGTATTAGTATGGGAAAAGGAACAATCAGAGTGCGAGAAGAATGACCAGCAAGGTCAAATAAACAAGACAAAAGGTGGAAACTCAGTGATATAGGAAGGGATGTCATAGGAAAGAAGAGAAAAGTGAGATTAAAGAACTAGCAGCCTCAGAAATTCTCTGTCGGGGAACAGCAATTCTATCTTGTGGTCCAGCCAATAGTCTCCAGAGAGACTACTGGTGTCTCTTATTGAATTAAATTTTTTTTTCTAGGTACTTCCAAACTGAAGTTCTATGGTTCTGAGTCAGATGAAGAAAAAAAAAAAAGTTCTAGGTTACTAGGGTTTTCGCTCAGTTCTGTGCTAGTAGGTGTTATAGACCTTGGTTCAAAACCCAAAAAACAAATATTCAAGAAGCCTTTATGCCTGCCAAGTATGATGGCAAGAAATGTTCTCACAATTCTCATGAATGTGTAAGATTTTCAAGGGATTGAAAGAAACACTATATTTAGCTTAAAACATTCTCAAGTCAAAGCAAAAGATCTTGTGTGTCAAGAGAGAATAGATCTATTCTCTTAGCATCATTCAAATATATAATACAGCCTTGGTAACTACAGTCACCATGCTGTATATATGGTATCCCGAAGGACCTACTTATAACTAGAAATCTGTACCTTTTGACCCCCTTCATCCATATGTTCCCTTTTCTCTATCATCTTCTTTATTAGGTCTGTCCGTAAGATTTATGAATATTTGTAGGTAACCAGAAAAAATATATGTTTACAGAAAAAAGAAGAGGGGAATAGCTTTTATTAATCAGAATAACAATATGTTTAAGGACAGGACAGAAGGGGGCACCTGGCTGATTCAGTCAGTAAAGCATGTAACTCTGGATATCCAGGTTGTGAGTTCAAGCCCTATGTTGGGTGTAGAGATTACTTAAATAAAAAAACCCTTAAAAAAAAAAAAACAGTAAAAACAGTACAGAGCAAAAGGAAGGCTGTCTTCTACTTAAACTTGAAAAAAAGATTCTAAAGATTCAAATATTTTAGGAACCAGAAGAAATAAGAAGAGTGAGGCCATCTCAACATCACAGCCCTAGGTTTAATGTTGAGATGGTCTCCTTATTTTCTAAGGAGAAAGAAAACAGTATAAAATGGAAATTTTTAAATGTCTTTTTAAGTAAACTCTACCCTCAACATGGGGCTCGAACTAATGACCCCAAGACCAAGAGTCACATACTCTACTGAGACAGCCAGATGCCCATAAAAAGGAAATTATAAAATTACAAGGTACCACAAAAAACATAAACAAGTCTGAAATGGCACACTGAGCACCAACTGCCCCGTGGTCAGGTTCCAATTATTCTCTCCCAAAGAAGAAAACTTCCCAAAGTAAGTATTTAAGAACAGTCACAGAGGACATTCACAATAACCAATAATAATGCATAGTTTCAGAAAATATCAAACCATCTGTTTTATATAACTAATGTGTCTCAAATCCATTTTTATACGTCTCCCAAATAACTTTAAGTCTGATAGTTCACAATGAGGGCTAGGCCTTGATTATTATCACCTTTACTTATATACTGAAGTAGTTAAACATACTAGTTCCCCATTGAGTGTGGTATTTTATTACTCCATTTCTCATAAACAGGTACTTCTTAAAATACTATAATATAGGATTATTATGGTAAATTTCATTCATTCATTCATTCAGTCATTCATTTATTTCTAAAAATTTTGTTTGTAAGTAATCTCTATATCCAACATGGAGCTCAAACTCACAACCCAGAGCCAGCCAGGCACCCCTGGTAACCTGCATTTATACTATTGTTCTACATTATAAACCAGAGAACACATTCACTTTTACAATCTCATCTCTTTCTTAAAACACACACAAGGCAGACAAGACATCGTCTCATCCCTATTTTTACGGATCAGGAAACTGAAGGTGAGAGACTCCAGGCATTCTACAATCAGATTTTGTAACTTCTGCTCACTTGATCTACAGCTTAGAATCTACTAAAGTCAAATCACACACCTAACAGGAAGTATCATTGTCAAATTCACTAACTGCAATTTCATAGGTATTCTAATTCCAAAAGAAGTAAGAAACCAAGTCTTTATTACCAGACCTCCTAAAAAATACAATTCTCTAGGAAACCAAGCTAACCAGACACCACCACACATATGACCAAAAGAGAGAGAATGGCCTGTTCCAAATACACACACACACACACACACACCTATATGGTGACTGGCATGTACAAAGAAACACCACGGTTTTCCAAGAGATGTTATACATCACAAGTCCAAAATATTTAACTGCTTTGAAATGGGTTTCAAAAATGACAGTTTAAAACATTAATAATAACAGCTTATGATTCATTAACATTATCCTCATTTGGAATATTATTAAAAGAGTGTTTTTACTACGAATTTACTATGGTTTAATATTTGGTTCTTGTATAATAATACATTTCTCTTACAACTAATGTAAGTAATACTCAAACACTCTGACCCTTATTTCTTCTTCTAGGAAAAGACTTAATACTCCCTAAAGTTTGTTACTAGTTGAACTAGTGCTGACAAAGTATTCTAAATTCATTTAAACTTTATCCCATGCATAGAGTAGATTAATCTGCCCATAATTTTAGACAGTTTGGCCATGAAACTTAGATTTTATTGAGGATTATTACATTTCTTATTAGGTAGGGTGCAAGGAAATTTTATGTTGATATTTCTTCTATATTCAATCCAAATATTCTTATCATAATTGAAATTTAAGAATACAAATAAAAGAGAAGATCCAAAGCAACATGTATATAGGTGTCACTCAAAAGCATTTTGATAAAGACCTATAATCTGAAATGGCTTTAATGCATGCTGGATTGTTGCCTGAAAATTGTGAATTCTTCATGGGGTCACTAGGTGGCATATCACTCTGGGTTGTCTGAACAGGTACCTATAAGGAGCGAATTATCAAAGAGAGTAGTAGAGGACAAAAAATAAGAGCACTTACTATGCTTTCATAAAAAAACCTCTGTTTGTGTTGACATGAACTAGAATTATTCGAACTAAAACAACTCTTCAGTAATCTGCCATTCCTTGTAAAAAAGGAAATTACTGAAACTAAAAATCACAACAGTAAAATCACAGTACCACAACATTTTTTCTTAATATTTATAGAGCCTTGAAACATTATACATATATATACAATATTTTATGTAACATTTATATATTACATATAAATATACCTTATATACTTACATATTACACATTTATATTTTACATTATAAAAACATTCTTGTGTGCTAGAGATAGATAGGTTTGATTGAGGTAAGATATATGAGCAGCTTTTATTATCTTAAGTAGCTTTTAATTGTATCATTAACAGATTTCCTTTGTTGTAAGTAACAGAATTAAGAAGCATTTACTTGGTATAAATGTATTCTAAAAAATTTCAGGCTGGTGTACCATTTTATAAAAAGAAAGGGAAAATACATGTGTTTAGAGTTTTCTAAACAGTCCAAAAAAGATGAGAATTTCTACGAAGTCTAAAATATGGAACAGAATTTTCAAAATGTTTACATAGTTTTCTTCTATTTTTTGCTGTTTTGTATTTTCTGGTACTTCTAGAACAAATGGTATACTTAAAAGACAACAAAATACATTCTCTACAAGATAAACAAAACAAAATGGCAGACTGAAAAACAAGAATATAAAAAATTAAAGGTAAATGATTTTTAACTCCACCATTATTCATTCACCTTTTATGTGAAGCAGAAAAGCAGGAACACAGAATGTTGCGGCAGCTGATCTATCTTTGAACAAGGCGTTGCTATCCTGAGGTGAATTTTTCTTTAAAGCTCTCTGACATTTTCATAAACTAACAAGGTTTTTTGTTTATGCTTTTATATTTACCACTGCATTAAATATTATGCCTTTTTGTACTTCTGATTAATACACCAACCACATCACTGCAAATACTGTTCAGTGTCTCTTCAGAAGTGGTTACATCACTTCAGTACATCCACCGTTTGAGATAAGATTCAGTAGTATTCTTATCGAGAATTTTCTGCACATAAAGTTAAGTTAAACATTTCTATTTCTTTAATCACATATATTACCAATACCATGATACTCGTTCTCTTTTCAATAGATCACACAACAAAATGCCGGTTTGGATTTTTGGTTTTCTCGAGCTTTCAACTTAATAATATCTAATATACAAATTTAGAAACTGAGTATTCGAGGACATCTAGCACTGTTACACTTTAAAAGTGCACCTTGAACTGGGTATTATATGTAAGTGATAAATCACTAAATTCTATTCCTGTGAACATTACAGTATACGTTAACTAACTAGAATTAAAAATTTGGAATAAAATAAATCACAATATCACAACCACAATTTATTTCTCCATTCACCTGTTGATGGACTTTGGACTATTTCCAGTTGAGGCAATTATAAATAAAGGGCTATAAACATAAAAGAATAGTGCTCTTTGAAAATGAAAATGTATAGTCAATCCATACGACAACAGATTAAAATACAATTATATTTTTAAAAATAAGGATGAGATTAAAAGGAAAATAAAGGGCTATTATTAGTGAAATATAAATATATTCACTAATATAGATATTGGTGAAATATATTGGTGAAATGAAGGAATTAAAGTGAGAGCCAACTAATTTCCAGGGTGTTCAATTATGTTTTCACACTTAAGTTGGTCTTATTTACAAGGCTGAGTTGGTGCACACTGAAGATCCCTGAGCTGCCATTTACAAAGGAAAGTGAAAGAACCTGAAAAGAAGACATGTATCGTCCATATATTTATCTTGACTTTGATTTAACCTTGAAGAAAAATGTTATCTTCTATCACTAAATAGCATTTAAAAAAATAATCTAGCATCACAGTATTATGATAGCATCTAGCAGACACTTAACACGATTGAGTCTCTTATTATAGTCTTACAAACACAAACGATTCCTGAGCTCTGACTTTTCATTTGGAAAGTCAATTTTTCACTATTGTATTTCATTAATTTAGGATGTCATTGATTATGAGATATGCTACTTTTAATGTAACATAAAGAAAGCAAAATACTGCCAATGAAATTGTGACATGAAGCATTATCACATGAACTTTCAAATTTGTTCTTTTTGAAAATAATTATTTAGGCTCACTTAGACACAGGCTCGTGTCATAGACGACCTTTATATATACTAAAATAAGAAGATAAAAGAGAAATAGACTGGTTAAGGCATTCTTAAAACTGCACGCATTTAGATCTCTACTCTTTTTTCTCATGACTGCCTTCAGGTTGGGGCATCGATGAGTCTTCACATACACAATACACTTCCATGACATCAGGATGGTAGTTGACACAACATTTCTTAAAGTGCTCCATAACTACCTCCAGGATATTCTCAGAACCCATTGTCACCCCTCTACAAATTCCTCCCTCACAGAATCCTTAAGTACTTTATTGACTGAAAATGTGAGGCATTGCAGTCATGAACCCCGGAATAACAACCAAGTTTGCACATTCAGTCCACGATGATTACATCATAGCTGCTGTCTGGACAGCAGCAGAGATAAGACTTCACAGACTATAAATGCACCTCGATTTCCGGCATATGTAAATGTGTAAGGTACTTTGCCATTTAGAACTGAGGA
The DNA here is from genome assembly GCF_011100685.1 of Canis lupus familiaris. Taxonomy (NCBI): domain Eukaryota; kingdom Metazoa; phylum Chordata; class Mammalia; order Carnivora; family Canidae; genus Canis; species Canis lupus. The sequence continues at coordinate 13,325,161 of NC_049225.1, forward strand.
AATACGATATTCATATTCATTTCTTGTTAATCTGCCATTAGAAATAGGAGTCTTCATACATGTATCCTATAATCATAAAATCTAAGCTAATTTTTGTGCTCTCAACTAAGTATTTAATAAGGTGGAATACACAAACACTCCTTAAACATCCATATCTGAGCTTTCACAACCAACTAAAATACACATATGTTAGGTTTCAACAAAATGTTTTTTATTACAACAATAAGTATAAACATCCCTGGCATTAAAGTTTCATGGTATAATGACATAGTACAAACATATGTTTTTATTATAAATCTTGCATACTTTGTGATTTTGGTACGGCAGTTTAGTGAAAATAGGTTTCTTTGTTACGATTGTACAATGCACCACTCCTGAACTCTAAATATGTGAGATTTGATCTGTTTCATAAATTTAGATTGCTATAGGATCCTAGAAGTTAGTTGCATGTAGTAATAAAGCATAAAGAACTAAATTATTTTGTTAAATCTATTAAGGTAGGTATTCCTACTTTCTTTCCTTCACATTAGTACCAACTGATAATTTTCAAGGACTGGAAAAATCCATAATACTGCCTAAACAGCAAATTTCCTTGAAGCAGGGAAGTGTGAAAAGGCAAGAAAGAAATCAGACTTTGGATTCAGAATGGCTGCACTCCTGGGTTTACCAGATGCCCCCTGGGTGAGCTGGATCAATATCCTGTCATTGGTTTGCCGGAGGACTTAAGAAAATTAGGTAGGTTAGATAAATCTCACAGACTATACCTGGTACATAGCAGGGATTCAGAAAACATTAATTCCATCTTCCATTTTTCTCAAAGAGTTTGATTCACAGTACATTTTCAATAAAATAAATTCCTGCCTGGCATATACTAATTGAGAAATCTATCATTTCAATCTCCATTTAAAGTTCCTAAACTCCTAAAACACCATCCACATTTTCCAGCCATGGCCTCTCTATTATATCCACCACTTGAAATCATGAGGAACATGATGTATATAGTGCTTGCTCATTTAAACCGTTTTTCCTTCCAATGGGCCTTGAAGGGGGTGGAGGTGGGGCAAAATCTGATATTAATATTTGAACAATCAAAAGAGTAAAACAAAATTTTTTTAACCAAGAAAGTAAAGGATGATAGATTTACATTAGGTAAATGTTTACCACAGAAAATCTTTACCTAGGAACTCAGTTCTAAAGTTCTACTCAGAGAACTGTCTCTACTGGAGACAATAGCCAACACAGCTAAAAACAAAGGTACAAACATGGGGCCCAGAAGACTGTCCTGATTGGGTGTCTGTTTACTTGGTTGTTTTGGCCATACAATGAGTTTTTTCAAAAAAATTTAATCTGTTTCAATATTTCAATATCAAGAGATTTACATAGAAATCTAGACTTCTGGCTTTTCTTACAAAATTATGAAACCGTCTACACTTCCCCCAATTTATTCATTTATATTACTTCTCTGGCTTTTTAATCATGAGCTTGCTGCCCTGGTTCAAAACAAGTTCTCTCCAGAAAACCTTTCCAGAAAGAGACCTGACATGCTTAACGCTAAGCCTTTCTTTCCTGGACCATCTTTCTACTAATGATATCTGCTGACTGCTGACCAGCTTTAAGAAGATGAAGCCAGAAACTGCAATGACATGAAGTTTCATAGTTCAGTCAAAGGGAGTCAATGACATTTTAAAGTATATGACAAGACAAGAACCACTGTGACCATCATTTAAAAATCCAAAACCCAATCAAAGACACCGACATCTTTAACAATAGGTGTCAAAGTGTATTCCCGGATGGATTTTCTCTTACATCTCTGTGTTAGCAAGCTTATTTTCCTGATAAGATAACTTCTAATTGAGTCTCTCAGCAGGAATATTTCCAAGATTTTAGTTTTGTATTTCTTCCATTTTAAAATAATACCTATGTCCAAAATTCTTACAGAAAAGGGTAGGCAATAAAGAGAAGAAAACAAAAATAGAAATTGTTAAAATTCCCAGTCACAAAAAATTTAAAGCAAGAAATTTTAAGAAAAGATTTAGATAAAGAGGCTACATTTTATTGGAATATATCCTCTTCAAATTGAAATTTACAAAAAAAAAAAAAAAACAAATTGAAATTTACAAAAATTTTCTAGATATAAATGTATTTAGAGAAAGAAAACTTTTTTAAAGCATTCAATTATGAAGGCTACATTGTATTTTGTATATCTGAAGACCACAAACAGACTCTGAATGGCTTTCCTGAATAGTTAATTTTAAATCTTTAATATGTAACACATGTCAGGACCAGAAAGTACTCTATGGGGTAACACCAGTTTTGCTCAGCAGACTATGCAATAACTTGACTAACTGCATATTTTCATGAGGTTGGGTATCACCAAAAAAGAAAGAAAAACAACAAAACTACCCCACCTAGAAAAAAGCTAAGAAGCTCATATTTTAGGAATCTTTCTGCGTCTTCTGTAAATATCATGTAACCCATAAGCAAATGCCTTTCCAATACTTTTTTGTAGTGTTTCTACTACACAGCAAAGCAGTTAATACTTGTTTATGGTGACGTGTGATTACAATCACATAGTCAGAAGCTCTTGAGGAAAGTCCCAGTGGTACAGCTCACCTAGTTTTACCCACAAAACGAGAACCAAAGTAGAGGCTACAGTTGTCAGTCATAGCCTACCTGGTTCAGAAACCTCTCTGTGACATTGCCGGAGAGCATTTTCTCACTCCAAATATTAAAATAGAAACAAATGAGAATGATTGCCACTATACTATGAAATGAGATTTAAATACTCCTTGCTTCACAGTAAAGTTAACCACAAACATGTGCAACAAAGAGGGCATCTGATATTTTCAGCCTCTCACTGACTTCTCTCTGGAGAAACCTTATACCAGGTGTGGCTAAATTCACCAACTCTTTTTCTGGCCGAGTGCAAAGAACAGCATGCATTTCATGCACTTTGTTCTGGAAGAGTCAACAACTTCTGCTATGGGAAAGAACAAATACCATCTTCTCAGTTCTGCCACGTTCAAAGTTCCTATTTCAAGTAAAAGTCCTCATTGGAAACATTACCAGCAGAGCTTTTACTTTTCTCTTCTGCTCTAGGATATATCTGCTGCCATCCACTCAGAGCTCATTAGTGGCTTTATCTCTATTTGTCTCAGTGCTGCTGTCTCTCCACAAAATCCTTACTGCCATCTCCATCCCTCTATGAGGAACAGACACAAAATTTTGCTATATTTTACCCACCAAAAAAACCCCAAGAGTAACAAGTGACTACATAAATAATAAGATATAGAAATGTGAATTCAACAGAAATCAAACTATAAAAACTTGTTAGAAAAAAACATCCTTATAAGTGCTTCAATAAGTTTTATGTTTCTAGAATTATGACATGACCAAAGAATTCCACTCCCAGGTAAATATCCCAAAACTGGAAACAGGTGTTCAAATAAAAGCTTGTCCACAAAAGTTTGTTGCAGCACTATTCACAATAGTCAAAAGTTAAAAAAAAAAAATGTCCCCTAACAGATGAGTAAATAGACAGAATGGAAACTATCCATACAATGGAATATTACTCAGCTAAAAAAAAAAATGGATAAAGTACCGATACAAGTTACAACGTGGATAAACACTAAAAATATGCCAAGTGAAGGGAGCTAGACACAAAGGGATACATATTGTATACACCAGAAAGCATTAATATGAAATATTTATGGGCAAATCCATAGAGAGAGAAAGCAGGTCAGTGGCTGTTAGTGACTGGGGGGAAGAGGGAATATAGAGTGACTTCTCAATGGGTACAAGGTTTCCACTTATGGAGGTAAAAAGTTCTGGAACTAGACAGTGATGATAGTTGCACACCATTGTGAATGTACTTAATGCCACTGAATTGCATTTTTAAATGATTACAAAGCTAAATTTTATGTTATGAGTATTTTACCATAGTAAAAACAAAGAAACAAACAAAAAGAATGGCAAATCATCTATGTTCTAGATGTGAGCAACATACAAATTGTCCCCGAGGGGACATCTATTAAAAGCCGAGGAATGAAAAAGCCCAAGGACTTGCTTTGCCATTAAATAGGGCATCCTCTATAAAACTACTTCAGATCCCATACATAAATTTAGAATGTTTCATGCAGTGGTGGTATTAAATATAATCATGAAAGGGCAGTTGGGATTCTATGTGAAAAGTGAAAAGATTAATACCCATTCCTTGTTTTCTTTACACTTCAATTATTAAAATACAAAAAAACTCGAATGCAAATTAATAGATGAGGTGGCTACATTGTTAGGGACAAAATAGCACCAGAGGTGCTATTCTTCTTTGAACAGAAGGTGACAACTACTCAGAGGAGGCCTCTGTCCCCTTCAGCAAACACACAGCATGCCCCAGATCTCACCCAATACACTACCGCTTTCAAAGTATGGATTCAATATTGTTGCTCGAAAGTAGTGTCTTAAAACCCATAAGCATCATAGGTATAACTGTTTCAACTACATTTCAGAAATTAGAAAACAAGAGGTTTCAGTTCAATGTCACAGTGGCAAATGCAATGAACATTTTTATATTTTCATATATATTGTCTTAAATGTCTGTGACATAATTGTCAGCTGATTTGAATCTTCCACTCCTTCCACTACACTTCCTCTTGCTCCTGTTCTACCAGAGTCAAGAAGAAAACCCATGTGCTGTTCTTTCTTACATACTACCCTGTTCTCTCATTCTAAATGGTTAAATAAAATGCAAAGTGCAAGGATTTTTAGAGCACAAATACTAGAGCCAAATATCCACTACTATGCTAATATACTAATGCTAATAATATAAATCCATTCTAACATGTACCGTTAGGAGTTAACATTACACAAATATATAATGAACTATCTCTACCAATTTATATTATTACAATGTAGTATATTCCATAAATCCATTCCTAAATCGAAATTTCATTAGGGGTAAATATGGAATTTTCTAAAACAACTCAAGATAATTTTTATACAGATTGTTACATATGGATGACAAATTTCTAATTTTTTAAATAAATGTTTAATAAACATTACAAGTAAATTTTACCATCAGAGAACAAACTATTCTGATTTGTAAAGAAGAAAGGAGATCAAGTCATATTAAAATGATACACAAAAATTCTGATTCAGGGAGAAAATGAACTTATATCTCTTAAATTCTGCTTTTCTACATAGGCAGTAAGTAGTACCAAATCTATTCTTATACAAGCAATGCTTTTTAACACTAAGGACAATGGCTACTCTATGATGCATGCATGCATGATTTTGGCCAAGAGCTGTGCCAGCCACTTGACATATAATGTTTCTATCCTTGCATTAAGCAATATAGTCTCATTTTAAAGACTAGGAAACAAGGGCTTAGGACATTCAGGTAACCTGGTGAACTTTGCATAAATATTAAGCAGCAGAACAAGGACTTGGTATATGTGATTTCATTCTTGCTCTTGCAAAGTTATCTTCCTTGGCTAAAGCCCATAATCATATTTTTTGGAGAACCTCCACTTCAAAGATTATAGAAAACCTTTAAAAGCAGAAGATAAAATGCACATATTGACATGTTGGCTTAATGTAGCTACATTAGTACATCTACTTTCTAAAGACAAACCTAGAATTGGCATGTTGATAATTTACATGAAGTACTATAGCAAAATGCCTAAAATTTACCTCCTAAAAGACCTTTGTACAGAGATGAAAGTTTATCATCAAAAGCATTTTTAGCAGGTGGACTAAGGAGAGAAAATGTGTCATTAAATCTAAGCATTTAAAATTACTGTTTTGTAGGCTTTACTCTTTGATAATACAGAGGACCATCCATTTTTAGTTTTGTTCCAGAGATCCCCTAAAATAGCAAAAATCAGTGAAAGACTGAAAACTTCGCAAGCACCCATGTGTTGCTACAAGTTCCTAGCACCTCTGTGCTCTTTGGAGCACATTCACATAACTAAATTCATCAAAAGTCATATCTAACAAATTCTTAAAAAGAAAGGCTGGAATCCTGGGACCTATTATTGCTATTATAACTTCATAAATATCCTGCATATTTTTTCTAATTTTAAGATATAAAGAACAGTTGAGGAGAATGAGTTCTGCTTAATGGATCAGAAAGCCTATTTCAAATATCTGAAACCAAGCTGTTTCTTGTGCTTCTCGATTTGTCCAAAACAACAGACTGTGTGAAATAACTCCACATATGTGGTAGGAGGCAGTCCATTAAATTTCTGATAAACATCTCTGTGGAGAAAGTGGAGTGGGAATCCATAAAATCATAACTGGGGTTCCTTTTGTTTTGAAAAAGAAACTTTGAAGTTATTCATAAATATTTACTTGAACACATGATTCACTTAATTACCTGTAATTACACAGAAAATCTTTTCATTAATATTCAAACAACTGTGATTCAACATCTGTATGTAGTTTTGATGTTCCCTCTATGTGAAAATGAATTAGATTTAAAAATGGTGGGAACAATAGTTAAGGTAACATGATAATGTTCCAAAGAGACTTTCCAATTTTGTAAAATGCCGAGGTACATTACCTGGTGGTGAAATCACTGCAAGTAAAGACTAAGTAAGCCAGCATCGTGAAATAACAAAGGGAAATTACACAATGTTCCCAGAAAAATTATCTAGAGGTTCAGCTTCATGTCAAGGAATTAGCTTGATTTGCTGTAATTATCGTTTAATTTTTTCATTAAGTGCTCACAAAAACTGACATTAAACACCAATGCTCAGGATTATGAAACCTATAAGACAAGGCATATTTCATAGGCTACAGATGTCCTATTGGCAAAAGTTACTGCACACAAACTTCACATCATGGTTTCTCAAATTTAGTTTCTAATGTGTGTCTTTATTTATATTTCTAATTTATTGAGTAGACTGTGTACGAAGTAGGGGGTGGTGGTGGCAGTAGTTGTTCATTAGAGGCTTAAGAGATATGGGTTTCTGTAAGTCTCTGACTTCCTCACTGTACTTAAGTCACAATGGTTAACAATGAGAGCAGCACTGAAGGGAAAGTGAAAAGTAGAATAAAAGTTCATTATTCTCACAATTTCACTTACCCTGTGCAGGTACTAGGTATACTCAGCTGACTCCCTCAAATATTGTTCTTTACCCTTAAAACTCACAAAACATTGATTGAATTCCAGGAGGAAAAAGACATTTGAGAGCAGTGTATAGAATTCTGTACAGTTCATGCCAACTGGGAGAGTCCATTAAAGTGTTCCTTCCTTGGAACCCAAACGCTACAGGGCTTTCCACGGCCCCCCGCCAGCAGTTCCTTCTACCTAAAATGTCCTCTCCAGAGCTGACCAAGTCCCCAATATGACTGAGCCACTGCTCAATGATCCCCATCACAAGAGCCTCCCGCTACCTCCTTGGCATGAGATCTGCTTTTCCTCTAGAGTAGAGGCTTCTTGTGGAATTTCTGTATTGACGTATTACTAGTACCCACTTTGTATGTTTATTGCCTATCATGTTCCCGGATGAACCCCTTGCACTTCGAATAGTGAGTGCTCAAAAAATGTTTTTTGAAAGGATAAATGATAAGGTACTGAGACAGAATCAAAATAGCTTTGCACAATTATAGTTTGTTTTAACACACACACACACACACACACACACAACACAGTAGAAATGCCAGACCAACATATCTCATATGCTGTGAAACATGTAAAAGACTGCGAGTGAGTTGGGAGTCAAAGTGAGCCGGCCTCCTGCATTTAGTAAACTGTTTAACCAGGTTTTAAGTTTCACAAGCATTAAAACTTCAGAAATTATTTAGAACTTTGGTTTTCTTAAGGACACAATTGAAGCCAGTATATCAATTGGTATCTCCAATAATACTAATGAGATGTCTTATGACAGCACATTCCTTTCACTTCCCTGGTAGTGGGAGAACCAATGGATTTCCATGACTAAAGTTATACAACTAATAGAAGAGTAAGAAGTTGAGAGGAACTTCTAGACTTTAAGCTGTTAACATAGCCATGTAATAAATTACTTTATACTTACATTTATGTGTAATTGTGAGGAAAAACTGGAATGAAAAGGTTTTAAAATTAAGTTGTATAATATATACATAATTAAGTTGTATAATATACCCCGAGGTGAAATTTTTTATTTAAGATGTATGACAGAGAGTCATTTTATGTGCTAACTGTGGGAAATTAATTATCCCTCATATAATTATCATTATTTTCTCTGCAAGTAGGCACAATGATTCAATCAAACAATAATTTACCCCAAATCTATTATTTTTTCTTTTAGAAAACATATATATACCAGTTATTTTTCATGACCTCATCAAATGGTCATGAACAACAAAAAACCCCAAGAATTTTCTAAGAATTACTTTTTTCTTCTTATTGATAAGCCACAATTCACTACTTAAAACAACAACAAAAAGGCTTTGTAAATATCATCTTCAAAACCACCCTGTCAAAATGTTCAGATTTATTGCCAAACAAGCTAAAATCTGTTAGATTGCACCTGGAAATAATTTTTCCTGCAACACTGAACACTGTATTAGGGACCTTTGATATGGTGCCCAGCATTACAAGATTCCACTTTATCTGGAATTTATTAAGGACAGCAACAAGTCCCTTCCTCCTCACAGCAAGCTAACCTTTAGTCATGCTGGCTCACCAGTCCCAGCTCAGGATTCAGTGAAGATTCACAATCCATCGTCTGAAGTCCCTGAAGCTAGAAAAGCTTTGGAATTCAGAACTTTTCAAATTTTAGAAAGGCATATACCAATATTATAGGTTTAGCTCCACAGTATGTTGGGACATGCCATACTCTGTAAGCAAAGAATTTTTACTTCTGCAGCAAAATGTATGAATATTCACACTAAGTTGGATAAATAAAGACTATAAATAGCTTCACATAAGGTCAGAACAGGTTTTGCTGCCGAATGAGTTCAGGTCGGGTCAGATTTTGCCGCCAAAGAAGTTAGAAAATATTTTCGGTTTTCATTTTGAATTTTGGAATTATGGAGAAGGGACTGTGAACCTATTGAAAGAATATCAAAGCTTCCATTTATGGGTCATGTTCAGAGTCCATGCCCTAAAGGCTGCTATATATAAAATAAATTTATGTCAAGTTTTTGCTGGCCTTTTTCTAACAAAAAATGAATAAAATCTCCAAGTAAATGTACCTCACTAAATTTGATTTTTAAAAGATGATACTGATAATCTTTCATGAAGTAACCTCCCAGGTTCTCTTAATTCTTTAATCTCTCCCTGCAAATAGAAAGTTTCGAAAGCACAAAAACCTTGGGTGAAGATAACAAATAAATCTGCACACTGATATGAGCAAACTCCAATACTAAGTTTGAGAAAATACCAGTACAAATTCATTACTGGAGGAGTCAAAATTTCTCTTTCGTGGATATGGATGCACAAGATATTTAAACACTTTAGGTGCCTTTTAACTATAAAATTGATAGTGTTTGTGAAAATAAGAGTAACAGCAAAGAGAAAAATGATTAAGAAAATAAAAAGTACTAAAAAATTTCTACTTATATTAGACTAAGAGAAGAAATATCAATAGTAACCCATATAGTGAAATGGAAAAGGATATAAAAGCCACTCAACATGGAGTGTATATTAGCCCCCAGAAGTTACAAAGCACTGGATATGTGATCAAGTTCAGTGAATTAAATAACTCAATTCATCTCATTCATCAACAAAAGACTTCAAGAGTTCTGTGCTTGTAGAGCAGTAGTGAGCAATGTCCAAAAACACAAATGAAAATTACAAGTCAACACAGATGCCATGTGTTCAATGTGCCCACACACCATTACCTCAGTTTAGAGGGAACTTGGTATTCAAGGCATCCTGATCCAAGGCCCTAGAACCAAAAACCAAACCAACCAAGCAAAATTCCACAATGAAAACTCCAGTAGCATTAGGAATAGTGAATGAAATTCAGAAATGGACGTTCCCTTGACTCTTCCTCAAAAAAAAAAAAAAAATGGATATGCATTGGGGTAATTTAAATGTTACGAGAAAAGAAACAAGTAGCGTTCTGACACATAAGACAAGCACATAGGAGAGAAGAGTAGAAAAGAAAGTAAGTTATGAAGTCCACCCTTGGAAGAAATACAAACCATTAAAATTAACTTAAAGTAAGTTATTTTGGAGTCTTAAGATGAAAAGACAACTGAACTAAAATGGTGAAAATCCTTTACTGAAGTTCCTTAGAAAATAAGCAAACCCACTGCAATAGAACTCATTATCCAGTGGGGTCTAAATATTTGAGTATTTTTTTCCAATTTGTCACTAGAAAAGAAATAAATAAATAAAAAGGGGGGGGGGAGGATGGAGGGAAGAAAAGAGAAAAGATAAAAGAAAAAAGAAAAGGAAAAGAAAACAGAAAAGTCATTGAATGAAACACTCAAGAAACTAAGTTTTTGGTAATCATCAGCAGTGAAATATATGACCTATAGTCCCACCAGATGGAATGACAGTGTAAAATAAAGTCCCAGCTCTTCTACCAAATACTAAGGATGTTTTTCTAAAAAGCAAATGCGATGTCAATACTCATCTGCTCAAAGCCTTTTGGTGAACCCCAGGATAAAATGAGATCTATAACTCAAACTTCTTGAGTTGGCCCTTCTCTTTTTTGACATCTTTATATCTTTCAATGACATGTCCCTGTCCACTGCACTCCAACCATGCAAAACAACGTTTAGAATCCTAAGCAGGAATCAGCCTACTTCAAATGTTTCTCTCTTTCATCCCATACTCTATCAGGAAGGCTCTGACCCTCTTGGGGAGCACCTGGAGAACACAAATCTTCTTAACATCAATTCAAGCATGTCTTCCTCTATCTCTCCTCTCCTAACACCATCCTCCGATGGAATTTCTCATTCCTTCATCCTGCCACCAGTAGAACCTGAATTCACCTTTATTTGGAATCCTCACTTTGGGCACAGATTGGTTTACCATAGCTGGCTCTGGCCCAGTAATTGAAGGTTCTCTATTACACAGCATCTGCTAAATAACTAAATTAATTGAAAGGACTTCAATCACTATCCTATGTTTTATTAAGCATATTTAAGTTGGGAATTTGGATAACATACTCTTTTCTGGAGGCTTCTATGGACTGAATTGTGCCCCCCCCCCCCACCAATGCATATATTGAAGCTCTAATTCCCAATGTAACTATTTGCAAACAGGGATTTTAGGAGATAATCAAGGTTAAATGAGGTCATAAGGGTGCAGTACTTATCCAACAGGATTGATGGTCTTATTAGAAGAAGGAGAGAGAGAAACCAATCTCCCCCTTCCCACCTCCACTTTCACTTGTATACACCAAGAAAAGGCTATGTGAACATACAGTGAGAAGGCGGCCCTTTTAGAGTCAGGAAGAGCCCTCTTTACCAGACCCCACCACACGGGAACTCTGATCTCGGACTTGCATTCTCCAGAACACTGAGAAAATAAATTTCAGTTATTTAAACCATGCAGGCTATGGTATTTTGTTATGGCAGCTTAGGCTGATAAAATGCAGATGCTAAATAAATAAAATCAAAGAATGACACTTTTCACACTTATTCTTTGGTGGCTGACTACTAAGCTAAGTGCCCTGGCAGTCGGTATCATATTATTTGGGTAATATGGCCTCATCTGGTATTTCTTCTTGAGAATCAGTCAATCTATAGCAAGTTCAAAATTCTACCATGACAACCTATGACTTTAGGTGTTATCATTTTAATATCTCTTTTGAAAATATGGCTCTACTGATTATTTTTATTTTACTCTCATAATATCCCTGATGGTTGTGTAAGGCACATGAACCCCATTTCATAGCTAAAGAGTTTGAATGTTCTATCCAAGACATCCAGCTAGAAGCAGGGCTTTATATGAACTCAGGTCTCCTGACTTTCAGTAAATCCTTCTCTTATAACCAGCATAAGGAGAGAGAAATAGCTGTGAGATATGGATATATGCACACACACACATTCCCTCTTCACATTCAGAACAAAATATAGAAATTATTAGAAAAAACATTTCCTAACATCAGTCTGAATCCTTATATTTCTGAACAAAACAGAAAACACTTGCTATGTGCTAACAAAGGAGTAATATAATGATACCATTACATTTATCTCGCTGACTCCAATATTAAATGTGTCTCATGAGACACTTTAAACCCAAATGCCCTAAGCATGTGATCTGTTCTGAAAACACTCAACAACAACATATCATTTTAAAGGCCATTTTGAGACATATTCCTATGCAAAAAAGATTCCACACTAAATTTTATATTAAAATAATTCCATAAGTAACTAGGAAATATTCCAAACATTTGAGGAGCTTGTTGCAACAAAATTTTAGAAGGTTGCATATATTTCCCACCTGAAATGCTTTCCTTTGACCACACCCACTAATGCTGCAGTGTAGGTCACCTAGAACACCCAGAAACCTTCTAGAATATTTGGTTCAGAAGGAAAAGGAATACACACACACACACACACACACACACACACACATACGTATGTTTATAGATATATATTCTTTTTAAGAAGACAAAAACTATTATATTTTTTTATCCAGAAAATGTTGGGAGAAAAGGCCTGAATATCTATTTAAAAGATATTTCCACTTGATATTTATCTGCTCTAATACTGAACATTCTTAGTGAACTCTGGTCAGTAAATGAGAGAGGTATTTCAATGGGACATTTATTTAGTGTCAGCTGTACATAAGGAACATTCTGAGTCCTCCTGAGGTAAATACCAGTAGGTTCAATGTGGACAAGAAAACAGAGCAGGTACATAATAACTTGAAACAGAAGCAGAATGTGTTAAGTATCTTGACATTATAAGGTACTGTGTCAATCCAGAAGACTGACTGACTTCAAAGTAGGGTGAATTGACAAATTTCAGGAAGAAGGCAAGATCCGGTTATGTACCCTGAAGGATGGGTAGGATTTCATAAAGTGGCCTGGCACAGAAATGCTTTCTCCATGGATAAAGGACAATCATTAGAAGAAGTGGATTAATTCAGGGGCTGGTGAGATCTCCAGTTTGGATGGAGTCAAATATGAATGAAGTAAATGGTGAAGAGGAAAAAAAAGCCTGAGATGTGGGCACAGGTCAGAATGGGAAGGGCCTCAAGCTCTGTAGTCAGGAATCTGGACTTCACTGAACAGGCTGGAGGGAGTTTGGAAGGTCCTGGGGCAGAGTGTGATGATGAAGGCTTCATAAAGAGTACCCTGACAGGCCCTGGGAGACTGTAGCATGTACAGGAGAAGGAATCAAAGCAACTGACTTCATACTGTCTGAGAAGGATAACCTCATATGAGGAGAAGTGGAACACAACTGGAAAAATTTCAAGAGAGAAAAAAAACGTCCATGTTAAAGGATTCCACATAAAAGCTCAATGATTTACAACTGACCCAGCCACTGCTCACTTTAATCTGGATTGCACTGTCGTGGCTCATGATGTCTGTCCGGGCTCTCCGTGACACTCTGTGTTCAGAATCATGGTGGAGCCTGTCAGCCACTTAAGGCCATATCTCATAAACATGAAGCAAGCTGACAGCTTTCCTTGAGACCAGCACCACTATGCCAGGCATTAAACAAATCGTTTGTGCTGTGCAGCTGCGACCTGCTCCCTTGGGAAATCAGAATAGCACCTTTGCAACATCATCAGCCCCTGCTGACACAACGTACCAGAACTCGAGGCTGTCTTAAAGCCAGTCTGCACAGCTTCCCTGTCTATAGGATGTTGAACCACTGCCCTAGAATATGGCACATTCATAAACGTGTCCTCAGAGGAGTCTGCTGATAGTAGCTCCTTTAAGAACACCAAATCTAAATGAATCTTTTTCATAAATAATATATAGATTGTGAAAAAAATTTTACATGCTGACAATTCAATGAGGAGTTGAAATCTTTATCTTCTCTACTATAGTCATCCATTCTCCATGCTTCCATTGGCTGAGCATACATTACATTGGATTGAGAAAGCATTTTAAAGAGTCACCATCATATGTAACAGTCCTAATAATTAAAATATAGTGTCTGAAGATTTTGACTGTAGATTAGAAAAATATAATGCACATTTTCCTTAAACAGCTATGTACTATAATCCTATTTTAGAGATTTGTTTTTCTTTGTTACAGATATACAAATGTCTTTTCCATTGGTGGCACACCCTATAGAAGCCAGTTTATTAACCACAATGGGTCAAAAGCAAATAAATGCCAGACCTTGGGAATTACCTCCCCCACCCCCCAACCCCCGTTTCAAAATGTACCAAAAAGTTAGGAGCACATTTTAAGATATGCACATTTGAGACATCCAAAATGAATCTACAGGTTCATAATAATCATCTATTGCTATTCAGAACATTCTTCACTTTGCATGGAAAACAAAATTCATTTTATAAATTATAGTGGGCGAATGAGGCACTCTGTACAACTGCAGAGTCTGTTGCAAATTGAGATTTGTCAGCCATAAGCTGATCAATAATTAAAATGGAGTTCACCTCCATGCTGTAATTTTAAAGTGTAACTACAGGTTTCCCCAAGTTTGCCTGAAATATGTGCTAAAGCTAAACATCTATACCATAATAATATTCATTAGTAATTGTACCCTGTTGATTAACAAGCATTCTGGAAAATTTAAGGGGAGAAAAAAAAACACACCCACCCACATAATTAGGACATGTGTTTACTTAATAATCCTGAATATCACTATGAAAAACACACCACTTCAGTGAAATCTAAATGACTATATTTAACCGTTTAAATATTTTAGCAATGCATCCGAGTTGTGATGTTTTTCTCCAACACAGAACACACCCATTATTAATAGACCAGAAAAACAAAAGCAATCTGATTCTAGCAGCTTCTTAAAATCCAATCTCTGAAAAATCCAGCCTGAAGATCGCTGCCTCCCCAGAGCCAGAGAACAATACAGAGAACATGTTGCTTATTCATTTCTTACCTTTTTCCCTTTCCTTTTCCTATGAGCAGGTTTTGCATTTTTCTCCTTTGGTTCTTCACTCATCTTTCCTTTAAGTCAGGTGAGTTTGTAAAAGACAGGAGATCACCGCCCGTATTCCAACATCCAAAACCGCGACAAAGAGTCAAAGCCTTGAGAGCCAAGTCCATTTACGGAGGCTCCCCAGGCGGGCAGCGGCGCTTCAACCCAGCCCTGGCTGCTGCCGAGCCGGGCCGGGCTGCGACTGTGCACTGCTCAGCTCTCCCCGGGAGGCAACTGGGTGTGCTCTACATCAGACGGTCGATTATTCTTACAATGAAAATCAATATTTCAGCCTTTCATTTCTGACTAATCATAACCCTGAGATAAGATCTTGACAACACTTTGTTGCTCTTCCTCCACAGTGATTCCAGCCTGGTAAATGGGGAGCGAGAGGAAGAGACAGGGAGACACACACACACACACGCACACGCACACACACACCCTCACACATGCAGAAATAAGCTACAGACTGCTGACAAGTCTCCCGAAGCCTTCCCTGAGGCTGATTCGCTGCTTCTCGAAGGCTGCGAGGCTGAATGTAAATCGCTCCGAGGGCCGCCGGTTTCCCATTCGAACACATGTGTTGAATGCATCAGGGCAGAGCGGCGGGGGAGGCGGTCCAGGGAGTGATAAAAGATCAGGTTACCGGTTTGCAAAAAACACTCAATGATTCAGACCATAAAAGAGGTCTACTACCACCACCGGAGACACCAAAGGTTACACTTTCTCCATGATTACTTCTTCTTTATGTGATAACCGAACAGATGGGCGAATTGCCAATCTCCAGCTGAAGATTTCTAATGAAGGGCTAATTACAGAAGGCCCCATGCCTAATTTGCCATCATTTGTATTTAATCGTTTTCCTGCCATGAATATACCCACCAACCAACACTAGAAGCCCTCCAGAATATTCAAGAAATACGAAGAGCAAAGCTGCTGTCTACCACACTCAGGGCAGCATTGCTCTCTCAGATCACATCACATGCTCCATGCTGCACACCATCCTAAGCCAAGGCTACAGGGTGTTTTCTGGGTACCTGGAGGGGCTTCACACCGGAGGGGAAACTCCTGCTCCCTGCTTTCGTCCCTTTAGATATAGCTGAATTACCAACAGAAACTGTCATGCAAGCAAGCATCTCTTTGCAGGAATAAAGTTCTGAGCCACCATGGGCTACCACGAAGTTGGAAACGGGTCTCTCAAAGCAGATAACTTATACAGGGGTAGGGAAGAGTGGAGAGGAGAGGAGGAGGTGGACAGCAGGGTCAGATCCATCCTTAGGGGTCCAGAAGCCAGGAATCAATCATTTCCTTGCTCACTCTAACATTTGTATTCAGGGGAAATTGGATTAACATTAACGTCTTCATTCACAAGAAATCGGGTTAAAATGATACAACACACAGCATTGCAGGGCAAAACGTCATAAGAGCTAATTTTCAGTGCTGTGTAGGGGAAGATTTAGCACTGGTTTGAGGAAATGATGCTAAAATATTGAACCAACAGGGCAGATATTTATACTAAAATATTCCTCATTATTTCCCTAACATAGAAAGGGGGTTTGTGTTTATGTGCAACCAACATTCCTTCTGCCACACCTCAAACCACCAGTGCCCCAGAAAACCAGAGTGTGAGGGATGCTTGAGATGCCCCCCCCCCCCCATGGCCAACTGGGCCGGGGACAGGGCTACAAATGACCCTTCCAAGAGCTTCATGGGTTTTATAAACTGTGGGTTAGCTACTGGAGCTACTCTTCCATTGAGAGGTTTCACATTATTTAATTACAATAATATACATCTTAGAAAGTCTGGTGTGGCCAGAATTCTGAATGGTGTCAGGCATGTAACCCCACATAGCAAGTTTCTTCTCTGACTCTGAACCACTACCTATTCATAGTCTCCACTCTCTGCTGCTATTCCTCAACATCCTTCTTATCACACAATAGGAGGGAAAAAATCATATTATGACAGAATAAACCTTTCGACTTCTTCCCTGATTCAACTCTTGCTCATTTTCAGAACACAGGGAAACCAGGGACCTGGCAGTTCCTTCCTGGCTCTACCCTTCCTATACTTTAATTGTATAAGCCTGGTTTGTTACTTGCAGACCTTTGGAGGGATAAGGGTGAGGTAGGGGCTTTATACAAATTCTGAACAAACTAAATGAGGTAAGCAGGTGGACTGAAGTCAGACTATCTAAATCTTTGCATTTTTCACTACTTAAGCAATAAAGATAATGCATCCATTTATAGCAGAATCCTAACAGTTTTGATTCCTAGTGTCTAAAGAACTGAGTTAAATACCCTTCCAGAAAAGTCTTTGTCACCAATTATTTACCAATATCCAGCGTAAAGCCTCTAAAAAAAATCAAAGGTGTAGAGGGTTTCAGCTGAGTGAAACAGGCAGAGGTGCTCTCTTCACACCCACCTGTAGAGCCTATAAATGAGTGGTTTGGTTTTTGTTTGTTTTCTTCCCTAAACCTCTGCATTTTTATTGGTGTGATTTTTTGAGCAGGGCAATCTTCTTACACTAGGCTAACAATTCTCTTTGGAGGCTGGATAGTATTTTCATGCTAGTTATCCAACCTTTTGGGGGTGAGGACTGATGAGTCATTCCTGTGATCATCCCTAAATCCATGTGTTTGATTTAATAACAATAGAGATCCTAAATGACTTTAAAAGAGACTAAATTTAGTCCATTTGTGGAAAAATTAACAAATCAATTAGGACTATCAAATATGCAAAATAAAACTAACATGACTTTCTAGCCAAGTAAATAGCACAAGAATGTATTTAGAGAAAATGTCATTATAATAACTTTTTTAAACTATAAAAGTGTGTTTAAATAGATGAAAACTTTAAGAAATTGATGAAATTAACGGGAACTGACAGGAGACAACGAGTTTGTGAGTGATGATAATTGCCCATTTCTTTGATAAAGCATGATCTGGACTCTTGTATATTCGATGCTCATGTTACAAGCTAAAGTGCTCTCTGCTGGTTAGTTGGAAAAAAACAGGACTTTCTTTTAAAGATAAAATTATATAGCAAAATTCTACAAAAGATCATTTTAGGAAGGAATTATCCTTACAGATAAGGAATTCATAAATCTGATTGAATAATATTTCCAGATGTCACATTGTATAATCAAATCTGATAAAAAGCCCAGTTTCAAAAATTAACTTTAAAATATGTCAAATTGTACTTAAGTAACAAAATATAATAATGGTCTGTGATGTATAGCATGTTTTATGTTTGTTTTCTGGAACTTGATAAGTTCTAGACCTTTTAGAAGGAACAAATCTCTAAAAAGTCTGTAAGACAAAAAGAGTTTCCATGTTAGAATTAAGGCCTTAAAATATCACAAAATCAATAGTAATTTAATTCCTCACAACGTAAAACATATTTCACTTTGTAAAATCAGACGACGTAAAGGTTGAGAAATTAAAACAACTTAGATGTAATAAATAGAAAAATTATTCCCTATAATTGTTTAATGGTCTTTCCTATACTTGCACTCGAGAAATATGCATTTGCAGAAATACTGATTGTTTTTAATATGCCCAAAAGTGTACCAATGCACATTAAGTTAAAATTGCTCTGGATAAGAGTCATTTGATTGATCTAAAAAACGGTCTAGGTGTGATTACTTGTTCCAAAAATGTTAAATGTTAACTACTTTCAAATGGTAATCTCTTTTTCATCCAAATTATAAAATTCTCCCAACCCTTAAGGAAATTAAATTTAGCCTAGGAAAAAATAATAAGCTAAATACACTGAAATTATCAACTTGGAAACAAACCTCTCTGTCAGATTACCAAAGAAGAAAACACAACTGGATTGCAATGCTTCCAAACGTGACCCCACAGAACTGCCTACCTAATTAGAGTTTACTCCACACAGAAACCATCCCAAACTAGTTGATACAGATCTACTGAGACAGTTCTATTTTTAAATTAAATAACTCGCATAAGAGGACAACAACCAGGGCCAAGTTAAGTCTCGTAGAACAGATCTATTTTTAAAATGAAAGTGGCTTACCATAGGAGAAATAGTGGGGCCGGGGTTATTAGGAAGCAAATGTTTTATGCTATATTCTGCATAAAAGTCACTGGAAAACAGTGACACTGATATAATCTCTTGACTAAAGTTAAAGTGCATCAAATAAAAAGTAAAAAATAAAATTTTCCATTTAAATTCAGCAGAAATACCTATATGAATAGACTAATTTTATTTTTAAGGCTGGGACGTCACGTACTTACTGTAAGTTACACTGCTGGTTGGCAAGCTACAGTCATTGCTAAATCTTACTAACAGCATTCCCTTGATACTGTTCCTGAGTCCTCAATGTTTAAAATGCTCGTAAAGCTAAAGACAAAACTACAGGCAAATAAACTATTTACTGAAAACCCTAGGATCTTTAGAGCTGAGTGAAACAGGCAGAGGTTCTCTCTTCACACCCACCTGTAGCCCTGACACATCTTCCCTGAGGTGAACTCAGCCAGTTAAGAGCAGAACTGGGACCAGAGGTGGTTTTACTGACTCTGCCACTGACGAAGGGCTTTCTTTCCACTTCACCAGTATCTCCCAGAGAGGGAGTGAACCCACGGTGAGATCAGAAATCATCTTTGGTGATAAGTAAACGTGTTTTTAATAATTATGCATGTACTTCAAATTAAAAAAAAAAAATCACTAGGAAACCTCACTGTGAGATGTTGGTACTTACCTTGCCCTATTTGGGGTGAATGCCAGGAGAGCAGAAACAGGACAAAGAGTATGACAGGAATAGGTGGTCACTTCATAAGCCAAACTGGTCACTCTCCTTCCCACAGATTTGGGGTTGCCTCAGGCTAATTTTGGTCTGAAGCTGCTCCCACCATGACCACCACTACAGCTTCATCTTCCCACTTGCCAACTATCTCAGGTGACATGCTGGAACCCCTAAACTTCTGGGCTATCCCTAGTGATGATTTATAAATATGAGAAGTATCATAGCTCAATTTTATGTATCAAAACCATTATGTTTTGGGACGCCTGGGTGGCTCAGCAGTTGAGCGTCTGCCTTTGGCTCAGGGTGTGATCCTGGAGACCCAGGATCGAGTCCCATATCGGGCTCCCTGCAGGGAGCCTGCTTCTCCCTCTGCCTGTCTCTCTCCCTTTCTCTCTGTGTGCCTCTCATGAATAAATAAATAAAATCTTTAAAAAAATAGCATTATGTTTTATACAATATCTTGATATTTCTAATGTGAGTGAAAGCATCTGAAGGAACACACTCTGCATTTAAGCTGCTAGTCTTCACTGAGTCTTCATATCAAACACAATGACACACAGTGACATCTGTACATTGGCTTAGAACAGTGGAACATTCAGGCAGGTGTGGGCAGGAGATGAAGGAGAATGAGAGTGTGAACTGAGTCTCAATTTTCAGCCCCTTCTCAATTACCACCATGATTTTTGTCATATCCAACAGCCATCTGTATTACCCATTAGTGCTTTTTTTTTCAAATAAAGTTTTTTAAACCTAGCTTTGCTCTAAGCAATATTATCTGTGAAATTATAGTTTTGATACACTAGTTCCATTTTTGACAATACATCAGAACCCTTCAGGCAGGTCCAGAGCAGGAATAGCCTGTTTTGTTCTGGGTGTTCTTTCTTTCCTGATTATTTAGTCATGTCCCCATTAAAATATAATGATATAATCAAAGTGGATTAGTAAAATGGGGAGAGACAGAATGTTCCAAAGAGATAGAGCCTATAAATGAGTGGTTTGGTTTTTGTTTGTTTTCTTCCCTGAACCTCTGCATTTTTATTGGTGTGATTTTCTGAGCAGGGCAATCTTCTTACACTAGGCTAACAATTCTCTTTGGAGGCTGGATAGTATTTACATGCTAGTTATCCAACCTTTTGGGGGTGAGGACTGATGAGTCATTCCTGTGATCATCCCTAAATCCATGTGTTTGATTTAATAACAATAGAGATCCTAAATGACTTTAAAAGAACCATGGTGACACAATCTAAAGAAATTCCCTTGCTTTGTAAAAGATAATCCCTAGCAATGCTAATATTAAAATGATTAAGAACTATGGATGTTTATGTTTGGGTCCACACCCAAATGAGATCAGAGGTTCTGCAGGGTTTTCTTTCATTGTTGGAAAAAAGCTATAGGAAAACAACCAGATAGAGCTCTAGGGGCACCCTTCTCCGTCAAATGTCCACCCAAGACTGCTTCTTCACTCTTCATATTCCAAACAACATAGTAACATGGACACACTTATTCTTTCAATGACCGAAATAAAAGGGATTAGAAAAAAAATTGATTATTAAAAACTTTGACTTAAGCTATATCTCATAATATCTTTTTTTAAGATTATTTATTTATTCATTTGACAGAGAGAGCGAAAGAGAGAGAGCACAAGCAGGGGGAACAGCAGGCAGAGGGAGAGGGAGAAGCAGACTCCCCACTAAGCAGAAAGCCTGACATGGAGCTCCATCCCAGGACCCTGCAATCATAACCTGAGCTGAAGGCAGATGCTTAACCGACTGAGCCACCCAGATACCCCTATCTCATAGTATCTTAAATTTTTTTTACTAACATTAATGCTGCCTTGACTAAGACTATCATGATATAGTGACAAATATGTTTACACCTGCTGCTTGGTATTTCATTTTCCTTAATAACTGTTGGCACAAATGCTTAAAATCATTTTTTATGCAACAAGAGAAGGAATGAATTTGAGAGATTTTTCTAGCAGCAGAAATTTTTAAAAAATATATCGAAGGAACTATAATAAAAGTGGGATTCGTTATTAAAGCAGAGAGTTTGTGAAATGAAGATCATGATTGCTGCTCTAGGGTCCTCTTGCTCACCTCTACCCACACATGTGAAACCAGGACATCACCTCATTTAGCCACATGGTCCAAGATGACGTTTTCATCATGTCATACATGGCTAATCCTCAGATTAGTTACAAGAACTATAAAGTTAAGGCAATATCTTTAATTTTACAATAAGTGTACATCGAATGCTACATAGTAATCTGAATCTGTCGTGGTCCTTGGCCCATATTCCTCCAATCAAATAACTGCAAACACAAACTCCTCTTGAAGTGAAGGATTCCAGGGTAATGTCAATCCTTTTATAAACATCCTTAAGATATTTTTATTGATGCTTTTGATGCAAAATTATGATATTATGCCTCTAATTTTAAATGATTTATGAATTTAAGACATTGCAAGATGGCTCAGAAAATCACATCAGGATAAGCAGTGAGGAAAACACTCCGCCATTATTTCTCATTCACTCTCAATCGAAATATTCCTCAATGATGTATAAACACGCATGTTACTTACACCTTCACCAACGTAACCTAGCATCGGTCTTTTATAATATTTGTCAGATTGACAAGAGAAAAATATTATCATGCTGAGTTGTAATTTACATTTCTTTGGCAGAAAAGTAGAATCTCTTTATATTTACTAATTGCTGTCATTTCTTATTCTATAAATTTTATTTTTGTGACAACTCAAGTCTATTAGGATAATCAGTGAAGATGAACTTATTTCTAGGCCTGAGAATCCGAGGACTAGGAGACACAGAGCCTCTACTCTAAGCAAAATGAGAAATGAGGACATAGCAAGAGAACCACAACTGCTATCTAAACCAGCTTCTTAGAAGTCCTGTTTGATAACACCCAGTACATACACACCATTTCCTGGCGTGCCATCTTTAGTTAACTCAAAGCCAGTATTGCAATAATAAACATGTCCAAATTCTGCTCCTGCCTTGCCCTCGCTACAAAAGGCTCTTTAAAGAACAAGAATTTTTCCATGTAAATTAAGGTCAGCTTGATACAATGAATCTTTATAGTATGATTCTGTATTAAAATGTATTTATTCTCTAGGACTATTCACTACAGCTAACAAACAGCTTATAAAGTTAATTAAGAATGTGCTCCAATTAACCCGAATATGTAGGCAATCTTCATTACTCAACTCTTGCAACAGTCTAAAAATTTTTCACAAAAGAAAATTCAACATTTACACTGAGATGTAAATACTAAAGATATATTCCTCCAGAAACTGAAAACACCCCCCAAATAAATGCACAGAACACTTTCATGGGGAATCTGGTCTCCACCATCTGATCAGGCCTTTTTCAGGCTTAAAGGATAGAAAAAAAACCCCAAAGAAATGAACTCCAGGCTTCCCTTCTCTACCTATGTGGTTGTAGACAGAACACAGGCAGGCCTCATTTTATTGCCCACCGCTTTTCAGAACTTTGCAAACACTGTGTTTCTTACAGATTTAAGATTTGTGGCAACCATGCCTTGAGCAAGTCTGTTGAAGCTACTTTTCCAACAGCATTTGCTCATTGCATGTCTGTGGGTCACATTTTGGCAATTCTCACAATATTTCTAACTTTCTCATTATAATTATATTTGTTATGGTGATCTGCAATCAATGACCTATGATGTGACTGTTGTACTTATTTTGGGGCACCACAAATCACACTCAAGTAACATGGCAACCTTAACTAATAGATGTGTGTTGTCTGACTGCTCCACTGATTGGCCATGCTCCCATCCTACTCCCTTTCCTTGGGCTTACTCTTTCCCTGAGACACAACAATATTGATATCAGGCCAGCCTTAAACCCTAAAATAGCCCCTACATGTTCAAATGAAGAGTCACACATCTCTCACTGATTTTAAATCAAAAGCTAGAAATGACTAAGCTTAGTGAGAAGACACATCAAAAGCCAACATAGGCCAAAAGCTAGGCTTCTTATGCCAAACAGAGATGTTGTAAATGCAAAGGAAAAGTTCTTGAAGGAAATTTAAAGTACTACTCCAGTAAACACATGAATGTTATGAAAGAGAAACAGCCTTATACCTGATATGGAGAAAGTCTGAGTGGTCTGGATAAAAGATCAAACCAGTCAAAACATCCCCTTAAACAAAAGCCTAATCCAGAGCAAGGCTCTCACTCTCCTTAACTCTATGAAGGCCAAGAGAGGGGAGGAAGCTGCAGAAGAAAAGTCTGAAGTTAGCAGAGATTGGTCCATGAGGTTGAAGCAAAGAAGCTATCTCTATGACATGAAAGTACAGGGGGAAGCAGCAGCTGCTGACATGGAAGCCATAGCAAGTTCTCCAGATCTTGATAAGATAATTCATGAAGGTGGTTACACTAAACAACAGGTTTTTGTTGTAGACAAACAGCCTTCTAGAGGAAGAAGATGCCATCTAGGACCTCCATAGCTACACAGAAGGCAATGCTTGGCTTCAAAGCTTCCGAGAACAGGCGGACTCTCTAGTTAGAGGCTGACACAGCTGGTGACTTGAAGTTAAAATCAGTGCTCATGACCATTCTGAAAATCCCAGGGCCCCCCAAAATTATGCTAAATCTTCCTGGCCTGTGCTCTGTTAGTGGAACAACAAAGCCTGGATGATGGTCTATTTGTTTACATGATTTACTGAATAGTTTGAGCCCATTGCTGAGATCTACTCCTCAGAAAAAAAAGATTTCTTCCAAATATTACTGCTCATTGACAATGTACCTGGTCACCCAAGAGCTCAGATGGCGATGTATAATGAGATTAATGTTGTTTTCAAGCCCCACTAACACAACAACCATTCTGCAATCCATGGATTAAGGAGTGATTCTGATTTTCAAGTCTTATTATTTAAGAAATACATTTCATAAGGCTATAGTTGCCATAGATGAGGATACCTCTAATGGAACTGGGCAAAATAAGTGCAATACCTTCTAGAAAAGATCCACCATTCTAAATACCATTCAGAACATTCATGACTCATGGGAAGAGGTCAAAATATCAACGTCCACAGGAGTTTAGTAAAAGTAGATTCTAACCCTCACAGATGACTTTGAGGGGTTCGAGACTTCACTGGAAGAATAAATGCAGGTGTGGTCGAAATAGCAGAGAACTAGAATTGGAAGTGGAGCCTGGAGGTGGGACAGCATGGCTGCAATCTCATGACCAAACCTGAGTAGATGAGAAGTTGCTTCTTACAGATAAGCAAAGAAAGTAGTATCTTGAGATGGAATCTACTCCTGGTGAAGATGCTATGAAGACTGCTGAAATGACAACACAGGATTGAGAATACCGTACAAACTTAGTTGATAAAGTCAGTCAGAGATTACTGAATCCAATTTTGAAATAAGTTCTACTCTGGAGAATGCTATCAAACAGCATCACACACTACAGAGAAATCGTTCATGAAAGGAAGAGTCAATCAATGCAGCAAACTTCATTGTTGTCTTATTTTAAGAACTCATTCCAGCCTTCAGCAACCATCGCCCTGATCAGTCAGCAGCCACTGACATCAAGGCAGGGCTCCCCCTCCCCCTCCCCCCAGGCCAAAAGATTAGGACTGGCTGAAATACTGGGTGATTATTGCATTGTTAGCATTTGAAGCAACAATGTATTTTTAGTTAAGGTATAGACATTGTCTCTTTAGACATAATGCTATTGCATACTTAACAGACTACAATATAGGATAAACATAACTTTTATATGTATTAGGAAAGGAAAACATTCATTTGACTGGCTTTGCTGCAGTATTTGCTTTACTAGGGTGGTGTAGACCCAAACCCGTAGTATTTCCAACTTGGGACTGCATTCAAGAGGATCACACATATGTCCCAGCAAACTCTAATCACCTTGAAAAATGTTATGCCCAAAATTATGGTCCAGTAGAATATTCCGAAACTTAATAAATTATGTCGCCTGTAAACTCCTGGTGCAACACTTGTGTCACATTGTGTGTGTATCCTAGGTGCAGTACAGGGTCTGGGACAGAACAGGTGCTTCATAAATACCACCTGGATTAATGAATGACAGAATTATAGAGCCCTGTGGTATGCCAGACAGTGTCCTACATTAGAAGTGTTATGCTATCTAAACTTTGCAGTCCTATCTTTACGGTTTGATGTGGTGTAGGAGAGGACAGTGACAGAAATCTCAGCAGGCTACTTCCCACACAGCACCAAAATAAAAGGTGGTGGTTTTTACCTCCTCAAACCATCCCTCTCCTTAACATGGCCTGTCTCATCCCAAGCATGACCCACCCCCACTCGTGCCTCACTGGGAGCGCAAAGATGGTGAGATGGAGACGGGGAACCAGGGATATGGGGTCAATTATTTGGTAGCAGTTTTTAGCTAAATAATAAGTGGCTTACTGTTAAGAGTATACTAAAACAGCTATCTCACAAGTATGTCATCGCAATGTCCTTAGCATTTTGAATAAGATTTAAAGCATGAGAGACACCTGGGTGGCCCAGTGGTTGAGCGTCTACCTTTGACTCAGGTCATGATCCAGGGGTCCTGAAATTGAGTCCCACGTTAGGCTCCTTGCAGTGAGCCTGCTTCTCCCTCTTCCAGTGTCTCTGCCTCTCTCTATGTGTCTCTCATGAATAAATAAATATCTTTAAAAAAAAGATTGAAAGCATGAAAACGTACCAAAGATAATATCAAAGTCATATAGGGCTTTGAATCTGTGCCTTTCTCTTGAGGCATTTTAACTGAAGTTCCAATTGTTGCCTGAATTT
The DNA here is from genome assembly GCF_011100685.1 of Canis lupus familiaris. Lineage (NCBI taxonomy): Eukaryota > Metazoa > Chordata > Mammalia > Carnivora > Canidae > Canis > Canis lupus. The sequence goes on from NC_049225.1 coordinate 13,351,745, forward strand.
TCCTTCCTTCCCTTCTCTTTGTTTGAGCCTCAGTGATGCCCTAGTAGAGGCAGACTTACACATTCACAATTCAGTTTGAGATATTCATTAAGTGTCTTGGATGTGCCAGGCTGAGCCATGGGCTGAAGGGCAAAAATTGCCAAGGCCTTGTCACACCAGCAACCATACGGCCTCCAGGTCCCTGTGTGGCTCTGAGCCGGCTGCAATGGTTTCCTGTCTTAGTTCCTGATTCCTAAAATGAAGAGGAGTTGTATATACAACAATCTCTAAAGTCCTTTTTTAGTTCCAAAATTCTCTAATTCTGTGACAGCCTTTACTACTCTCATTAGCATCACCCTGATGAATATAGAAATTAGTACCTTCAAGTGAGGTGCTGCCATAAATACCTAAACTTGGCCTAGTAGTCAGGCAGCATGGCAGAAAGGAAACTGATGCTGGAAGATGGAAACCTAGAGATCCGTGGTGTATTTGGTGGTGAAACAACCAGTAAGGGAGTCCAGAAAGGTGAGAACTTGCAAGGATGGAAAAGGTGAGTGCCCCAAACAAAGAGACAGAAAACTGAGAAAGACCTCCGAATGGACAAAAGCCCATTGCGACTCAACTTTGGGACAAAGATCAGATTGAGAAGATGGCCTTCTTTCTATTTTAAGGGGCTCCTCAACAGCCACTCCTAAATGAGAGAGAGCAAAAGGAGTGAGAAAGGAAACAAAACATTTGAGTTATACTTTGACAGACCTTTGGATGACATTACTGGCACATGGAACTACCAAGGTTTTTAAAGAATTGTACTGCTAAAGAAATGAGAATCTCTTCTAAAAGGATGAAAAGAGTTTGAGCTTTAAAAAAATTTTTTTAAGCTATGAATCCCCAAAATTACCCTCCAACTTGCAAGAATAGAATGCAGCCTACAAAAAACATATAGCTCCCAAGCATGGCATAGTCTATAACCACTTCAAACGTGGGCAGGTATGAACGTGAACATGAACAAACCTGCCAGAGTGGAGGCAAGAGCCATCGAGAGCAATGGACAGAGAATTGCTTACAGTGACTGGAAGTAGAATTCAAGTCTAACTGAGGAATTGCATCCAATACCAGAGCAGGGAGACCTCGTATGCCCAACAGCATTCCAACATTTCCATGACATCAGTGAACTGTGCCCTACCTCATTTTCTTGACATGGGAGTGATTATTGTGGTCATCCTGTGCTCCCCCATTATACATTGATTTAAGATAAGGGAAGATGCTGTCCTTCATGCTGGATTCGGTGACTGAGACTTTGGGGTGTCCCTTTGGAGGAAGGAGGGGACAGCATATGATTTGGGATGGCAAAAGGCTGGCCTCTGGCAGAGACAGCCTAACCTTCAACAAAGATGTGTGCTCTTTTTATGTTGGCAAATTGAACACCAATAAAAAATAAATTTATTAAAAAAATATATTAAAAATAAATTTAAAAAATTTATTAAAAATGCTCTACTGATGTCGGTTTCCTCACCAGGTCCTCCCTTTGCCACCTTTACTATGTTGCGTTGAGGCAGGGCTACATGATCAGTTCTCACTAAGAGAATGAGAGTAAAAATGATGTGTATCACTTCCAGGCCAAAGTGGTTAAAAAGTAGGTGCCTTTCCATTTTTCCTGTTTTCATCGCTCAGCTGAAAGAAGAGGATTCTAAGGCCTTGCTGGTTACTGCTGCTACAAGATAAATGGATTCCGGGTTCCTAAATCACTGCATGGAGGACTGTCTGCTGATGTAATAGGTAGAAATAAACTTGGGTTGCCTTAAGCCGCTGAGATCGGGACTAAGTTCACTAGAGTTTTCCTAATACAGACTCCAGACTGAAAATTCCTGAAGGTTAAAATCCAGGGTGTCCACGTGTGTTCTCTAAATACCCTTTGTTCCCTTACAAAAACCAGGACCCCTTGGAGAAATGGCTGATTTGAGATCTGGGACAGCGAAACGTAAGCTGAGCCTGGAACATCTTGGCATCCCAGAAAGCAAAGAAGCTAATCAAGTTCACTGGGGTTATATTAAAAAGGACACAGAAACAATTTAAAGAGCCTTCCACTGGCCAGAAGTGGAGCATCAAAAAGAGTAATAAATAGAATGGATTGAAACACATCAAATATGATTAAATCCATAAATTATGACACTGGAAAAAAGAAACATTATTTACTTTTAGAGGTACCTTAGGGAACCAACTCATTCTGAAAACTACTAAATAAAGGAAAAGAATCAAACATTAATCCTCTCTTTACTGTATAAACTGTATCTCAAATTGATGAAGTAGTTGAAAAGGAACATCTCTATGTAGAAATATGCCAGCTAATGAATTAAGAAGGAACGACAGAATTTGAAGATCATTATTTTGCAATTCCTAATGAAATAATGGATCAAAGCAATGGCTGCTAAAACTATTTCCTGAAAAGTGGATGAAGAACTTTATAATGGTTGGTAGGTCCAAATTGGCGACACACAAACATGTTCATCACTGTTAACATTGCAGTAAGAAAGATAGCCAGATATTATGTGCTTCCACATAAAAGTACACAACAGCACCTAGGAAATAGTTTTACAAGATAAAATAAAATAAACCTGAATCTAGTCAGACTTTCCATCTAATCACCATTTTACTAAGATATAGAGGACAGAGGTACATGATAACATGATAACCAGCATCACAGGGATGCAGCCAGCAAAATCTAGACTGTGAGAAATTCCACAGAACAAAGTACCTAGATTCTCAACAAATATATTACAAGGGGGGGAAAGGAGAAGAGTGAGCTTATGGATGGAGCTCATAAACCAAATGTAATATGTACATTGACTATATCTTGATTAAAACAAGATTCCTATTTTAAAAAGCCAATTGTGAAAATATGAACATTGACTATGTGATGATACTAAAATTATTAAATTTTGGAGCTGATGTATTATTTTACTGAAGATACTAAAATTAAGAATGTACTGTCAAGGATTCTAGAATTATGCCTTGAGGTAACTGAGGGTAGAGCTATAGATGAAAAAGAAATTATCCATTAGTTAATAATTGTTGAAGCTGGGCTAGAAGGTTCCATGGAGGTTCATCATCCTATTCTAATTCTGCATATATATGAAATTTTTCATAATAAAAAAGTTTAAGCAAAGTAAAAAATGATATTACTCTCACATGGATCCTTAATGATTCTGATCCAAAAATAAATTTCCTATTAAATTAAATGTTTATGCTTCTTCTATATGTAATGACATCACATAAGCAGGATCTGTGTGACTGTTCTCATGAATTATTGAGAAATTAGGGAGCTTTCTTTTTTAAAGTTTCAGGTGGCACATTAACTTGGCTCATCCACCACGTGGATGACAACTGAAGTCCCAGATGACTGTGGCATAAAGTATGACAGAAATCTGGCAACAGATGGCATGAAAGAAGAGAGTGCCTTAATCTCCACATAACTGACTGCATTTCATAGTAAATCATATACCCAGTTTAAAGAAAAAATGACATTGGTACTCCCAATTGGAAAGAAAGAAGTTCTGTAATTTCTCCCTTTTAACAGAGATCAGGTTCTGACTAAAAGGTCTCAGATGAAGAAAAAAAAAATTACTATGGGAAATTTATCAAATTCATTTTTAAACATTTACAATTTCAACCAGCTTCCTTTTGGCATCACTAACTAGCTGTTGATTTTCTTCCCAATCAATAATAACTAAAGATGGACCCTTCCTTTAAGTTTCCCCAATTTAGTTCTTCCCTAACAATGGTTAACTGCTATTTGGATTTCTGAAAATAGCCAATATGGTCTTAGATTCACACACTCCTTTTCTATTTATGTTTACTCTGGATGAGCTGTAGAAAAAGCACATATTGAAAACTCAACTTCAATTCATTCTTTCTTTTTCTGTTTTTCTCCTTCCAGGTGAGGATCTGGAAATAATTCAAAATTGTTTAATGAAGAATTCACGGTTACTTCCTGGAACATGGTAACATAATTTAGCCCTGCTCTGTCCACTATGGTAGCAACCAGCCACATGCGGTGACTGAGCACTTGAAATGTGGCATGTGTGAACAGAGATGTGTTATAAATGTAAAGTACACACTGGACTCCAGACTTGGTGAGGAGAGAAATGTAAAATATCTTATTAATAATTATTTAGATTACATTTTGAAGTCCTGTTATTCTAGATATGTTAGATTAGATGAAATAATTAAAATTAATCTCATCTCATTCACTTTACTTATCTATGAAGCTACTAGAAAATTTGAAATTACAAATGTGGCTTGGTTTACATTACATTTCTATTGAACAATACTGATTTAGCACTTAAAGATTTTATATAGGTTAAATTTTAGTGCAATGAAGAAGTCAGGATAAGAAGGAACTCAGAACAAAAAAAAAAGGAACTTTTATGTGCCTAGCATCTTACAACAAGCTTTTCACTATCCATGTCCTCTAACAACGACCAATAGCAAGCTCAGGTTAAGATGAACATGTCATGTAAAAACTAGCATGATGCTTTGCTCATAGTAGATATTTCAGAAATATGAGCTGTGAGGCACCTGGGTGGCTCAGGTGGTTAAGCGTCTGCCTCCAGCTCAGGTCATGATCCTGGGGTCCTGGGATCAAGCCTGAATCAGGCTCTCTACTCAGCAGGGAGTCTGCTTCCCCTTCTTACCCTGCCCCTCCTCCCTACTTGTGCTCTCTCTCTCTCTCTCCTTCAAGTAAATAAATAAAATCTTCGAAAAAAAAAAAAAAAAGAAATATAAGCTGAATAAATGAACTCAAGAACATCAGCAATACAGATAATCCAATATGGAAATTAAAAGTATTTACATTTTTTATTACTTCTTGTTTCTATGATTTAAATTTTTATAAGCTTTTAGAAACATATTAGCTAATATTATTAAATATTTGCTCTGTGTTACAATTTTTTAATCTGATTATGTCCATGTAACAAGCCTCTAAGATATGCACTATTTCCTCCATTTTATAGGTGAAGAAACTGAGTCGGAGACATTAAATGACTTATCTGAGGTCACATAGCCAGTAGGCAGCAGAACTGGGATTCAAGGCCAGGCATCCCAGCCTCGTTCCTAGTCACGTGCAATATGCCTCCCAAACCTAAGGCCTGATTATGCTGATGATAAGTGAGTCAAGAGAAATAATAAATCAACATTGTCCAGATTCAGCTCAAAGGAATGAACCATAGAGCAGAATGGCAGTTGTCTATCTCCTTTATTCCTAATTTTTTATTCATTTTCCAGGAATAGAAAGCACCACCTCCCTAAGAGATAACAGCCACCAACCTATTTAGAAGAAAAAAAGAAAGAATTAAGTATAAAATTACCAACTTCTTCTAGGCTAGAGTGAAAGTAGATCTCACCTTAAAATTACTTGGCGGGGGGATGGGGAGGAGCCGAGGGGAGAGAACTACTTAAAAAAATTTACCAAGAGAAATGGAAATGCCAGTCAATGCACACAAACAATCAGGAACAGAGCCTTTCAGATTTAATGGTTCTATTTTACTGTTTTTAAAATCAACTTCAAACCAATAAACAATGCAAACAGAAGTTTTATATATTTTTTTTAATAACATCATAAATATAGTTATAAATCTTCTGTCTAGCTTTCCTCAAAGGACTTTGTGGCCAGTTAGAGACTTGGACCTTGCAGGAAGAAAAATGCCCAGGCCTCTTAGGAATTACTGGGCACTGGCTCTGAGCCAAAACTAATTCTGCACATGACACTGCAGTCTGACAGCCAGTGTTGGGGTTGCTGGGGGGGGGGGGGTCAGGTTACAAGTTGGAGTTTTGACTCGGTCTAGCTCACACTGAGCCCAGGGGCACCTCAAACCCAGGCTGTGGTTACTCTCCCTGTTTTCAAGTGCAGACTTCATAGAGATATTCCTAAGAAGAAAACACACTGACCTATGAGGTAGAGATTATTTTGGTGGGAATAGCCAAGCACCCTTTAAGCTGCTTTTCCTTGTAATCAAAATCATAATCAAAGTAATAAGACATCCCCAAAGAAATGGCAGAGGTCAATGACACCATGGAAGACCAGACAGATGCAGAGGATGATGATTTCTATTCTGTGCGCATTATCACCTTTAACCAGGTGGTGGGTGGATCTCTACTTGCCATTCCGAACATGGTCTGCTTACCAGAACAAGCGGATTCGGCCCCTGAAACCCTCTAGGCTATCAATGACTATACAAATGCTCGACCCTCAAAAGCAGAAACACCAGAAGCAACCTGCTTACCCTGCAAGGATGGCTGGAATACCTCCAGGGTCTTGCCTTACGACCACACATACTCTCTGACTGTATCCCACCTGTTCATCTACCAACATTGATCATCTTGCCAAGCTACAGGGTCACAACAGTTACCAAAACTGAAGATACCATCCTGTGCATTCCTGAAGACCCAGCAATCCTCCTCGATGTCTCATAGGACACACATGTGCAGAGAGCAAGAGATACAAAGCATCTGTGCAGGAGCCAGTTATTCATAGAAGTGGTAGTTGGACTTAGTGTCTGGCAGTGACCAGGGCATGTTCCATCAGTAACGTCCTGACTAGAATATTTTCTGTAGCATGACTCTATTGCTTCTGTTGACTAATACTGGCTATATTGCTTAGCTTGTCCACATTCCCCTGCTTCTGCCATAAATCCAAGCCTTGTTTTCCAGGCTTCCATTCAATTCTGCAAGCTGTCTGATATTCTTCAACAGATTCTTTTTCTGCTTAGGTCAGCCAGAATCAATTTGCTGCTTGCAACTAAGAACAATATATTAAATGATTTAGACTTAATAGATAAATAGAATCTATGGAGCTATGAACTAGAAGGTAAGTACAAAGATTGCTGGGCACTATAGTGCCTGAGTGTATATCCAGTCAACATGTGAAGTAAGGCCCGGAAAGATCAGAGAGGAGTCAAGAGAATAACTGAGGACCTGAACTATTCAAAAGTTTCACTGAACTATTATTTCAAGACAGGGATCTGAGAGTGAAACTCTCACATGTTCTTTGTAACAGTTCTGATAGGCTGTTGATTGGTTAAATGTTATGAGGAGCTACCCCTGAAGATAACATTCCACAACTAACCCAAAGAACGTGCTCTCCACCCTTCTTTCCAAAGGTGCCTATCTTGGTGGGGAGAATGAGTAGAAAGAAAAGTGACACTTCTCCCTTTGCTTCCCTGTCTTTGGAACCTCCTTAGCATTTCTGTTAGCCAAGCAGCATGAATGACCCCTATGTCTTTGCTGAGCTCACAACCACACAGAAATCTTTAGAGTTGCCAAGGGCTACAGCAATACTTAGAAAGATAACTGATACTTAAGTAAACACAACAATTAATCTTAAGGAGTTTGATGCACCTATTAATTAACTCTCATCATTATAGGTACACTCAAATCTAAGGAATTGATGACAGTTTTTTTCCTACCCCTTTAAAACATTTTGTGCCTGTCTTGCAGCCAGGAAATGAAGAAATGTGTTTTAATGAAAAACAATCATTGTCTTATATAAAATGTTATTCCTGGATTTCTTTCGCAGGACATCTTGCCTTGATCTCTACAAACTCGCTATTAGGAGAATCAAGTACTTGAGCGTGCTAGAGAAGTGTATGACACAAGCTGTAGGGCAAACAGCTCCAGATCTTCCTCATGTATTAAATGCAGTTCTTTACCCTATAACCGGGAAAAGAAAAATAATACCAAAATCATGATTTTCTTAGATTCTTACTGCTTTCTGGGCATTCTCAGTATTTCCACAGTTACGAACGATGTTTATTAAATAGTTTCCTTTCAGACTTTTGAGGCTGGTTGGCCAAATCTGAGTTTTACTACAAGAAAATGAAATCTGTATTAAAAGTGATTCTGATGAAAGTATTCTAAGAAAAATACTCTTGTTCCAAGGGACTGTGGTGAACTGCAGGTTTTCCTCACTCAGGTTTCAATCTCTTTTATTTTTCTGCTGACATAAAATCTGGATACTGAAACAAAAATGAAAATGTCTGTCTGCAAGGTGTCTGTGAGTAAAAAGCCTGTGAGCTTTGCCTCAAAAGCTATTACAGTGGAAGCACTTACTTAGTGCTTTACATTATGCATTAAAGATAGAGGACCTGAAAGCAGTATCTATTTTCCACGTGCTTTAAAATACAAATTTGATAAGTCACTTGTTGATATAATCCCACTGAGGCTTGCTTCCCTACATTCTGGCATTGGTTAAATGACCACTATCCATTGAGGAAATGTGTATGACTCCGATTTATCAAGGAATTGCCTATCTTAATTTTAATATGGAACCAAGAATAATCTAACAATCAGCTTGTCCTCCATGCCTCTCTTCCCTGTCCATCTGCTCATATAAATTTTTCTCCCTCCCTGTCTGTTTCTTTCCATATAATCCCCTCCATCTTTCCATCGAAAAACAGTTAAAGCAGGGGCTATTCCCTTGGAAGGACTCACACAGTCCAAGGCTAATCCTCGGACTACAGCTTTCACTTCTATTAGACTAGGCAACATTTAATGATTGAATGTATGCTGCTTGGTCTTTCTGATGCTTTCTTTAAAAATAAATCCATTTTTCAGTTAAAGACTTCATTAACTTCTTCTAAGAGAACGGATCACCACATGCACCTGGCTTTCCATCTCATTCTTTCAAAAATATGTCAAGTCATTCATTATCACACACTTTGCAAAACAATGTCACCCATTTACTGTACCATTTTTGGCCTTTTACCTACAAGGAGAAGCATATACATTTGTCTGACACAGATATGCTTCTATAAAAGTCAAATGCAAACAGAGAATTTGTTTACAGATCTTTGCCATTTTGTGGCCTGGATTTTATCTGCAGATTCATATTTACGGCAAGCTGATTTTTATTCGAGGTATACTTGTGTTTGGACTAGGATGAGACAGCAACAGCCTCACTATGATGAGGTCTTTGAAGCTTACAGGGTTAGGCCTTGATTCTGCCTGAGAAATACATGCTATCTGGTCTCTGCGTATCACCTTACAGGAAACAGTAATTGCTCCTTTCAGGTAATCCTCGGCAATCAATTGCAGGCTGATTTCGGCTTAATGGCAGCCTTTACATTGTTACTGCTTCCAGCAGGGTAAGGACCCACTGACATCTCTGGTGTCTAAGGGACTAGAATATTCTAGAGGAAGAAATAAAATGTCCAGATCTTGCTGTTAAGCATAGGGCCTGTCAACTCAGGCAAATCCTTGGAAGATCTTTTTTTTTTTTTTTTTTTTTTTTAAGGCAGGTAAAAGAGTTCCGCATTTGCCCCAAGATATTGCCAACAAGAAAGTCAAAAACCTAAAAGGCAAGAGAGGACAGATTGACAGTTCATGCTGAATCCTTTCTTTCTACATAATTCTTCAGCATGAGGTTCTTAGCCTTTTTAATATTCCTAATATCATGCCTGCAATATCATGTACAGCATCCCTGCTAAGAGGCTCAGTGAGAAAAAGGGGAGAAATTTGAGAAAAATATATGGATTTTACCCGACATGAATAAGACCGCAATGCAAATAAGAATATAACACTTCTGGGATTGTCAGTTTTGCACATGTGAATTTGTTCTGCATACTGTGTGTTCCCTTAATAATTAGATACCGGGAAAGTGTTCAGAAGAAGAAACAAATGCTTGAAATAGATCTTTAACAAGCTGTGAAATGGCTGAACACTCAACATAATGAAACAGCAACAATGAAATTAAAATCTACTCCCCAAAATCTATTATGATCATTAATAACAGCAATATTTTATATGTCAGAAACACTTGTTCTAATCAAACATGGAAACAGACCTATTCTCTTTCACAGCCGTTGGCTTATTGTGGACTCCATTTGAACAAACTCATTTTTATATTGTGTCAAAAATAATTTTCCATATTATCTATTTTTCAAACCTGATAGAATTTTAGAATAATGAGAAGTACCCGTAGATTTTTCCACTGGATGCTCTAATGGTCTCAACATAAAGTCAATAGGATACTGAACATGTTCCACTTTAAGCAAATCCAATATACAAAAGTACATTTTTGAAACCAGTAAATTATATAAAAACTATGTAAATTAAAAAATACATACTATATGAAAGGATTCACTCTGAATATGGAATTCTTTTGATTAAAAAAATAAAGCTATTAAATGTCTTCTTTAAAATGCATTTTATTAGGGTTCCTTCCTAAATTGCGTCCCCAGATGTAAGAAAATAAAGTGTTAGATCAGTTGCTCATATACAGACTCCTAGTAGACCAGGAGACTAGACACCCAAAGCTTAAATCAGATGGATAAGAAACCAAGTTTTTTAAATCAGTAAATTATAAAAAAGCCTATTCACACTTTAAAAATTGGACTGCGTATCATATAAAAGATTCACCCAGAATGTGGAATTTTCCTGAATAAAAAAATATAGTTGATTAAACGTACTCATTTAAAATTCATAGCATTCCCCTCCATTAAAAGTGAGCACCCAAAGGCTGGGAAACAGAAACATTAAAACAATTGTCCTTTTGCAGACTTCGAACACCAGGAGACTAGAAACCAAAAACTTATCTCAGACACGTCTATCCACATTTAGACCAAGAAATCCTTTATGAACCAAAGATGTTCTTTCTCCATCTGATTTGTAGCAATTGAATTGGGAAATTGCAAGTGAGATATGAAGCGAACAAAACAGATTGCCAAGTTCTCATAATGTGAACACACTTTATGTGATTATGCTACCTGGTTTAACTGATTTAAATACACATTAGTAATCTGTGTACTGTCAGTGGACAAGCAGACTGCCCATCCATGTGATTGCATCTGTTCAGCAGCCTCTCTGTGCAGGGCACTTTGCAAGCCGTCCAGTGACCAGTGAAGCAACAGGCACCATCCCTGGCTAAAGCAGAAGAGCCAGAAAAGGTGCTATCATTTCTACCTCCAGCAATTTCCTCATGGCTTCTGTTCCCTATCATTCCCATCTGTTTAAATTCTACACCTCCTTCAAGAATCAGTTCAGATGCCAAATTCCATGTCACTCTCACGGCTGGACTTACTCTGCTCTTGTGCATGTTCTCCTCACATGTTATATGTACTTCTCTGGCTGTGCGCAGAAAGATGCCAAGCTGGAACATGAGCCAAGCAGAGCTCTCATGCCCAACTAGGTTTAAATCCTTTAGGAAAGGATTGTTTCATTGACATCTTTATATCATGTCACTTTTTTCAGAACTTTCCTCCTTGCTCAGTAAATTTAATCAAAGGATCAACGTAATTCATAACAGCAACTTTTGGTTTGGTTTTGGGTTTTGCTCTATGCTGCCCTGGGAATAGAATCTCCTGGGGCTAGGAGAACCACAATTCTTTACTAAGAATAACCAGATGAAATATCAATACATTCTTTTCTTATAAGGTTTGAAGTACTTTTGATAATATTGCTTATTTATTTGTTTAATTATTCAAAGTGTGTTTTAAAGTAGCTAGCAAAGCTTGGTTCCTGGAATTCATTCACGAAAATACTCCTAAACCTTTAGTGAGATGATACTAACGAATATTCAACACAGTTAATTATATTCCAAATAACAAACTTGGGTAGAATCCTGTGCTTGAAACTAACTTATATTCTGATAGGCAAACCCATTTCAACTTACAGTGTCTCAGTCTTAAGAAAATAATAAAATAAATAAAATAAAATAAAATAAAATAAATAAAATAAAATAAATACAGCTATACCTGCCTTAATAAACAGACAAAAACTATAGACAATTAACATATCAACACCCCTTTGTTTAATTTTGGTGATATCCATCTACTTATACAGTGCTTTGTAAAAAATATTTTATTTATTTGGGGAGGGGAGTGGGCAGAGGAAGAGGGAAGGAGAATCTTAAGCAGATTCCATATTGAATGGGGAGCCGAATGTGAGGTTTGATCTCACGACCCTGTAATCACGACCTGAGCTGAAACCAAGAGTTGGACGCTTAACCGACTGTGCCACCTAGGGACCCCATGCTCACGCAGTGCTTTTTAAAAGTTTATTAAAGAGGTAAATATTTCCCTTTTCTTTACCTCATCAGCTCCTTTGCAAATCTTACTTCTAGACCTATCTTGCCTTCCTTACCCAAAAGTATTAAATTGAGCCCAACTAATGAGGTGGTTTCATTGAATAATGGCTCTTCATATAGTAAAAGAAAATATTTCCTTGAAAATTTAAAACAAACCAATTGTTATAACATTACATTCCAAGTTCTCATAAAATGAATTGCTATTTTTGATGTACGAGTCAAGGCTGATCACATTTAGGTATCCATGCCAAAGAAAGCTTTGTAAAACTCTTTATCAAAAGGCATTTGCATGCAAGTAACAGCTACAAAAATGAAATGTTTTCTCAGTGATTTCAAAGTTAAACATCAATATATGATTGAAACATGCTTTGCTGAATATTAAAATTATTATGGGATAAAAGCAATTCACAGTGACCATTACATCAGAAATATTATTATTAAGATGAGAATTACCTGAGGAGTAATAATTAAATGAGTGGGATGCTTAACTACTCCAGTTTATTATTAACCCCTAAAGACAAATTCTTACTGTTGTGGGCTTGGTAGTTATGGCAGACTTAGTAGATAATAAAAATTAAGAGCTCAGGATGCCTGGATGGCTCAGTGGTTGAGTGTCTGCCTTCGACTCAGGGTATGATCCTGAGGTCTGGGGATTGAGTCCCACATTAGGTTCCCTGTGAGGAGCCTGCTTCTCTCTCTGCCCATATGACTGCCTCTCTCTCTCTCTGTCTCTCATGAATAAATAAATAAAATATTTTTTTAAAAAAATTAAGAGTTCATTAACTTGATAAGCAACTTTCTTCTTCCCTTATGGTGTGTGAATTCAGTTAGGGTGGACATGGCTCCCTAACGCCTTCCAAGTGTGTTAATGTGGTTATTTAATACCACTCGTCTTCTTCGGTTTTGTTTTAATTTTTTTATTTGAGTCTAGTTGACACACAATGTTGCATTAGTCTCAGGTGTACAACACAATGATTCAACATCTCTATATGTCATGCTGTGCTCACCACAGGTGCAACTCCCATCTGTCACTATACAGCACTGTAACAGTATCACTGACTCTATTCCCTATGCTGGGCCTTCTTTCCCATGACTTGTTCAATTCATAATGGAACTCTGCATCTCCGTCTCCCCATCCTTCCTGCTGCCCATCTCTCTACCTCTCTTCCTTCAGTTTGTTCTCTATCTTCATAGGTCTGATTCTGCTTTTTGTTTCTGATTTCACTTGTTTATTTTTGGATTATTTTTTGATTCCACACATGAAAGAAATCATATGGTATTTGTGTTTCTTAGTCTTGTTTGATTTAGCATAATACCCTCTAGGTCCATCTGTATTGTTGCAATGGCACACTCTCATCCTTTTTATGGCTATGTAATATTCCTTTGTATACGTATATGTGTATGTTCACATATACACATACACACACACACACACATCTTCCTTATCCATTCATTTATCAATGATGCCACTCTTCTCTTAAAACCTTAATTGAAAATATAATGCTGATGACTCTTTTCTTATGCCATGTTTTTCTAACATTAAACTACAGAGCAATACAATCTATTTGGAGGCCCTTTATATGGCATCACCACCTGAACTACCTTCTTCTGTCCATCTCCCTGACAGTTCAAATCACCATTCATCTCTCATATGGACTCTTACAATGGCCTCCTGACTGGTATTCTTTGTTTCCTCTTATCTCCCCTACAATCTCTTTTCTACGTAGCAACTAGAAGGTGCTTTTAAAATGCATGTATCAGATCATGTCACTGCCTGCTCAGAACCATCCAAAGCCTTCCCATAGTGGGTAACTCTGCCAGTGAAGCCCTGCAGGGCAGGCCTGCCTTCCTCACGGCCTTTTCCCACTCTTCTGCCCTCACTTATACCATCCCAGCTTCTATATTCCTGGAAGCTGCCAATCCCCTCTCAACTCCAGATTCTGCTGGAGAGCTCTTCTCCCAGACTTTCAGATGTCTGGTCTTCCTGCAACCTCAGGCTTCCATTCAACTGCTCTCTTGAGGACTACTCTGGCCACAAAGCTGAAAGCAGCCCTGATGCAGCCACCATGGCCAAGGAAACCACTAGCACTTCGTTCTCCTTATTTTCCTCAACACACTTATCAGTCTCTGAGATGACCTTCTTTATTAATTTTTAATGTGTTTATTGTGTATGTCTTGCACTAGAAACAGGATCTGCCTCAGGTCAGGCATCTGATTTGTCTTATACCAAACCATGGCAAAACACAGCAGTTCAATAAATAAATACCTGTTAACTAAATAAAGAGCCCCAAAATATGTGAGTACACAGTGGAGTTTAATGTTACAAAGTCAAATGTGACATTTGATAAGACAGAAGCATCTCTAGATATTGATTACAAAAACACAGTTCTATGAAAACTGCTTATGTAGTCACCTGGGGCAAATAATTTATTGTCAGGTAAGTAGCTTAGAAATTATCATCTATGAATATCAATGAAGCCATTATTAAAGTACCACATTGTTTATTTTGAATTTAGCTCTATGTACAAGCATGATTAAAATAACTGGAAAATTATAAATAAACAAAAAGAGCTTCTCTGGGTAGCTAAAGAGAAGTATCTCAAAAAATATATATGTGAAGGGAGAAGATAGATTTGGGAAAGTATCTCTCAAAACTCTAGATCTTTGTTTTATTTTAGAGAAATGAATAAAGTCAAAAACAGACTTTTGAGGCACCTGGGTGACCAGTTCAGCGACCGACTCTTGATTTTAGCTCAGGTCATGATCTCAGGGTTGTGGGATCAAGCTCCGAGTCAGGCACAGCATGGAGCCTGCATAAAATTCTCTCTCCTCGGCAGCCTGGGTGGCTCAGCAGTTTAGAGCTGCCTTCAGCCCAGGGTGTGATCCTGGAGTCCCGGGATCAAGTCCCACTTCAGGCTCCCTGCATGGAGCCTGCTTCTCCCTCTGCCTGTGTCTCTGCCTCTCTCTGTGTGTGTCTCTTGTGAATTAATAAATAAAAATTTTTTAAAAATTCTCCCTCTCCCTCTGCCCTTCCCTTCCCACACACATATTCTCTTTCTCTCTAAAAACAAAGAAAAAATAGACTTTCTTTCACATGTCATGTATAGTCCGGTGGAGTATTAGAAAGTCATACACACAACACACACACACACACACACAGCATCTTTCTCCCAAGGAAGTGGAACTTCAATCCATTTGACTGTGGGCTCCATTTAGTGAGCTGTTTCCAAAAAGCAGAGTATGAAAAGTTACTTTACAGAATAAAATCTGGCAAACACTACCTCGTTCAAGTGACCAAGGTCAGCATCATCAGTGATAAACCACGTTGACAGCTCGTGCTCTTGACACTGGTGATAAAAAGCATACTTCACCTCATATTCCCAAACCTATAAACCCAGACTGGCTACAAGAAAACACCATCCAAACTCAAATGGGAGGACCTTCCACAATACCTAGCCAGCATTCCTCAAAACTGTCAAAGTTGTCAAAAACAAGGAAAATTTAAACAACTATCACAGACTAGAGGAGACTATCAGGGACATAAGGACTAAATGTAACTTGGATCCTAGAACAGAAAAAAAGAACATTAGGGCAGAACTAGGGAGACCTGAATAGAATGTGGACATTAGTTAATTATAGTACAATACTGGCTCCTTAGTTTTGACAGCTATGCTACCATAATGTAAGGTGTTTACTATAGAGGATCCAGTGGGTAATATACGGGAATTCTATCATCTTTGCAACTTTTCAGCAAGTCTAAAATTATTCTAAATCAAAAGTTTGTTTAAATAAACATGGCAGGGACGCCTGGGTGGCTCATTGGTTGAGCGTCTGCCTTTGGCTCAGGGTGTGATCCTGGGTCCGGGGATCGAGTCCCACATTAGGCTCCCCATGAAGAGCCTGCTTCTCCCTCTGCCTATGTCTCTGCCTCTCTCTCTGTGTCTCTCATGAATAAATAAATAAAATCTTTAAAAACAAACAAACAAAACAAAACACAAGGCAACTCTATATGGAATGATCTCTACAATGTATTTACTAATATACTCTGGATCAAGTACAGTATATAGCATACAATCATTTCTGCATTAAAAAGACTATATGTTAACTCTGGGAAACGAACTAGGGGTGGTAGAAGGGGAGAAGGGCGGGGGGTGGGAGTGAATGGGTGACGGGCACTGGGGGTTATTCTGTATGTTAGTAAATTGAACACCAATAAAAAATAAATTAAAAAAATAAATAAATAAATAAAATAAAAAGACTGTATGTGAGGGTGCCTGGCTGGCTCTGTTGATACAGCAGGTGACTCTTGATCTCTGGGTTGTCATGATTTCAAGCCCCATGTTGGGTGTTGAACTTACTTTAAGAAAAAAAAAAAAAGACTGTATGTTACAAACTTGCATATGTTACAAACATCTGCATAAAATCTCCCTTTAAAAATAAATCTAGGGACACTTGGGTGGCCTTCTGCCTACGGCTCAGGTCATGATCTCAGGGTCCTGGGATTGAGCCCTGCATCAGGATCTCTGCCCAGTGGGAAGACTGCTTCTCCCTCTCCTTTTCCCTCTGCTGTTCCCCTTGCTCATGCACTCTCTCTCTTCTCAAAACAATAAACAAAATCTTTAAAAGAGTAAAATATAAATCTATTACTTTTACATAGAATACATTGCCTCTAGGAAGGAAAACTGAGTGACTGGGATAAAAAGAAGCAAAAATGATTTACTTTTCACTATATATACACTTTCATAGCTTTAAGATTTTATATAACGTTCATGTATTATCTAGTCAAAAAATAAGTTAAATACATCTCTGATGTCATCCCACAGTGGCCTGGTAAGCCCTAAATTATCACTGCTATATATGTAAATATGGTTCTTTGAAATAAGAAAGCTTTGTGCCCTCCACAACAAATCTGCGGAACTTATTAGTAGTAACTTATGTAGGAATAGCAATAACAGCATTAACACAGGGTTTCCTATGTGTCAGGCTGACTCTACATGTGATGTGTTTATTAACCCACAAATACCTATGAAATCAGTGCTGTTATTTGCACAAAAGATTTTCCATATGACGACTAGCATTATTCACTAATGAGCTGGGCATTCTCCCTTGGCCTCTTACAGGTTGTTTAGATGAAATTTCTCCACTTAAACTATGGCTTTATTCCTTATGCTCCTTCAAAAATATAATGGAAGACTGGCAAAGGGCCCAGCCATTTGGCATCTTCTGCAAAGATTTATCATTCTATTCTATTGAGGGCTAGGTCACATGGACAATATACATGCTTGAAACTCATTTGTCTCTGCTACTACACATGCTTAATAAATAGTTTAAACTATACACCCTGCATGGAATATTTACAAGGATTTTAATCCCAGAGACTTTATCATCTGGAAACAATGTATCATTGTCTTATATTAATACTATATTTTACTTTTTTGTTTTTAAGAAAATTACTTTTGTGAACATTACAATTATACTGGTGGATACATAAACAGATGTACTTTAATTGAGGTATATGGACATCCCCCACGTGGGTCTGTGGACAGACTCCTGGGGAGAGCAAGTATATCCTTATTTTAATTAACATCTAACCGAAAACTCCTTGCACTATAAATATAGGCATGATACAAGCCACGGAGTATTAACAGGACCTATGACTTTGTCACCAATAGAAATGATTACTTTTCTATCACTCTATAATCAGGCAGACATGATTAAGAGGATCATGATTACAAAAGAACAGCTGATATTCAACCCTCTGCTAGATCTTATTACCTAATGCATCAATAAGTATATCTATTACTTTATCATAATTTTTAATCTTGAATAACTATTTTAATATAATTAATTCCTCCTATCTTATGTATTTACAATATTCTTTCTGAGAAGGGGTCTGTCAGTTAGCCAACGGGTCTTAAAAAAAGGTCAGTGTGAGATTTTCACATGTGACAGAATGTATCTGCCCCACAGGTCTTCAAATCATTAAAGGCACTCCTCAGCAAACACTTGTGGATTGAAGAAATGAACAAAACCAGCATTCCTCAGTACTGCTTTATGGTTTGATTTAAAACAGTTCACTCCCCACTCTTGTACAAAGAACTCAAAGGGAGTGTGGAAACTAAGATGAGGTATCAGGCTATTTTCCAACAGTCATTGACACATTGACACTTCAAATGCAAAACCCCAGTGGTGACAAAGGCCCAAACTGGAACCCCACTCACTTTGGGAGGGCACAGACGCTAAAGATAAGCTCATCCTGAATGAGCTCTGTTCTAACACGTGAGCAGAGCCTCATGCAACAAAATGCTAAATATTTACTTTAAAAGATAAAAAACAAAACTTTTTCTCAGAGAAAGCCCAAATATAAGGGGAAAATGCAAATGGTAATATCTATATAAAAATGTTATGTCCCTGAACTGGAAAAAATATATTTAATGTTCTCTCATTTCTTCAAATAACTCACACAGAAAGCAGAAAAAAAAATTGTTAAGTGCTATTTTAAAGCATAAAAGTTAGAGACTGCAGTAATGAAATGTTGATTATCATTAAGAAATTTCATCAAATATGTTACCAAAATCCATATCCAGTGGCTACAGAATAACATGAGTCAGCAGCATAGTAAAATCATTAGGAAGAAAAAAGGTTTAATTTTACATGAGTTTTTCCTTGTGAAAACAGGTTGGCTCTTAATTATCACCACTTCTTAGTCATCACAAGCTATTAGTTCAGTAACCCAGACTGCGGTGTTGCCAGATATCAATTCCAAGCTCACTGATATTCAGTTTCTATAACCCATCTTTTTCTCCTTTGGGACACTGGCAGAAGATCTGTATTATTATAGTCTTCCTATCTCCCCTTTCTACCTGCACGAGTATTATGAACAGTCCTGAGGCACATCCCTCGGCCTCCTAGCTCAATAAACACCAATGGATAATTGAAAATATAAACATTGGCTATAAGCATTTACCCAAACATTTGTTTAAAAGCTGGTTCGTTAGTATTTGAAAGACAAAATCTGTAAAGGTCAAGAAAGATTTACATAAAAGATGGCTCCAGAAAATTTGGTCAGAATAAATCCTGATTACAAAGGTTTAAATGGTCTTCTATTTAGAGATGACTCTCAGAGGCAAGAGAGAGGAACAAACTACAGATTCAAAGCCACTGATTTAGGTTAAAGAAGTACACAGTGTATGAAGACCAGAAGAAGAAGAATACAAAGCTACATCGATGTTTTCTTACTAAAAGAGTGGCTAAAACTGTGTTTGATTCCACCATGTTTTTATTAAGAACTATTTTATCTGCTTCAAGGCCTAATTTCAACACCTACTGCCTGTGAGGAGGAGCTCACCTTTTTATCTAGGAAGATCAAACCAAAATGTCTTCAACAAATAAAGTTTCTCTGGAAAAGACATTTCTACAAATAAAAACTCCCCAAAAGGATGTAAATACACAATCCCCAAAACCAGAGCTGACAGAAAAAAATAAATAAGTAAATAAATAAATAAAATACATAATCGAAAGAAAATATTGTCTCTCTTTTGATTGCTGGCTTGTGACAAAGCTTGTGAACTCCTCTCCTGGTTGCATAGCAACAGTGGAGGCAGCCGTTCCAGCCTGTAAGAAATTTCCATGCCAGAACTGTGGAAACAAGAGCTAACTACTCAGTCTATTTTTCAAGGTTACCTGTATTCGCAAAAGAAAAAAAAAAAAGGTAAAATAATGCTCCTGGGGTGTCTAGAACCAAAGATCTGAAGGAAGTTCTCTAATGCTTTGAACCCCTCTACAATAATTCCTCAACACCTACGCTCTACATAGACAACTCCCGTATGGGAAAGAAAGGCTCCAAACCTAGAGGAAGTGTGTCTTATCACTGACACAAAATAACCAAGCTCCACAAAACTAAATCCCTAAGTTCCAGAGTTGGAAGGTAGACAGCTGGATTTCATGAGCATCACCATTCAGACTCTTCTGTGCTGGTCCCATGATCGCTACTGAACAACAGAAGAAGATTTATTTTTGGTTTTGCTATGTTAGTGTTCCAATAAACACATTATTATAACTTGAATTCTTTTCCTGTCTTCTTCCATTCTTGAATGTGGCTGATCACAGCACGGGACAAGTTCCTAAAATGAGCAAGTCACTGCCATAGAGATTCATCTTAAAAGCTTGAGCCTGGTGAACATCATCAGCAAACTTGCACTGGCATCAGCACAACGGATAGGCTCAGACCAGTGTTCCGCTTGTCTCCATCTAGGTTTCACACAGGAAAAAATAAACAACCTACATTACCAAGTGTGACAAGTCCAGATAAAAACGTTCTTATGGGGAACATGGAGACATACATGGAATGATTCATATGCATTGGTGAACCGCTGTTATTTTCTCTATACATACTTACAGATTCTATCCTTTAATGTTCAATGTCCAGCCCACCAAGGATCAGGGCTTGACTGCTTCTCACAGGGAAATTACTTGAATGGGCACACATGGTCCCTCACATGAGTGACTCAGATAATGGGACAGTGAGAAAAGCACTGAACCAAGGGCCAGGCTCTCATCACAAGTAGGTCAGTTTGGGGACTTTGTGCAAGTCAGGTCAATGAGCTCCCATTTTTGTGTCTATACAGTTATATTAAGAGCTTCTCTGCCCACTTCATAAGGATGATCTAAAATTTAAAAATGTTGGGCAGCCCGGGTGGCTCAGTGGTTTAGTGCTGCCTTCAGCCCAGGGCTGGATTCTGGAGTCCCGGGATCGAGTCCCACATCAGGCTCCCTGCATGGAGCCTACTTCTCCCTCTGCCTGTGTCTCTGCCTCTCTCTCTCTCTCTCTCTCTCTGTCTGTCTTTCTCTCTTTCTCTGAGTCTCTCATAAATGAATAAATAAAATCTTTAAAAAATAAAAGAAAATTTTAAAATATCAAATGAAGTAACAAAACATATACAAACTTCTGAATGTTCTTTCTGATTTTCTGTAACACTTTCTGTTTCCTCAAGTCATGTTACAAGGGCATCATACTGGTGCTGATTGTCTATAAAGAAGTGCTTAGGGAAATTCAGATGCAGCTTTATCATCAGAAACCAGCAGAAAATTTGGTGCTAGCTATTGATAGGCAGCAATACTGACAACTAGAAAGGGAACATAAAAAGTGACAGGTAGTCATTTCCTTATATTTCCTGACTTTAAAAATGATGCATTTCCTAGATTTTTGATGACTGAATTAGGACAAAAATAAACACAATTGTAAACTGAGGAACATTTTCTTTTGGAACACTGACAAGAGTACCACAGTAAAAGTAATTTTAAAGCTTTTGATTAATCAAATTAATTGGTCTCATGAGGTGTTTTAGAGAAAGTATGCATCATCTATTCTAAAACATCTATTTCTGTAGAGAGAAAGTTCTCTCATTTGGTGATTTTTTTTTTTACGATTTTTTATTTATTCATGAGTCACAGAAAGAGAGAGAGAGAAAGAGAGAGAGAGAGAGAGAGACACAAGCAGAGGGAGAAGCAGGCTCCATGCAGGGAGCCCGACATGGGACTCAATCCCAGGTCCCCAGGATCATGCCCTGGGCTGAAGGCGGCGCTAAACCACTGAGCCACCCAGGCTGCCCTCATTTGGGGATTTAAAATACTTACTTTTTCTTTTTTTTTTAAATACTTACTTTTTCATTAAAAAGTATGCCTTGTATATAAAATTATTTATGTGTTGACTTAAAAGTAAAAGAACAGTAGTTAATTTTAATTTTCGATACTGGAGAATATCTAATAGCTGATTAATTTACAGTGAAACCTTACTAGGCTTGTACTCATTAACTGTTAACCTTTGGGCACATTTAAAATTATTTGGGAAAACTGTTGAGTTTACTTAATAAGGCAGATGGGATAGGCAAGTTTTTGTCAGGAGCACAGAATTCACAGAAGAAGAGGAATATAAGATAAAACATAATCTCTCCCAGCCAAGAAGTGTTTTCTCCTATGGCTCTAAGGCCTTGACCTACCACATTGGTCATTTCTGCTTCCTGCACAACTTAAAAAGCATCACCTGTGTCTTATAAATGTGTTGGAATCATCAATAACTAAGTCTAGCAAAATGTGACTCTCAACTCACTGCACCCCAGATCCGGCAGGAAGAACACTTGCACATAACAGATGTATGGAATACACCCAACTAGCTGTTGTATATTGAGTTCAAGTCTTATCTCATGCAGAGGTATCAGGGAAATGAGAGAGTTTAAACCTTTATTTAAAATAGAACAGATACAGAACTATAAAGGGAAGACAGTCTTTATGTGAGGAAAGGCTTATTTAATCAGTCTTTCCTCCATATACATGCATACTCTAAAGGCAAGAATTAAAAAAAAAAAAAAGGCAAAAGAGCATTACCTTCCAGGTCAAGATGCAGAGAACTAATATTTACTCAGTGATGCTCTATGCTAGGCACTGCACTGAGAGTATTATAAACAATGGTAAGTATAACACCTGTTTTACAGATGGATAACCAGAGCTGCAAGGAGTAAAATGACTTACTGGGGACAAGTGAGAGATGGGACTACAATTTAAGATTGCACCAATCAGACACTCAAGCTTACCCACTTTTCCTCATACCACACACTTCCTCCCTTTCTAATATAAAAAAAAGAAAAAAATCTTACTAAGAAAGGCTAAATCCAACCCAGAATACCCCAATCATTGCAAAAGGCTGCCTATTGAATCCTGGAAACTTTCTGTTAAAGAGCAACATATTTACACGCCAGAAGGTTTTAGCATATGCTCTATCTATATCGTCTCCAAGTACCTATCAGCATAGTGCTTCGGAATCCTGACAAGGCTGACATCTTAATTGCCGACTCTTTTCTCAAGAGGTTATACATGCCTCAAATTATAGCTGGATATTCAAAACACTGGATTAAAGTTGAAATAAATAAGTGAAGTAAATAACTGTCACCAATATGGCTTTACTAGTTACAAAGCAAATCTAGCTCATGTTAAAATTTTAGTGGCAAGTGAGAGGCAGGTTGGATGTCAGAAAGCCAAGGTCAACAGCAAAGAGCAAGGTAGTACCCTCATGCCAGAGGACAGAGGGAGGAACTGACAGCTGAGAAGGAAAATTGCCTTACATGGTTGCTATTACCTGCAGCAGCTACCCGCTGCCCTCCCTGGGTGTGGACAGCCAGGGCCAACATGTGAAATGGGGAAAACTTTGAACAATTGTTCTGGTCTCCCTTATTCATATTGCATGTATCAGCATTGGGGAAAAGGCACAATTTGGGGGACCAACTGCACCTGGGTTCAAATCAGAACCCTGCTATTTACCAACTACTTTGAGCCTCACTTCCCCATCTATAAATTGGAGGTAATCAAAACCAGCCTCACAGAGTCTTTGGAGAATCAAATGAGTTAAAATCATAGAGTGCATAACAGCCATGCAATAAATGTTAGTTCCTTTCCTTCTACTGCACTGTTTGAAGTAATTATCAGCAGAGTGGTTATAGGCTCAAAAGACAAACCACAGTCCGCTCCATCAGGAAGTCTTTTTCTCTTTCTTGAACCTAAGAAAGAATACATATGTATCCTATTTTCTTTCTGGCCTGAGACAGAATCACTTTCAATTCCAATAACCTCCTGAGTTGGAAGCTACAGACTGAGCAGTGGGGATACCCATTAAACTCCATCGTGAAGAAAGAAACCCATCATTGTAGCTTAGAGTAAACAGTATTTATCACACTGAAGCTCCTCCCCAGGTCTTCCCCCTGGGAGGAATTAGCAGACTAACTCCTATGGAGAGGCTCAGCAGGGATCTGGAATTATGGAGACTTTTTAGAGCTCTAACACATCATTTTATATATATTACACAAATTGTGTGTGCACACACATGTACACTTGTCTACACATTCATGTCACATGTAGTAACATCCATATACATTTATTTAGTGATAACACACAGATTAGATAGATAAACATACACCATTAAAGGCCAAACAAGACTAACATTCTCAAATTCTGTCCATCTATTTCGATCCAATTTCTACAATATCACAAATGGATATGAGAGGGTGTGACATGTGGGCCAAGGAAGTATCCATCAGAATAAACTTTGACCATTTTGCAATGGGATTTTAAAGCATCATTTCCCAGCTCCATTACCAATTTCTTGCCTACTGTTTCATTACTATACTATTAGAATGTTTAAATCCTCATAATTTTCTGGGTTTTAGCTTCATTCTCCCAAAACCTACTACGGGAAAGATGGGCTTAGAGCATCACCAGCTGAGAAAAAGAAAGGAAAGGGCATCTGCATCCTGCTAGTGGTGACATTAACATTTATTTATAGCAGGAACTTTTGGGGAATGGAGCATTTTCATTTCATTTTCATAAAAACTCTATGAGGCATATACTTGTTATTACTGACCTTTAGAAATGAGAAAGTTGAGGAATACAGTGGTCAAGCAACTTTTTCACAATTCCTAACTAGCAAGCAGTCTGCCAGATGCCAACCACTAGGTATCTTGCCCTCCAGAAAGAGATGGCTTGTGAGCAGGAACTATAATGTTAACCAAGTTAAGGTCACATCTTTCATCATAAAGATGAGAACTGCAGAGCAAGAATTTACCTTAGAATTCCAGGGTACTAATTTGAGTTTTAGAGATTAAAGACATGTTCACATATGAAACCTTTTAGATGTAATCATGGATTTAGATGTGATATGGATAAATCCATTAAAAAAAAATCACACAGGGGAACTCTATGAGAGTTAAAAAAAAAAAAAAAAACACAGTGAAATAATATGACAGTGTCCCACAGCTTAGCATCTCCTCCACTACTTCAAAGGAGATTAATATATACCGATCCCTTATCATATTCTGATCCACAGTTGTATCCAATTTAAATATGAAGCACATCTATACTAGGACTGACCTCCTTAGCTGAAAATTCAAAGCCCCCAACATGACTCTTGCCTATCTTTTCAGCCATATTTACCACCTTTTGATTTTTGGTTTTCAGATCAAAAATATAACCTGAAACTGTGTCCAAATATGTTTTCTAAAAATTAGCATATTTGAAAATAATTAACAGTCTTACCATAGAAAATAAGTATGCGCTAAATTTTTACTTAAACTATACAAAATAAACATAATATAAAGAGCAGTAAAAGTCAAATATTTGCCCCCAAAATGGAGCTAAAGGACTAATAATATTAACACATAAGAAGCTTGTATAAATTGTTGAGAAAAATATGGATACTTTCATAAAATAATGCCCAAAGATGTGTAGAGACAATTTCCAAAAGAAGATGTTAAATAATAAACAAACAGACCACAATCATATGCCTGGGAGGAAATACCATGATATCAGACTTAATTTCTGAAATTCTAAACAGCTTTGTAGTTATTCTAGAAAACAGAAGATCAATTGAAAAATTATATTTTCTCATGGACAGTAGCATTTTGTGAGAGCGTGGCATTGATAATATTTGGTTATGAATCATTTGGTCTGCTAAGCCAGGATTCTAAGCTCGTGGGTTCAAACTTGGTGTTAATGTATGTGACAACTATACATTAGTGAACAAATAGCTTGTCATTGTAAGATGATTTCTAATATATGGAAACTGTATACTTTTATAAATATTCTGAGTAAGTGATATTTTTCAATCTTCCCCATCACCCCTCCCCACCCCCCTGAAGTCTCTGGCTCTCGTACATACTCTTAGTTGCATTCCTACCACGTTTTTTAAAGGGCCTGCAATAACATTATTCTCCAGAACAGAAATCAAAGCGAACATGTCTTCCTTGAATATCAAGAAAAAGTGCTAAGGACTGATATTCCCAAATGAAAAATGGGAGTCTTTTCTTCCCACTGACCACACACCTTTAGGAAGGGGCTCATTTGAAGGAGCAGCGAGGAAAGCCTGTCTGATCTGGGGCTCAGTGAAATGACAGAGGATGAGCAGCGCACTGACATCTGAACCTGATGTAAGCCAGTCTCTCCACGTAAAGACCTTCGGGGCAGCATCGTGCCTGCACTGTGGTAGCTCTGATTTGTTCTGATCGTAGAATGAAAATAAACTTCGGCAAGCAACAGCCAACATCCAAGTATTTTTAGTCAGCCTCTTCGTAACCCATACCCTTAAATTGGGCAGGAGTCAATTCTGACAGTTCTTAGAATTGTGTCATCGGGATTCAGACTCTGCCTGACACGATGCAGCGTTGTTCCTGATTACTCATATTCCAGGGTTCAAAAACAAAAGAATTCTATCAGAGAGGCTCACGCTCTCCTTCATCTCTTCTATTAAGTAAATCGAATGTCCTGGCAGCACACCTATCCGTAGATGTCAAGTCACATTTACAAACATCTAAATCAAAGGCTTGCCTAGACAGGACTTTGGTGTACAAGATTTAAAAAGTGACCTTGGTTTCTTTCAATGCTGCCATTCGATTCACATTCTATAAGAACACAAATTCAAATGGTAGGTAAAAACAAAGAAACAGAGATATCAGACATAATAAATGGGTTTCCTTTTATTTTTATAGATGATCTTTTTAAACTCCGAACTCATCCAAGCTACCCCTTTAATTTATGTGCTATAAAGTCCTATCTCCTCAATCTCTAATATCTTGAATATTTTATTTGGGTGAAAGGATTCAATCTCAAAAATTCAAAAGGATTCTGTGTTGCCCCTGAGGCCTCAGCCATTTTCTTGGGGGCAAATTGGTTTGAACCATTAAGTGACTGGAAGTGGAGGAGCTGGAGTGGGTACCAAGCAATGAGGGACCTCTTTAGAGTTCAGATTTCTGACTTCTGGTATGTTCTTTAAAACTGTGACAAGAAAGAAAGGAGGCAAACTGAGCTGATGGGCCAGTGAGTGTTCCAAAGCACCAAGGCGGTTGAGTTTACACCCAAACTGGATAGAGGCCAGAAGAGGCACTCCCAAGATCCCAAAACTATAAAGCAGAAGAAAATTTTCATTTTGAGTTTAAAAAAAAAAAAAAGCACCAACTCCTCTTTTCACCCCCCATTTTATTCCCTCACCTAATTGAACTCCTAGTGGTGCTGAGGCCTTTGAGAAATCATTTCAATCTGGCAAAGCCAATGATTCATGCTTTCTGACATCATGGTACAAAGCCAAAACTTCAGTAAAGACAGTATTTAGACTACATATAAAACATTGATACAGGGTCAGCCCGGGTGGTTCAGCGGTTTGGCGCTGCCTTCAGTCCAGGGCATGATACTGGAGACCTGAGATCGAGTCCCACGTCGGGCTCCCTGCATAGAGCCTGCTTCTCCCCTGCCCATGTCTCTGCCACCCTCCCTCTCTCTCTGTGTGTGTCTCATGAATAAATAAATGAAATCTTCAAAAATAATAAAACATTGATACAGAAGGTAGTATAAGCACGTTCTAGAAGCTGTTTAAATGGCTAGAGGCTGGGTAAAGGAAGTTGGTCTGTGCACAAATAGATAAGTAGAAGAGAACAATAAAGTCCTAAATCCACACATGAATGGTTGTTTCATTTTTATATAAGGTTCAAGAAAAACTAAAATATTTCAATGTTGAAATATGACAACATGTAGTTTTGTTCTTCATCAGAGTACTGATGAAATTCTGTTTCATTCATTCTAAAAATGGCATCAATTATTAACTATCTCAGAGTTAAAATTCTAAAACATGGTCAGATAATGCTTTTGAGCAAATACAGAATCCTAGGAATATAGTAGGAAAGGGAAAAACTTAAAGATACCCATCTTTGTTTTGATTCTGCCATTATTATTTCAGATAGCCTCTTAAGATTTTTATTTACCCAACATACAAAATGAGAGTTTTGGGTGAGACCTCAGAAAGTCCACCTTAGCTTTGAAATTATGAAGGCCTCTGTTCAACTAACTAGATTACTAACTAAATCTATGCTCTTGGTCCAATGATTCAACACATGATTCTATTTTTAATTTAGAAAATGAAGATAGTTATACTTCTGCTCCTCAAAATTATTGGAAAAGAAAACATACCTGAAAAATACAAAAGTTCTTTAAGAGGTAAGACATAATATACACGGGCAAGAAGGAACTAACAGTAGGATTCCAATGAACTTTGTTTTGGTTTATTACCAGTGACACAAATAATACTAACCAGAAGCATTACAACACCCTGCAGAGTTGGTGATATGAGAAAAGCCTACTGAACCAATGTCAAAATCTCAAAAGACTACACTATCATTCTTATGAGCAGTTCATGACAAAAAAAATCAGCATTACTCTATCATTTCACTAAACAAGAAAAAAATATCATTTAAGGGAGATGATCTGAGTATACCTATATTTCAAAGGATAAGGGTAACAATGTGTTAAAGAGGTAAAATAACTAAAAGTTCCATAGATAGGAGAAAGAATTATAAGTCAATTGTTATTGGTTTTAGCCATATGAAGTAGCTGGTGTTAGACAATTTTTGACATACCAAAATGGCAATTCTGCATAATTCACTCTAATAAAATCTTTACATATGAGTGCAAAAGTCACCTTAGAGAAAACAATAAGCCATAATAACATGAATGATATCATTGGATTTTTTTGGAATTCTTATTTCATCACTAAGTTAAAAAGCTTATCTCATAACAAACCTATGAGAGAGGTGCCATTTCTAATCTTTTTTTTTTTTTTTAAGATTTTATTTATTTAGTGGAGAAAGAAAAAGCACAAGCAGGGGGAGCAGCAGGCAGAGGGAGAGAGAGAAACAGGCTTCATGCAGAGTAGAGAGCCAATGCAGGGTTTGATCCCAGGACCCTGGGATTATGAGCTGAGCTAAAAGTAGACACTTAACCTACTGAACCAACCAGGTGCCCAGGTGCTATTACTAATCCATTTTCACATGAGGAAATTGAAGCATAGGGTGACACAGCATGTATCCAAGAGCATGGAGCCAGGGCACCTGAGTGGCTTAGTGGTTGAGCGTCTGCCTTTGGCTCAGGTCATGATCCCAGGGTCCTGGGATCGAGTTCCATGTTGGGCTCCCTGCAAGGAGTCTGCTTCTCCCTCTGCCTATGTCTCTGCCTCTCTCTGTGTGTGTCTCTTGTAAATGAATAGATAAAAGCTTTAAAAAAAAAAGAGAGAGAGAGCATGGAGCCAACTAGGGTTGACATTCAAATGCAGCCTGTCTTAACCCTTTCTTTAGTCTGGCTGTTGCAAAGAACAAATACTTTCCAGACTCAGAGCTGAAAGACAGTGGCTGTTAAGCATACGCAAAATGAGGCCTGGGAACTCCAGGGAGATGGGAAGGTGATAGGGAGAGAGTTATGGCATTTATGCATTGCTGTATAAAGGAAAGAGAAAAGGCAGCCTTAGAGGCCCACTAAAAAGAACACCCCTCAAGATCAGATGGAGGCATTAGGTTATCACAGCTAGAAGATTTTCACTATTACAATCAACAAAATGGCTCTCCTAATTCCAGATTGAGAAGCATTTGATCATAATTAAAATTCCATTTGGGCTTTTCAGAGAATGGACTAAAGAACCAAGCCAAGCATTTGGTTTTCATGGCATTATAAATGGAGAAAATGATGCCGCATCAGTCTTTAGGGGCAGGGTCACTCTTGGATGCCATAAACTCAAACCTCCAACTGCAAAGCTAAGGAGCAGATGTGGAACACAGCTAATACCCCCAAGGTACCATTCTACCATGAGCACGTGTCCAGGCTACCAGGTGACCCCACGAGGCAAAAACCAACAAAGCTTTCAAAATGTTCTCTAATTTAAATTTTAAAAGGTTAAAAAAATAGCATCTTTAAAGTTCATGTTTATAATTATAACAAAGAAGGGAAACCAAAATATATACATATATATATATTGAGTTTCGTGTTCATCTTCTTTACCTTTCTGGAGCTTCCTGAATAGCAGGATCCATAGTCACTCTAGAAACAAAGAAACAAATTTTAGCAGACTTGAAAGAATTTCATATTTACCATGACAACAGTTTATAAATGACGATTATTAATGGACTTAAAAACACAAGAAATGCCTTAAAAGGAACACAAAGTAAAACAAAGGAAATGTGATGGGGCATAGAGAAAAAAAGAGCATGTGGGAAATGTTCATATAACCAACGCCATAAAGAAAAGCACACCAAGTCAAAGGCATCAAAAATCTGAATGGAGTTTTTAAAAACAAAGTTGTGTCAAATATATAAAAAAGTGTGAACCTGAACCTGAAAGGAATATGCCCATGAGATACAATTTCAATGGGGTAACAAAAATGCTGCAAAACCAGTCTTTTCTGTGTGAAAACGTTGGCACAGTAAAACACTTTCTCATACCATTTACCTTCACAGCAATTATGAGAAACCAATTTTGTCTCTGAAACTTCATTATCCCAAAAATTGTTTACCAAGGACCAGAATAACAAGATAAGTAAAAGCCAAAAGCCAGATTATGCGAGATGACCTGGTTCCTATGAGACTATTTCCACCTCAAAGGAGAAAACTATGGAGTCTGAGTGCAGGCGCTCCAAGACGAAGGACAGGCTGACTTTCTGCTTTTACAAAATGCTAACTTTATTCTGTCAGGAAAAAATGCATTTAGCTCATTTCCTGTTAGGATATAGTAACATGTGCAAGATGCAAATTATTCCAACCAGTATCAAAGATTAAATATAGAGAATGTGAAGAAAGGAACATTGCACTTTATACAGTTAGCTGCAGTGATGCTTGCATTACTTAACTCTTCCAAAAACTACACAAAATGGATGTCACAAGAGTTATTTAGTCTTAACCAATTTTTTAAAATCCCAATCAAATCATAAAGGATTAAATCTGAATTCTGATGTTCCTATCTGAGTTTCCCATAAAGGAAAAGAGGAAATTCACATTTCTAAAACCTAACTTTACTCCCATCCATATTTTCTTATTTAATCTGTACAATAACTTCCAAAAGAGTAACTTAAGTAACTTTTTATTGTCATAAAAGCAATATGCGTTTATTGTAGAAAATTTGCAAAACACAGGAAATAAAAATCAACCATGATCACACCACTTAGAACAGAATTTATATCAATCTGTAGTTCCCTTTCACAGACACACACATACAGAGCCTTTTAAACAAGATTAAGATTATACCACAAATAGAGTATATCTTGCCTTTTTCCCTTAAAAATGAATCATTTTTACATATAACAGTCTTCAAAAATTCAATTTTAATGGTTACATCTTAATCTTCATATTCACATGACACTTTTTGTTCAAGCATTTCCTAATATTTCTTATTTAAGTTGTGCTCTTTTTTCTATTTATCTAGTACATCTAACATTGCAATAATATCCTTGTACAAAAATCGTGACATTGTATCTGCTAATTTCCTTAAGTGAAATTCATCAAAATGGAATTTCTGAAGAAAAGGCATTAACTTCTTCCGTGGCACTTGTCTACAATTTGCCCACCAAAAGAGCAAAACTCTATACTGGCGCACTTCACTTTATTGCACCTTGCAGATACTGCAGGTTTTTTACAAATTCAAGATTTGTGGCAACCTGCCTTGAGCAAGTATTGGCACCATTTTCCAAAAGCGTTTGGCCATTGTGTGACACAATGTCACATTTTATAATTCTCACAATGTTTCAAACTTTTTCATTATGATTATATTTGTCATACTGATCTATGATCAGTAATTCTGGTGCACTACGAACCCTGCCCAATATAACACAGTAACTTAATCAAGAAATGTTGTGTGTGTTGTGACTGCTCCATGAACCAGCTTCCCCTGCCCTCCTAAGGCCTCCATCTCTCTCCCTCTCCTCAAGCCTCCTTTTCCCCTAAATTACAACAATATTGATATTAGGCCAAATAATAACCTTAAAAAGGTCCCAAAGTGTTCAAATGAAAGGAAGAGTCACACATCTCTCACCGTAAATGAGAAATGACAGAGCTTAGTGAGGGAGGCATGTCAAAAGCTGGAACAGACCAAAAACTAGGCCTCCTGTATCAGTTAGCCACGTTGTGAACACAAAGGAAAAGCTCTTTTTTTTTTATTTTAAAAAATATATCTTTTAAAGACTTTATTTATTCATGAGAGATACACAGGGAGAGAAAGGCAGAGGCACCAGCAGAGAGAAGCAGGCTCCACAACAGGGAGCCCAATGTGGGACTCGATCCCCAGACTCCAGGATCATGCCCAGAGTCAAGGGCAGACGCTCAACCGTTGAGCCACCCAGGGGTCCCAGGAAATGTTCTTGAACAAAATTTAAAGTAGTACTCCAGTAACACATGAATGATAAGAAACTGGAACAGCCCTACACCTGATTTGGAGAAAGTCTGAGTGGTCTGGATAGAATATCAAACCAGTCAAAACATCCCCTTAAGACAAACCCTAATCCTGACTCTCTTTAATTCTAGGAAGGCCAAGAGAGGGGAGGAAGCTGCAGAATAAAAGTCTGAAACTAGCAGAGATTGGTCCATGAGGTTAAAACAAAGAAGTCATCTCTATGGGGACGCCTGGGTGTTTCAGTGGTTGAGTGTCTGCCTTAGCTCAGGGCGTGATCCTGGAGTCCCAGGATTGAGTCCCACATCAGGCTCTCCGCATGAAGCCTGCTTCTCCCTCTGCCTATGTCTCTGCCTCTCTCCCTCTCAGTGTCTCTCATGAATAAATAAATAAAATATTAAAAAAAAAAAGAAGAAGAAGTTGTCTCTACAACATCAAAATACAGGGGGAAGCAGCAGGTGCTGACATGGAAGCCACAGCAAGTTCTCCAGATCTTGATAATTCGTGAGGTGTTTACACTAAACAACAGGTTTTTATTGTAGACAAACAGCCTTCTAGAGGAAGAAGATGCCATCTAGGACCTCCATAGCTACACAGAAGGCAACACTTGGCTTCAAAGCTTCCGAGAACAGGCTGACTCTCTAGACACAGCTGGTGACTTTAAGTTGAAACCAGCGCTCAGGCCATTCTGAAAATCCCAGGGCCCTGAAGAATTATGCTAAATCTTCCCTGCCTGTGCTCTGTTAGTGGAACAGCAAAGCCTAGATGACAGCATATTTGTTTACAACATGATTTACTGAATAGTTTAAGCCCATTGCCGAGATCTACTGCTCAGAAAAAAAGATTCCTTCCAAATATTACTGCTCATTGACAATGTACCTAGTCACCCAAGAGCTCACATGGCGGTGTATAATGAGATTAATGTTGTTTTCAAGCTCACTAACACAACATCCACTCTGTAGTCCATGGATCAAGGAGTGATTCTGATTTTTTTTTTTAAGATTTTATTTATTTGAAAGAGAGAGAGCACATGCAAGCATGAGCGGGGAGAAGGGGGCATGGCGGGGGGAGCGCAAAGGGACAAGCAGACTCCCCACTGAGCAGGGAACCCAATGAGGAGTTTGATCCCAGGACCCTGAGATCATGACCTGAGCCAAAGTTAGATATTTGACCAACTGAACAACCCCAGTAATTCTGATTTTCAAGTCTTATTATTTAAGAAATATATATATATTTAAGGCTATAGCTGCCACAGATAGGGATTCCTCTGATGGTTCTGGGCAAAATCAGTGCAAAACCTTCTGGAAAGCATTCACCACTCCCAATGCCATTCAGAGCATTCATAATCCATGGGAAGAGATCAAAACCTAAGTAAACATCCACAGGAGTTTGGCAGAAGTAGATTCCAACTCTCATGGATGACTCTGAGGGGTTCAAAGCTTCTTCTTCTTCCTACTTCTGAGGAAGTAACTGCAGGTGTGGTGGAAATAGCAAGGGAATTAGAATTAGAAGTGGAGCCTGGAGATGGGACTGTATGGCTGCAACCTTGTGACCAAACTTGAATAGATGAGGAGTTGCCTCTTATGGATGAGCAAAGAAAAGTGGTTTCTTGAGATAGAGCCTACTCCTGGAGATGCTATGAAGATGGATGAAATGACAACACAGGACTTAGAATATCACATGAATCTAGTTGATATAGCAGGGGCAGCATCTGAGAGGACTGACCCCAATTCTGAAAGAAGGTCTACTATGGGTAAAATGCTATCAAACAGCATCACTGCTACAGAGAAATCGTTCATGAAAGGAAGAGTCAATCGATGCAGCAAACTTCACTGTTGTCTTATTTTAAGAAATCACCACACCCACCTCAACCTTCAGCAACCACCATCCCGATCAGCAGCTACAACAATGAGGCAGGACCCTCCAACAGCAAAAATGTTCATGACTCACTGAGAGCTCAGGTGATGGTTAGCATTTTTTAGCAATAAAGTAATTTTCAATTAAACTATGTATATTTTTTAAAGATAATGCTACTGTGCTGCACCTAACAGACTACAGTATAGGGTACACTTAACTTTTATACGCCCTGGGAAAGCAAAAAATTCATAAATTTGTTTTATGGCAATATTCACTTTATTGTGGCGACCTGAAACCAAACCTACAGTATTTCTGAGATGTGCCTTAGGTTGCCCACCAAAAAGACTATTAGCAGTGCATCTCAGTTCCTATTTCTCAAATCTCTCACAAATGTATCTTAACAATTTCATTAAATACTCTTTTACTTCACAGTGAAAATGGTGTCTACTTTTAGTTATTTTTTTCTTGTCAGTACTTCTGAGCAATTTTAAAAATTCATGGTAATTCTCCTATTTATTGCCTTTGACCGTTTTTACTTAGGAAATCTGTGGGTTTTTTATTGATTTGTAAGAGCTCTTTGTACAATAAAGATATTAATCATTTGTGTATCTTAGTTGTATATTTTCGGTTGCCTTCATCTTATTTGCATTCAGGTTTGGTTTTTGATGCACAGAAGCTTAAATTTTATGCAAACTTATCAATCATTTCTTCTGTGGTTTCTTCCATGGTCTGTATACTTAGAAAGTTCTTCCCTAGTCCAACTGCAATTAAACAGCTATTTCTATTTCTTTTACTTGCCCTCCAACTGCTGCTACCAACTTTTACCCTTGGCCCTTTTTATCGACCTGTGTAGAATTTCTTAGGTATGGTGTAAAGTAAGTATTTAATGTTATTTCGGACAATACCCTACCTCAGCTTTGCCTCCAACATCATTGGTAAAATCACTCATTCATCATCTGTGTAAAATTTACTTTGAGAGCAATTGCTTTGAGGTACAATCTTTGCCCTAGTGTAAGCTTTGGCACTCGGGTAAGTTTTGTTTTGTTTTGTTTAATTTCTCTAAACCTTAGTTTCCTTATTCATAAAACAGGCATCATAACACCCATGTTACAGTTTTGTGGTAAGAATCAAACTAGATAATTTACAGGAAGTACTTAGTTCAGTGCCTACCATAGCACATATGCTCAGCAAGTCAGCGGCTGGACACCAGATTCAGGGCTATTTGTCTTCCTCTTACCATCTGTCATCTCTTGTGCTCACAGGATAAATTTGATAGTATACATAATACTTGGTAGGAAAAGTATCTCTAACTACTTTATCAAAATTGCCTTGATTGTTCCCACCTGTTTGTTTTTACATAGGCTCAATTCACTTTTCATTTCAGTTATTCTTAGAATGGTCTTTTCTTTCCAAACTCATCTCTCTCTCACTTGCTTTTTGGCACATGCTATTACATAGGCCAGAACTTCCAAAATGATGTTTAAAAGTAATGGTGAACAGGGGCATCTGGGTGGCTCAGTGGTTGAACATTGCCTTTGGCTCAGGTCTTGGTCCTTGGGTCTTGGGATCAAGTCCCATGCCAGGTTCCCCAGGGGGAGCCTGCTTCTCCTCTGCCTATGTCTCTGCCTCTCTGTGTGTGTCTCTCATGAATAAATAAATAAAATCTTTAAAAAAAAAAATAAAAGTAATGATGAACATAGATATCCTTGCCTTTAACTGCTTAAAATATTAAATATTCTAGAGTCTCAACATTGAGTTTGATGTTGGCTATAGGTTTAAACCAGGTAGTCTTTATAATACTGAAATCTTGATAATACTGTTTTTTGACATTATTTTTATTTCATCCAAATGAGGAAAAGGAATTTTAAAGAGGTAACATGAGCTACCAAAAGTCATATAGCCAGGACATGGGGCCTGAATGCATGCCCGAGTTGTCTGGTTACATTTTCCTTTTCCATTGCAACAATGCTACCACTCTATAATATAGTCAGTCTTCAGCCATTTGTTTTTTGTGGTTTTTTTTTTAAGATCTTATTTATGTGAAAGAGAGAGAGAGCACTAGCTGGGGGGAGGGACATACAGAGAGGGAATAGCAGGCTCCCCACAGGGCAGAGAGCCCAATGTGGGACTCAATCCCAGGACCCTGGGATCATGACCTGAGCTGAAGGCAGACGCTTAACCAACTGAGCCACCAAGGCACACCCCAATCATTTGTTTTGTTCCAAGTTTAGCCATAAAAATTCATTTAGATCTTATAAAACATCTTCTTACAAAAGCAACGTAAGAAAGAATGGCTAATTTCTCAGCTGATCTGAAGAAATGTACATCATCAGTTATTACTGTAGAAATACTTCAATAGGGATCCCTGGGTGGCGCAGTGGTTTGGCGCCTGCCTTTGGCCCCGGGCGCGATCCTGGAGACCCAGGATCGAATCCCACATCGGGCTCCTGGTGCATGGAGCCTGCTTCTCCCTCTGCCTGTGTCTCTGCCTCTCTCTCTCTCTCTGTGACTATCATAAATTAAAAAAAAAAAAAAAAGAAAAAAGAAATACTTCAATATTCATCAGTGTTTGTCTGAGAAAGAGAATTTACTAGGAGATACCAGAGACATGGCTGTGACTCCTCCCCAGTTATGCCCTATGTGGAGAGAACAAAGAACTTCCATTGCTTTCAGTTACTGAGGGTAGAAAAGGGCAGGACTTTGAAGTAAAATAGAAACTCTTGAAGAAAGAAGATTGGGAGTTAGCAGATCAGATGGTGGTGGTGATAGAAAGCAGGGCAAAAGGACAGAGCCGGAGTAGAAGGTTTAAGTAGTACCTACTGACCTCTTCCTCTTCCTTATATCCATGAGGGCTGAATGAGCCTGTCAGAGCAAATGCCAAATAGAAAGGAGATTTGACTCACCTGCTTTTCTTTTCAGCCAGACTCTGAAGTTTTCCCTCCCTCTGACCCATGGCATTTCAGAAAGGCAAGTCTTCCTTCCATTGGCCTGATGCCAAATAAATATATGTCTTTCTGCTCTAGGATAGTTTAACTTTGGCAATTGCTGGAAAATTGACAGGAAATTTTAAAATGAAGATAAGGAGAAAGTTGCAGTTTCAAAAAATCTCAAAGTTGACCTTAGTTTTTCCTAGAAGGCAATGATCCAGACCACACTCTATCTCTGCAGTAGTTCTACCCTCTTCTATGAGAGCTCCTGCATGGGCCAGATTTCTCCTTTTCCTAACAGGAACTCCAGATGCTCTCTGTACTTGGAAACCTCTCTGTACTTGGAAACATACTGATCTTATCATCTTTCCCTATTACCACCCCACAAGAGGTCTGAGAATCTTGCTAAGGCCTCATCTGCCAAACAAAGGCTTAACAAAACCTATCCACACCTTTTGGCACATAGTAATAAGTGTATAAGGATTAACTCTTATTATTTTAGGTAGGCTCCACATTCAGCATGGAGCCCATTGCAGGGCTTGAACTCATGACCTGTATGCTTCACAAGAACCTCTGCTCACCTTTAATCCAGCCCCCAACCCAAGCTTCTCCCCTCTGTTCTCATTCTACCAACCAGGTCAAAATCATACGCTGTGAGGAAAAGTGATAAAATTAGAATAACTTACATTAAATTAAAATAAATTAAATTAAATTAAATTAATAATGGTTTAAATGTAATAGATCTAAATTTGTAGAATAGAGAATAAATAGAAAATATCCCTTCTGCTTTTCTCTTCACATAGCCCAAGGCATGTATCCACAGTTCCATACTGAAATAAAAACATTTAGCTCTTGACATTGTCTTGTCTTGACATTAACAAAAATAGCACGATCATATACATGTCCAGAAATTTTACCCAGTCTATTACTGAGCCTACAAAACAATCCTGTGAGAACATCAGGGTAGTGATTATCATTCTTATTTTGTAAAAGAGGAACCTAATGAGCAAAGAAACAAGTGAATTACCCCAAGTTATATTTTCATAGGTGGCAGCAATAAGACTCAAACCCAGGACTTCTGTTGTCAAATCCAAAATTCCCCTCTTCCTGAAACTGACTCCTACAGTCTCTAGGACCATTGGTTACTAACTTTTATCATTTCTATTAAGGCCACAGAGGCCATCATGATTCATTTCCCAGCAACCGTTCTCCGACAGACTATTCTGAAGTTCATGGTAAACACTTTGAGACTGTCCTACACAACTTTTATTTGTTCCTTGACTCAATAACCAGGAAAATATACATCAAATCATATCTGAGTTTATAAAGGAAGGATTGGAGGTTATTATATTGCTACAAATGCTAAAAAAATCATCATTTACAATAACTATATATAATCTTATAGTTTTTTTTTAAAATAATGACTCCTTTTCCAAGGAGATCTTGAATTTCTGACTTTTCCATGTCTAACATATTTCTTATGTATACAATCAATTAGTCAGTGTCTGCAATAATTAGTCCATCCATCATTTAAACTACATATCCAGGGATACTGGGATGACTCAAATAAATGTCTGAGTTTTGATCTCAGCTCAGGTCTTGATCTCAGGGTGGTAAGTTCAAGCCACATATTGGGCTCCATACTGGTGTGGAGCCTACTTAAAAAAATAAACAAATAAACAAATAAAAATAAACAAACAAATAAAATAAAATGCACACCCATCATTATGGTTGTGTGCAAATCAAGTTTTGCTATGTTAGTACCATTAATACAAAATAATAAGAGCTAATCCTTACATAATTCTTACTATGTGCCAGGTACGGTTCTAAACGCTTTACAAGTATCATCTCATTTTGCCCTCACCTGTGAGATAGGTGCTTTTACTATCTTCATTTTACTAAGGAAATTGAGGAAGAGACAAAGTAAGAAATTAAGTAAGAAAATAACAGAGCTTACATTTGACCCCAGATTGTGTGGCTCCATAATCCACAGAATTTCAGTAACTTATAGTTTCCAAAAGATTTTCACTTGATGCCAAGAATTCAATTTGAATTCAAAACTCATGTATGTGGACTGCTAGAATTAAGTTCAACATCTTGAAAACAAGCCTGTTCAGAGACCACTGTGTTGTTGTATTTAGTTCCTCCTGGCAGTAGCCCTTTTGTATTTAGCAACAATGCTAATCACCCAGATCACTTATTGTCTTAAAGTGGTGATTTTTAAAAATGAGTACAAGGAAAGAAAATGGATACTTTCTCCAATAAATATAAATAAAACAGTCATTGACCTTTTAGAGCTAGAGGGTATCTAATACATACACCCAAACACAAAACATTTAATCCACTAAACATGAGGTAGGAGGATTTATTATCACTCTCATTTTCCTGATGAAGAATCTGACACTCAGATTAAATTACCCAATGTTCTACAGCTTATAATGTAGCAAAGATAACATTCAAACCCAATTCTGTCTTCAGAGCCCAACACTTAGCCATTCTATCAAACTTCCCTCCATCTAGTCTACTGAAATAACACAGCTTGAATTAGAAAAAAAGCAATTTGAGCAAATATTTCTCCACTTCAACTATGCAAGGCAACACAATGCAGTGTGTTCACTTACATTCACAAATGCACCTGCCAATATGTTCAAAAGAAGTGCCTACTGGATTGTAGTACTTTAAAGACCTTTAGGGGTTAGAAGAGTAAGACATTTCTTTTAAATAATACTATTTCCCTTACTCATTAAGATAATTAAAATTCTAGATTGTTTTGTCCTGAATCGGACATTTCCTGCAAGAAGTAAGTATAGGTCTCCAAATACATTATTTCAAATAAACTTGAATAAATAAACTTAAGTACTCATCATTCATCAGACTCTTGCATTAGAGAACAGTGCAACAATTTACCACTGACAAACCAGCATTCCAGACCTTCCTGAGAGTCGTGTGATTCGGGGAAGGTTTGAGAAGCCTAATGTCAACCAACGTGCTAGAAAAATCTTAATTCACTTGTTGAACGTAGACCAACTAATGTGTTTATCCTAAACTACTGGAAAATTCCAAGTGGCACAATTATCCTTAGCAACCTGTAGCAATTTAAAAAATATTTTTTAGTATCATCTATTCCTTCTTTTTCCACAATGATATGCAAGCAATATATGACCCTGTAAGGAGCAAAGATAAGTATTACTGCTATGGACAGTTAATGAATTTGATCCATTCACTCAGCTGATCATATAGTAACAATTCAAAGTGAGATTTTTAAAAATTTTATTTAAGTTCAATTTGCCAACATATAGTGTAACACTCAGTGCTCATCTCTCATCATGTGCCCTCCTTAATGCCATCACCCAGTTACCCCAGCCTCCTACCCACCTCCCCTTCTGCAACCCTTTGTTTCCCAGAGTTAGGAATCTCTCACGGTTTGTATTCCTCTCTAATTTTTCACCACTCATTTCCCCCCCTCCCTTACAGTTTTTTTCACTATTTCTTATATTCCACATATGAGTGAAACAATATGATAATTATCTTTCTCCAATGGATTCCAGTTCCATCCATATCAATGTAAATGGTATTCATTCAAAGTGAGATTTTTAACACAGACAAGAGCTATGTTTGATCACTGGGCTAGAATAACAATGCAAGATCACAGTGAACTGCAGCTAAAGGTGGCAATGTCTATCCTACTGGTAGTAATCCATTAAACAGTGGTAAAAAGTGCAAGTTCTAAAGGAGGCAAGCCTAAAACATAGCCTCTGCTTCCTCATCTATAATGTAACAATAATTAGGTTGCTACCAAAACATTGTAAGAATTGGGGTAATATATAGAGAGAGTACTTAGCACATAGTAAGTGCTCAATTAATTTTAGCTACTGCAGACAGATACCATTTAGGTCTCCTGTTTCACAGACTTGTTAGGGAAATTAGTGAGTTGAAAGTTAGTTTTTTAAATCCCTTCTGAGGGAGAAAATGAGGACAAGGAGTATTCCTGTATTGTTCACCACTATATCTGCAACACCTGACATAGTATCTAATAAGTACATGTTTATGGAGTATACTCTGAATCATTATACATATTCATTATAAGAATGAATCTATTAAAAGAGCTCTCTCAGTATAAGGCATGGCAAGGGGAAAGAGAGGGTTAAAGATGGAAGAGAGAAGTTAAATGAATTCTATATAGTTATTCTTCACCCTGGGAACAAGACCCAATCAGATCCTTTAGGTTAGAGTCCCCAAATCACTGATTTATCCATAGTGCCAAGTGCTGCACACCGACCACAGAACTCAGTGTTAGTGTTTATGTACTCATGTGAATTCAGCTCTTTAAAAACACAATTAAATCCTCAAAAGGAGCTCCCTAACCAGCCATCCAAGATAGACCCCAGGGGGCATATTATCTATAACATTCATTTGGCACCTAAGCAAGTGGAGAAGCCACCATTTTAAGGAGTTTGTTCTTATGACATTAAATGTTTGTTGGATTTTCTCCAAAAGACAGGAATTAAATTCTGCACAACTAAATTCTGCACATATTCTGTACCTTCCAGGTTTCCAGGCATTAACTTGGCCTCTACAGGGAACATGAAGAGGCACAATCCTTACTCTGAAGGAGCTTCCTATCTAATAAAGAGAATAAGACAGGTACAAAAATAACTTCAATGCAAGGCAGATCATAGCAAGTGTCATGGAGATATACAAGGAAAGAGATCCAAAGAGGAATCAAATAAATCTATTTTAAGCAATTAAGGCTTTATGATAGTGGGGCACATGAATGAGACCACAAAGATTTTGAATGGGCAAGGGCACTGCAGGTTGAGAAGACAGCAGGGGTAAAGACCAGTTAGGAAAACGTGGGGTGATTATATAATCTGGGACCACTTTGATATTTTACTGGTTTATGGGACTGAAGAAAAAAAAAGAGTATTTATAATCAAGATGACCTGTAAACTCTGAACATAGGAACAAATAAAACACAGAGGCTGTGGAGAAGAAAATGACATGGCTAAGACTGTTCATTAGATTTACCTGGCAAGCGCATGTTAGGTGGAACGGAGAGGGAAAGAGATAAAGGAGCTCTGCAGTAAAGGGTTAACCTTACTTAGAAAGTGGTCTAGGGGATCCCTGGGTGGCTCAGTGGTTTAGCGCCTGCCTTTGGCCCAGGGCATGATCCTGGAGTCCCGGGTTCGAGTCCACGTCGGGCTCCCTGCATGGAGCCTGCTTCTCCCTCTGGCTGTGTCTCTGCCTCTCTCTCTCTCTCTCTATCACAAATAAATAAATAAATCTTTAAAAAAAGAGAAAGCGATCTAGCCTTTGCCCTTGCTCCTGGGAACTGGCCTTGAAACCCTTGGAACAGTCTGCCCGCTAAGTGTCTTTGTTGACATTGGGATCAACGCATGCTATACGAATGATGCCATCACGCACTATCTGCTCCATCTCGGGAGAGACTGGAGACAATGGTAAAGCCCAGAAGCAGTCAGCGACGTCTGTGTGACCAATCAAGTTTATGACTGAGTCTCAGCGCAAACTCCGGACACCAATACTCAGTGAGGTCTCTGGCTGGCAGTGCTGTGCGTGTTCTCGCACACTGCTCCTGGGAGAAGTACCTGTGGCCCCGTGATGGGGCTGGGGGAGGAAGGCAGAGCCCAGCCCTTGGAATTCTCCCGGGCCCTGGGCTGAGCATGTCTTCCCTCGGCTGATCTGAATCTGCATCCCATCACAGTAACAAATCACAACTGTGCATGCAACAGCTTTCAGGGTCCTGGGAGTCTCTCAAATGGCTTATCAAACCTGAGGGTGACCTTGGGAACCCATACTTGCAGTTGTGCCTCAGAAATGAAGGTGGTCTTGAGACATCCAAATCGAAAACAACCGATAAGAAAACCCTCTGTGACAGTGCAGGGGGAATTTAGGAAAGCCTAAGAAACAGCGGTAGAATTGAAAAGGCACTGATGCTACAGCTCTACAGAGAAATAAATAAATACAGATGTGATTACATATAAGAAACTAAAGAGAGTTAGCCTGGGAGAAAGGAATTAATTAACTTATTAAGAAATACAAATTGAGGGATCCCTGGGTGGCGCAGAAGTTTGGCACCTGCCTTTGGCCCAGGGCACGATCCTGGAGACCCGGGATCGAATCCCACGTCGGGCTCCCGGTGCATGGAGCCTGCTTCTCCCTCTGCCTATGTCTCTGCCTCTCTCTCTTTCTCTCTCTGTGACTATCATAAATAAATAAAAAAAAATTAAAAAAAAAAAGAAATACAAATTGAGAAATGAGAAGCAAGAGCTGGTTTGAGGAGAAAGCAGGGTACAGCAGGGGAAATGAGGAGTTTGGGTACCTCCAGCTCTCTCCTTCCCTGTGCCAATGTCCCCATCGACCAGTGGGTCTGTTCCTTTACCCCTGGGAATCTTTCATTGCCAACAAAACACAGCATAAACGATGCTGTGCACAGGGTGATTCTGGCCCTTAAGAGGACCCCTC
Organism: Canis lupus familiaris; assembly: GCF_011100685.1. Taxonomy (NCBI): domain Eukaryota; kingdom Metazoa; phylum Chordata; class Mammalia; order Carnivora; family Canidae; genus Canis; species Canis lupus. The sequence goes on from NC_049225.1 coordinate 13,395,299, forward strand.
AGGGTCATGAGAGGTAAAAACACAGTTTCATTCAGCCAGTAGGCTTTGGGGTGGTTAGTTATGACATAATAAGATAACTGAATTTAAGACAGTAAATAGAGCATAACTAAATCATTTTCTCTAGCTAATTTCTTTATTTAGAAAGTATACGATTCTCCAAGACAATGGAGGTCAAAAGTAAGACGTCTAACTAATTACAATCTTTAAATGACCCAGAGAGCTTGAGAACATTTTGCTACGTGGCTACAGATTGTCAAAATCAGTTCTTTTCCCAAGTACCTAATTGACTTGAAAGGAGGCACGAAGGAACATGCTCAACGAGGTCTGATTATACCTGGCTCATCCTCCCCCTCACCTCCTAGCTCCATTTTTCCAGTTTATTAATATCTTCAGTCTAATCCTGGTTGATAAATTGCTGGCAAGCTTGCTCAGGTCCGTGTTATCTGCAATCACACTAGAAGGCAATGCAAACGTGCAAAGATTAAACTTTTTCCTAATCTTTATCTCTCTATATTAAAATAATTGAAGGGGCACCTGGGTGGCTCAGTGGTTGAGCATCTGCCTTTGGCTCAGGTCATGATCCTGAAAGCCTGGGATTGAGTCCCACATTGGGCTCACAATGTAAGGAGCCTGCTTCTCCCTCTGCCTCCATCTCTGTCTCTGTGTGTTTGTCTCTCATGAATGAATAAATAAATTCTTTTTAAATAAATAAATAAATAAATAAATAAATAAATAAATAAATAAATAAATAATGAAAAGAATCCGGGGTTCTTGTCAAATTACAGCATTTTCGTACTGAGATAAAGTACTGGCTAAAATAATACCTGAGGCATACATAAATATTTTTAAATGCTCAAGGAAAAATATAATCCACAAGAAAATAGGCTGGGTGGCTCTGACCTGGCACTTCAATCCCAGGTGCTCCCGGAGAGAGCGCCCAAAGGTTTAACCACTAACATTTCAGTCAGTGTTAAAAATTTTTGTGTTAAAAGTTCTTAAATAAAAGCCATGTTTTCACACTTTAAAATAAGCAAAAAAGTAAGCAGTACCATTCAAATCTTATTATGGCTATCAAATTTTATATGATATTTGGTATCATACAAACATGAAAACAGGAGTTCTGAACACAAATGGTTAATCTTATAGACCATGGACCCCTTTGGCAAAATGGTGAAGCCTCTAAAGCCCTTTTCAAAATAGTACTTGTAAAGCATAAAATAAAATAGAATTGCAAAAAAGAAACAAACCCAGCAAATCAGTTATCAAATAGACTTTCAACAATTTTTTTTACTGAGCTTATTCAATAACTGAACCTGATGCGGAGGTACAACAGCAATCAGGATACACATAGAACTTCTCCTGATAGATATGTTATTCTTAGTAACACCTCTTTTTTAAAAATCAAGTATAATTAGCATACAATGTTGTACCAGTTTCAGGTATGCAATGACCCAACAATTCTATGTATTACTCAGTGCACATCACGATAAGTATACTCTTAATTCTGTTCATCTATTTCACTCATCCCCCCACCCACTTTTTATTTGATAAAAATATCAAAATATTTTAAAACAATTTTATGATAAAATTAGTGCTTTTTCATTAATGCATTAAATTGTATGATCTAGTAGCTGATCTAATAACTAATTTTGAAGTAGATAAGAGTATAAATGGTATTTCAAGATATCTCAACAACTGTAATATAATATAAAAATATTCATAATTACTATTGATAACAGAATCACAGGTATTAGTAGCACTACTGTGATTTCTGACCTAAATTCATAATTAAATGAAAAGCTAAATTTTGGCCTAGAGATTACTGAAATGAAGTATTTTCTATCCAAGTTCAAGGGCCTTATAAATTCTACTCCCAGCCATTTAATTATAATCCCCTACCTTCAATAAAGCATTGGGCATGACTCTTGTTAATTATACTGAATTCACAGAACTTCCGAAACACTGAGTCTTGGTGCCAGGGAGAGGCTGGGACCCAGACAGAATGTCTTTCTTTTTTTTTTTTTTTTTTGTATATTATTTGTTGGAGTTCGATTTGCCAACATATAGCATAACACCCAGTGCTCATCCCTCAAGTGCCCCCCTCAGTGCCCGTCACCCAGTCATCCCAACCCCCTGCCCGCCTCCCTTTCCACCACCCCTTGTTCATTTCCCGGAGTTAGCTGCCAGACAGAATTTCAAAAGTAAGAGGAGCCCCGGGTTTTAAAAGACAGCAGGAACAGGATTGCATGGTAGAAGTGGGCCTGGTTAAAGGTACAGAGGTTTGGGGGTCATGCACCTGTTTGAAGTTACAGCAGGGTATTGACTGCAAACACTGGTGTACAGTCACACTGAGGCCCGGCTAGCAAGAGACCGAGATGATGGCAGGATAGCTTTCCAAGCCCACATAGGGTTAGAAGTGGGGATTGGATGGGGATTGAATGAGATGGGCTGGGGGGAGTTATAAATCCAGAAAAGACAACACAGAGGAGATCAGAGCCTTGCCTTGAGATTTACCAAATTTAGGTGCAAAGGCAAAGGCCTAAAGGCAGAAAAGCATGAAAGCAGTGAGTGAGAAATAGTAAATAGTTCATTCAGTCCAGGATCACCAGACCAGAAACAACCGAGTTTGAATCAGGGCTGTGGATTAACTCTGATATCTGATTTAAATAGACAACCTCAATCCATTACAATAAAAGGAATTTAACCTGGGCTGCCCAGGTGGCTCAGCGGTTTAGCGCCGCCTTCGGCTCAAACTGCAACCTCTGGTAAGAACTATATTTGTCTCCTTTTTTTTTTTTTTTTTTTTTTTGTATATTTGTCTCCTGTTTAGTTTTTCTGTTAAGTATTGAGTCAAAATCCATCAAAGAGAAAGAAAAAGGCAGGTAAGGGAAGATAATATATCATGACAAATTCTATCTGACCTCATTACCTTCTGCCATTAAAAAAAAAGAAATTGTAACTTCTGCGCCAAAAGCTTCTGTACAGGGACTGAGGAGCATAAAGATCAAGGTTAATAAACCCTTATTGCATTTGAGTGGACTTGCTAGCAAATGGAATCTTGGTAAACAGTGTAAAAGGCTACCGATGTTATGCCAACGTCCTGCATGTAATTTTAAATCTGAAAAAACTGAAACAAGTGCACTATTTATGATACTGTTTGTCTGACTTCTTCAACATGAATTAATCTTTGATTCCATCTGGAATTGACCCTCTGGTCAACCGTCATCAGCTGGGTAACTCTGAACCCCAACCTTCCTACTTCTTTCCACTTTAATTAACACATCTAAATCGTACTTTCTGTGTTCCTATCCCAAGCACTTAACAAACATAAATCCCTTTAATCATCATAACAACCTAGAACATAGTGACTCTTATTATCCCCATTATACAATGAGGGAATGGAGATCCCAAGAGGTTAAGTTGTCCAATATCACAGAACCTAGTAAATGATCAAACCAGGAATCATAGACAGGAAGCTTGACTCCAAAGTCTGTGCTTTTAACTACAGCATTGTTTTTCTGCCTCAAATAGCCATGTTTGAGGCAGAGAAGCATTCTCTGCTTTTAACTACAGCACTGCTCTGAGATACCCTATGCCAGAGAAAATGAATATATACAAAACATTATGAATGCCTCATCAACAATAAACCCTAAATTCACTAAATGCCAAGTTTTTAATGTTATTCTTATCCTAAACTCAATATTCCCATCCTAGATTGATATTACCCATTAAGTTACTAATTCCCTTATCTGTTAAACCAGAAGGACTATATCAAATCCCATTTGTAGGTAAGCATCATTGTTTGAGAACTCTGTAGCTTGGCAATTCAGAGTATTTTACTCCCAATTTTCTTGAAGCTACTCCTTGCAAGACAGTTACTTGATATATTAACATCATGGATTAGAGATCAATTTTTAAAATATCTTCTATCCAACTCTACACACTGCCTCTATGTAAAAACACAGTTTGGTTTTATATTTTTCTCTTGGATGCCCCATGGTCACCCAGAAGCAGTACTCACTCCTCATGGCTATCCAGAAGCAGTTCATGTACTCACCAATGCTCTGAATTACTCAGTTATGACCATATGATTCTGTGCTGAGCCTGGAGAAAAGGCTATCTTCATATGTCCCAAAAGAAACAGCTTTAGAAGACTGTTGGAGAGCTCTAGAGCTACGTGGCTTCAATAAAACAAAGCAAGGAGTATTAACATCACGTCTTCCGCAACTTTAGAGAAAGGCTTGGTAAATGTCTTAGTTCATGCAAACTGGGTGGCTTATAAACAGCCAACATTTATCTCCTACAGTTGTGCAGGCTGGAAAGTCAAGATCATGGTGCTAGCAAATTTGGTGTCTGGTGAAGACCCAATTCCTGATTCAAAGATGGCTGTCTTTTTTTTTTTTAATTTTTTAAAATTTATTTATTTATGATAGTCCCACAGAGAGAGAGAGAGAGAGAGAGGCAGAGACACAGGCAGAGGGAGAAGCAGGCTCCATGCACCGGGATCCCGACGTGGGACCCGATCCTGAGTCTCCAGGATCGCGCCCTGGGCCAAAGGCAGGCGCCAAACCGCTGCGCCACCCAGGGATCCCAGATGGCTGTCTTTTAACTGCGTCCTCACAAGTAGAAGGACACCAAGGACACTAATCCCATTCTTTTAAGAGACCCAATCACTTCCCAAAGGTCTAACCTTCTAATACCATTATATTGGACATTAGGTGTCAACACATGACTATGGAGGGAACACAAGTGCTCAGAGCACAGGAGCAACTAAAAAAAAAAAAAAAAAAAATTAAGCCAGATCATAAAACTAAAATGGTAAAAACTAAAGTTCACACATCTTTTTAAAATCCCTAATACACATACATCTAATTTGTTGAACTGTTATAACATTTTTTCTACTTGCCCTTGTGACAAAATAATGGTGTGTCACTCTATCAAGATAAAAATAACAAAGGTTATTTGTAGGTAACTGACATAATATGCCTAACAAATAGGTTAGGAATTTCAAAATGATTGCTACAGGGTTAGATATATCAAAATGTTTTCGAATAGTATGTTTAAAACTTCTCTTCAACCAAAGGATTTGCCATTTTACTGAAAATAGTTTCTCTGATTTTTTCTTTCTTTTGAAAAGCCACTTTGAGCCATGAGTCACTGGGTGATTTCCTTTCTTTATTTCTGAGTTGCATTTCAAAGACAAAAACTACTCTTCCTCCTCCTTGTCTTCTCACAGGTACCTGAGCTGCTATTATCCAAGGTCGGAAAGAAGCCAAGCTGGTTAAAACAAAAACTTATGCTTATTTGACAAGGAGCTTTATTCCATGGGAGTTTATATGCATGTCAAACATTTATGGCAATTTGAATTTTTAGTGTCTCCAGAGATGAAGCTAAATGGCTGCTAAAAACTAGCTTTTACAGCAGCTTTCATTTCTATTTAATTTATTTGAATAACAAGCATCATATTTAAAGTATCTGTGGGAGATGACCAGGATATTAAAATATTGTTTGTCTTATCTTTCAATATTGGACTCCTAAAACAAATATTCAGATTCACTATCATCTCCAGCTAGCTGATATTGAAAGACACATAATGGCGGACTGTTGCCATGACAACTCCTCTACAACTACACATTTTCTATGGCAACCCAGGCTCCATGGAATACTAATGAAAACCCATAGCAACAGAGAGTTAAAGAGGTGATGTCTGGAAACCAAAAAGCTCATGTAACATCTATTACAAATGTCATAGATGCTTTTGTATGTTAACAAACAATAATACAGTCTAAAGACATATTAGCTAGAAAATTAAAAGGTATATTTCAAATATTTTCTGAAAAAAAAACACTATTATGGGACTTGAGGAATTCACATCAATATACTATTAAGTGTGAAAATATGTTCCTCATATTTTAAAATAGAGAACCCTAATTTTTAATAAAAATGGATATATTTTCCCAGTTGCAGAACACTTACATGCTATCATGCAAAGTGAACAGTAGAAATGACTCAGGAGCACTCTGTTTAAATCTCATTCTTTTCCCGGTTCCTCTTCTTTTCAAGAGTTCCAGCTGTGTAACTTTGATCACTTAACCTCTAAAAGCCTCAGGTTCTCTTTCACAAAAGGATGTTACATTTAAAGGCCACTAAAGCCTCTATGATTCCTATTCTGTCATTTACCAGCCAGTGAACGTGCACACGCCATTTAATCTGAGTGTCAGTTTCTTATCTGTCAAAGGGCATGATACCTGCCTCTTCCTCATTACCAGTTTGCTGCAAAATGTGCTAGACATACATAAGCACTCAGGGAAAACATTAAATTAATTGTCTTGGCTTAAAAAAAAAAAGAATTAAAATGTTCCTCTTTATATTTTTATTTTAAAATATTGAAGTTAATGATAAAGATCAACATAAAACTCCATGCCCATTATGAACCATTCCGATGTACAATCATTTATTGAGCACTTAATACACTGCCAGTTGTTGGTGTTACAGCAAAGAACAAGGTAGATATGTTCTAGCATATTATGTTCTAGCAGATAGTGTCAAAAAATAAATAAGCAAACAAAGGTGATGAAAGAAAGTGGCGCAGAGGAAATCAGCAGAGTAAAGTGAACAGAAAGGATTTGTGAGAAGAAATGGGCTAGTCAGCTCAGGGTGTGCATAGTCAGTCCTCCTGAAGGAAGGGACTATGAAATGAGCCTTGCAAGGAGCCAGCCATGGGCAGACAGGGACAGCCAAGTAGAGGGGACCGCCATTCTAAGACCTCAAATAGCAGGGGAGCCTGGCTGACTCAGTGGGTAGGGCCTGCAACTCTTGATCTCAAGCTCATGAGTTCAAGCTCCATGTTAGGGGCAGAGTTTATTCAGAGAAAAAGAGAGAGAGAAACAGACAGACAGACTTTAAATAGCAAAGCCTTTAATGTGTTGACAAAATAGCACAGATGTCAGTAGGATTGAATAGCAGAGAATGGGAACAGAATAAATGATAAAGATAGGAACCAAAAGGGAGGCAGGACTGAAGTAAGGCCTTGGTAAGAATATAAATGCGATGACTAGTACAATGGGTTTTACCAAGAGAGGCACATGTTTTATGACTGTGTGGAGAGTGGACTGGACAGGGGGACCAGAAAGGAGACTGCAACACTGTCCAGGTTAGAGATAATGATGTGACTTCTACTTTGGTGACAGCAAGAAATGGATATCCCTGAGATATTTCGGATTTGCTAATAGCGATAAGTATAGGAGATAGGATGGGACTCCCAAGTTCCTGACACAAACAACTGGGTGGCTGATAATACAGTCATCTACTACAGGGAATGTGAAGCAATGAACAGGTTTGGGGTGACAAGAAGAGATGGACAAGATTCAGGGCTCTATTTTGTACTGATTTCCCTATTAAATGTTTTCCCTGGTCATAGTCACAAATTTCCTGAAAAATACTTAATAATTTGGGGGCCCCTGGCTGGCTCAGTCAGTGGAGCATATGACTTTTGATCTCAGGGTTGTGGGTTCAAGCCCTGCATTGGGTATAGAGATTACTTAAAAATAAAATCTTAAAAATAATTATATTTGATTAATTGGTGCCTGTTATTACAAAACTTATAAAAATCCAAACACAAGCTCTTCTTTCAAAACATGCATCAAAATTATACATAAAAATTGTATAAATTTTTATCAAAATTGTTAAACTAAATTAGATTAGACAAATAATACCTATGTGATAATGAAAGAACACATGGATGAATATATACCTAAATATATACATTTTAAAGTAACTACCTTTCTATGACAAAATACAGATTCATTGCAGAAATTTTAGAAAATAAGGAAAAGTTTAGAGAAATTAACAATTACTTCTAATCCCATCCTCTAGCAATAAATCCTATTAATATTCTGGTAACTATAAGACTAATTTGTTTATCTTTGCATATTTAATTAGTTTTGGTAAAGCTGGAGAAACCTAAAATTCACATTTCAAAACTGAATGAATAAAAGGATAACATCCCCATGCCTATTATTAAGCTTCAGAGTTTAGTCTTGGCCATCAGTCTAATTCCAGACATAAAGATGGAACACACCCTTGAAGAGCTAGGTAGAGCCAACCGCTTCTGATGCAGATCTTCCCCACAAACAGCTCCCCATCACCACCTGCCACCTTTAAACCCTGTATCTACAAATTAGACATTCAGTTAAAATAAGGTAAGCTTTCTTTTTTTAACCACCTTTTTTTCTTTTTTCTTTTCTTTTCCTTCTTTTCTTTCTTTCTTTTTTTTTTTTTTTTTTTTTTTTTTCTGAGAAAGAGCAGACTGGGAGGGCACCGAGGTAGAGGGAAAGAGAAAATCTTAAGCAGGCTCGACGCCCAGTGCAGAGCCCCACACAGGGTTTGATCTCACAACTCTGAGATCATGAACGGAGTGGAAGTCAAGAGATTTACCTGATTGAGCCACCCATATATCCCCTCAACCACCATTTAAACTTGGGTTTATATTGCTTTGTAATTCATACACCTCATATTCATTTATATGAAAGCCAAATTGTTCCTACACCAGCAGGACATTGACCCTTCAATTATGTTTTTAATCTTTTCTTATTTATTTGTCATACTTATGTATAGTATTTAAAATTCTATATCACAATTCAACAGAGTTCAAAATAATTGCTTTTTAAAAATCTTGACTATAAACAGGAGAAAATAAAAGTCTTAGAAAAACATAAAGTTTAAGTGTGTATTTTAGTTCAAGACTACCTAATGTTGCATGATAGTCAATTTTTATTTTATAAAAGTAAAGCTTTGGGAATTTTTAATAGTTTACTTTGGGGTTATCATCTCTATTATTTCCAGACAGAGTAGTATATATAGATTCTATACTAAGCCCAAATTTAATAAATTCAAATAAAATCATGTTTAAAAGTTTCATATTATTCACATAGAATTTAATAACAACAAAAAACCAAATGGAGTTTCTACATAGATGAAATCCAGTTTTAGTAGTATGCAATACAGTACAGTCATCACAATATCCTTTAAAAATAATCATTAGCCAAAAAACAAAAAAGGAGAGGGGGGAAGGCACATGGGTGGCTCACTCAAGTCCAACTCTTGATTTCGGCTCCAGTCACGATCTCAGGGTTGTGAGATGGAGCCCTATGTCAGGCTCTGCACTCAGCAGGGAGTCTGCTTGAGATTTATCCCTCCCCCTCCCCCTCTGCCTTTCCCCCACACTCCCTCTTTAAAAAAAAAAAAATCATTATCATTAGCATGATTAGTGATGCTAGTCAGCTTAAGATATTTATTTCAAGGAATAACTGCACATTTTAATATGAACTGAAAATATACTCCCCAGACCAAAAAAAAAAAAAAAAAATTAAGTCATAGAGACTCCTTTAAGGTGATTTGTAAGTGCCATCCTATGGCTAGGAATAATTTATTTTTAAAAACAGATTGCTGGAGTTGTGGGGTTTTTTTTTAGCAAACAATGAATCGCTTTATTTTTTAAAATATTTTATTTATTTATTTATGAGAGACAGAGACAGAGAGAGAGAGAGAGAGAGAGGCAAAGACACAGGCAGAGAGAGAAGCAGGCTCCATCCAGGGAGCCCAATGTGGGACCCGATCCCAGGACTCCAGGATCACGCCCTGGACCGAAGGCAGACGCTAAATCGCCTAGCCACCCAGGGATCCCCAATGAATCACTGTAATCACAATTAAAAAACACTTACTAATTCAAAGAAAACAGTAGTGACTAGAGAATTTGAAAGCACATAAACTTATGCAATAGACATACACATTTAAGCAAATCTAGACAAATGTATACATTCAGATATAATCCAAAACATAGTCATGACCTTGCTTTAAATTTTAGCTGGCCAATCCAATGAAATGGAACAAAGAGAAAGGACTTGAGCTGGGGTGGGGATGGGTGATGATGCTCTAGCTCTCTGATATTCTGGGTAACACTAGGTGAGATTTACAAATGTACAGCAGGGTAAAAAACATCATTAGGAGACCAATGTCCTAAAAGTCTCTACCACCAAAGCATTCAGTTCTGATTCTCTCTAGCTTTTTCTAATTTCTAAATGTTCACTTACTCTTTAATTGAAATGCCCATGCTTTCCACTAAACGTTGGCTGTTTTTACCTAACAAATTTTGCAAATGTTTCCTGCCTTGGGGTCAAATACAAAGAACATAATTTAACATAGCATGAGCAAAGAAATAGAATAGGAGTCTCATGGAACTTGAATAAACTCTAGTGCCTGTATCTAAATAAGAGTTATCTATCTCAATGATCATATAATCCGCATTGAGTTCAATTATAACTACTTGAATGGGGAGTGGTGGGCTGCAATTTATTCACTTATTCTGCATAATAACCTATAATAAGCCTTACTGCTTCAGAATAATATAGAATCTTTGAAATTACTTTGGAGGTTTTTTTTTTTTTTTTTTTTTTTTTGCCTGCTATTTCTGTTTGGGTTTTGTTTGGTTGGGTTGAAATTTCTGAAGGCACAGGATAATTCAACAAGTAGAGGGAAATAGACTAAGACTGTCAAGTATTCCCAAATTCTCCCACAAACCAACTTTAATTTATGATTTGCACCCTGAGTAGATAAATCATCTAGTAAGGAATCTGATTATTTGAATATTAAACAGTTTTGTTATTTCGACACCTCAGGCATTTTTAAAACCTTAGTAACCCAGGGTTCATAGTGCAGTGGGCATATTTTAGTTTCCCCAACACTCCACTCTACTCCATGCCTCCAGAGATAGACTCAGTAGAAATACTTCTCATCACTCAAAATGGTGGTTACACCTAAATTCTGTTCACCTATCTATAGAGGGTGGTCTTTCTGAGACTTCCTCAGATTCTACCTCTGATTTCCCTGTAATTTATTTTTTTAAAAGATTTTATTTATTTATTCATGAGAGAACAGAGAGAGGCAGAGACACAGGCAGAGGGAGAAGCAGGCTCCATGTAAGGAGCCCGATGTGGGACTCAATCCCGGGACTCCAGGATCATGCCCTGGGCCAAAGGAAGGTGTTAAACCGCTGAGCCACCAGGCATCCCTTTCCCTGTAATTTAAATAAAACTTCAGTAACTGGAGTCCCAGCGCAAATTTTATCAGAAGCAGTCCATAAAAATATGAAGGCAGCAAACATACCTAAGACAAAAATCTGCACAATTAGATGAAACAGCTAGAAGAATAACAATTTAGGGCCACTCCTCATAAGGACTGGTAGACCTAAACCGCCTCAATAACTTCTGAATACCACATCAGTTTGTTACCAATTTCACTGCCATTGACTCCAAATCATTTGTAGGATGTTCGGATATGCTCTCTGTACAAGCAGTCTCCACATTATGAAGGAGCATTTGCCCCAAACTCAAGCACAAGTCTGTTATTTAGAACTGAAAAAAGGTTTCTAGTCATTAAAAAAAATGTTACAGTTTATGCCCAAAATAGTACACAAAAAGCCTATTCAAGACCAAAATAACTAAAGTATCAGATTAAGAGTACTTTAAACAAAAATTATAATACACAACCTCAAAGAACCTTCTCTCTCATCTCACGATGCAAGACAAGCAAAACCTCAGAATTACGGCAGAAGTGGAAATGGAGAGAAGCCATAGATGCCCACAACCAGGACAGCTATTCTGAGTTTAACTCTGGTAATTTGAAGTCTCTTAAAAAAGAACTGAATACTCATTTAAGCACTTTATTTTAACTATAGTCCTAGTGAAACATCTCAAGTGTAAGTATCTGCTATGCATCAAAGATAAATGAAGAGTAACCCAATATGTTGGTTAGATATTCCTCAGATATGAAACTAACACATCACGGTTAGAAGATAATTCATTAAAAAATTAGAATTCTGGGGGTGCCTGCATGGCTCAGTGGGTTAAGCATCTGACTCTTGATTTGGGCTCAGGTCATGATCTCAGTGTTGTGAGATCGAGCCCTGCATTGGGCACCACACTGAGCTGGGTGGAGCCTGCTTAGGATTCTCTCTCCCTCTCCCTCTGCCCCTACCCACCTCCTTCTCTAAAAAAAAAAAAAAAAAAAAAAAAAAAAAGAATTGTATTTATTAAAGGCCTTTGGTAATCGGGAAACAGAATATGGCTAAATGTTGCTTTTAATATAAAACAAAAATCTAATTTCTATATCCACAATGTATCTGAGTACAATGATAGGTTATCCTTTTAAACTTTTTTTTTAATCCTTGCTTATACACTCAAAGTTTATTTAGAACTAGTAGAGAATGTAAAAGTCATTTCATTAATCAAGAAGCAGAGACCAAAGAGCTAAGTGACTTGACCAAGATCATTCAACTCAGTCACTCAGCCAACTGGAAACTAGGTCTGTCTCTGAAGTCCCTGATCAACTCTCTTCTTAACATTTCCCCACTTCTTCATTTTTGTGTGATGGCTGAACTTTGCTTCAAGTATCTTGGTTTTATAGGAGTGTATACTTGTGGTTTGCCTTTGTTCTAATGCAGCAAAAAGCCAAGATGAGACCTTCACCCTGAGGGAGCCTAAGTTAGTAAAAGCCAGCTCCAGAGAGGATACTCACCCAGGATAAAGAACAGATCATATGTTCAGCTCAAAGAAGACTGCTCCGAGCAAGGCTATGTCTGCACAGAGAGCAATGTATGCTGTTTATAAGACAAGAAAGAATCAAACCCATTGAGTTTACAAGAACAGACAAGGCCTTAACCTGTTCACTTAAGAAACAAACAGCAGAAGGTTGCTGTGGTATTTAGATGCTGGGTGTTAATCCTCAGGTGAAATAGGACTCATGGTTATGAAAAGGCTTTAGAAACCATTCTAAGAAAAGCTGTGTAGGAAAAACAAAGCCAACGGTAAGAAATTGAATTTTACAACATGTAAGGTTTCAGTACATCCATGAAATGTAGGAGATTGGGTGCGTGTTTCACTTTCTCAGAACCATACAAAGCCCTTCACTATCAGCTTTCCACCTCTAAATCCTTCATTATGTCCTTCTACTTTCTCACTCCAAACCCATACTTTAGTCACCTTAAATGTCTTATCAACCCTTCTTATGTTTTTTGTTTCCCTCAATGCAACCTTATTACAAACTGCCTATCCTCAAATATTTAATGAAAACTTCACCTTTGTGGGGTTTCCCTAGGCAAAAGTTGATCACTCCTTCCAAAATTCATCACATGGTGGTGATTAGTTTACTGTTTCTCTCACTCGCCTATGAGCACTCTAGGGAAAGAGACTGCACTTGATTCTTCCTGGCAACGGACCTCACATTGTAATGCATTCAATATGTGTTCATACAAAGAATAAAATAAGCAGTGCTGTTAAGGGTGTAGCAAAATGAAAGCCCTCATACAATGCCAATGGGAAATTGGCACAATCATTCCAGAAAATATTTAGTGATACATTTGTAGGGTGTTAATACTCTCAAATCCTTCAACCCAATAGTTCCACTTCAAGAAATGTATCACAAAGACATAAATGAATGTAAAAAAATAAAGATTCATATCTGAGGATGTTTAAGAGAGCCTTCAATGTAGCTAAGGATGTTTAAGATAGCACCTTCAAATAATGGAAAACTAGACACAAGTGTAATATCATAAAATAGGGAGAGTTAAATAAATTATGGATCATCCTCAGGATGGTATGACAGGACTTTATAATCACATGGGGAAAATTTTATGACATAATATTAAATAAAATATGCATTTATAACATGAATGCAATTATATAATATTTTGCTATTCCTGCTTCCACTCTTAAAAGATTAACTGCTATAGTAATTTCCTTTCTGCTGTTATGTGGACAAAACACATGAAGCAATGTTTTTCAGATATCAAAAAATAAGCAGTGCTGAAATATGATATCTGAGTGAAGAAGGAAAAGGGAGTTCAGCCCTATAATGGCCCCAACTCACTCCCTGGGAACAGTTTTAAGCCACAGCACAGGAAGAGAAAATGCAAACACATCACAGAAGACTTACTAAGTGGAGGAAACACACAGCTAGAATTTTTGAGGCTGAGTACAAGAGAGAAAGGAGCTGCACAGAAGCTTCTGTAGATATGCAGCAAGGTTCAATGAATCATTAACAAGTATAGATCTATACAGTCACAGAGTGGGACTCCATGAAATCGAGGAATGAACCAACAGCCTACAAGATTCCTAGTATGTATGTAGGCCTGGGAATAGTTCATGATTCTACCAGCCAGAGTGGAAACAACTTGTAATCTATGGGGCACTGGGTAAGTTCCCCAGGGGGTTTCTGCCTTGGTAAGTGGGGCTTAGCTCAAGAATAAAGGTTACTCTGGACCCATCCAAACAAAGCTAAACAACAGCCTCAAAGAGTTACACTGATTTCTAAGTTACTTAACTACAGGACAAAACAAAAATTAAAGGAATACAACAAAATCCAGCACTTGATAATGAGAAAATCTTGATGTCCAATATTTAATCAAAAATCACCAGGCATGCAAAAAAGCAGAAAAATATGACCCACTACCAGGGGAGGAAAAAATCAATCAATAGAAACAGCGCCAGATAGGACAGATCTGATGGAATTAGCAGACAAAAATGTTAACAAAGCTATTGTACAAATATTCATATGCTCAATGACATAAGGAAAAATGTAACCATAGTAAAGAGAGAAATGGAAAAAAATATAAAGGCCAGAGGGAATTTATACAGATGAAAATAGGCTGGATGGTTTCTAGAGTCAAAAATATATGACATAAGATTAACAGCAAAGATCAGTGAACCTGGAAGCCATCCAAAAAGGCACAGAGAGAAAAAAGATTGACAAAGTGAATAGAGCATCAGTAGCTGGTACAACTGTGGTAAGTAGTCTCTCATGTGTATAACTGGAGTCTTAGGGAAAAGATGAAAAGTACAGAATTACTGAAGAAATAATGGTTGAAGATTTTCCAAATTTGTTGAAAACTATGACCCTACAGATTTTAGAAGTTCAAGGGGCACCTGGGTGGTTCAATGGTTGAGCATCTGCCTTTGGCTCAGGTCATGATCCTGGGGTTCTGGGATCGAGTCCCACATCAGGCTCCCTGCAGGCAGTCTGCTTCTTCCTCTGCCTCTCTCTCTCTCTCTGTGTCTTTTATGAAGAATTAGATAAAATCTTCAAAAAAAAAAAAAAGTTCAAGGACTATCAAATAGAATAAACACAAAAACCCCACAAAGATACATCATAGTCAAATTGCCGATAAAGAGTGATAAATCAATAAAGAGAAAATTCTAAAAGCAACTTGAGGTTAAAAAAACATATTAAGTTCAGAGCCACAAGAATATGAATGGCAGTAGACTTCTCAGAAACTAAGCAAACAGAAGACAGTACAATGCTGGCTTCAAAGTTATAACAGAAGAGAACTGCCATCAAAACTCTATATCCAAAAAAATTAAAAAATTAAAAATCTTTCAAAATTGAAGGTCAAATAAACATGTTTTTAGACCCATCCTCCCAAAAAAGTACAGCTGAGAATTTATCACACTGGATCTTCTCTAAAATATGGAAATTTGGGGGGCGGTGGGGGGGCAGTGCCTGGGTGGCCCAGACAGCTAAGCAGCTTCCTTTGGCTCAAGTCACAAT
The DNA here is from genome assembly GCF_011100685.1 of Canis lupus familiaris. NCBI lineage: Eukaryota > Metazoa > Chordata > Mammalia > Carnivora > Canidae > Canis > Canis lupus. Next base: position 13,410,899 of record NC_049225.1, read on the forward strand.
TTCAGGGTCCTGGGATGCTCAGCAGGAAGCCTGCTTCTCCCTCTCCTCACTGCTGTGCTCTTGCTTGCTTGGCTCACTTTCTCTCAAATAAATAAAATCTTTAATGAAAAAAAAATGGAAATTTGAATCTAACCAAAGGAATGAAGTACACCCACAATGGTAAATGTGTGTGTGTATGTGTGTGGGGGGGATTGTTTCTAAAATATTTTCATCTGTGACTGTTTAAAATAAAAGTGACCATTTAATAAAAATAATAAAAGTATAGAGCTTATAACATATGTAAAATTAAGATGTATGATAATAGAACAAAAAACTGGAAGAAATATACGGAAGTAGACTGTTACAAGTTTTTTACACTGGTAATATATTATTATTTGAAGATTTACTATGATATAATAAATATGCATATTATAATCACTAAATTAATAAAATAAGGTAAAACAAAATAAAGAGGTATTTCTTTCTTTTTTTTTAAGATTGATTGATTGATTTATGATAGACTTATTTATTTATTTATTTATTTATTTATTTATTTATTTATTTATTTATTTATTAATTATAGACCCAGAGAGAAAGAGAGAGGCAGAGACACAGGCAGAGGGAGAAGCAGGCTCCAGGCTGGGAGCCCGATGCGGAACTCGATCCCAGGACTCCAGGATCACGCCCTGGGCCAAAGGCAGGCACCAAACTGCTGAGCCACCCAGGGATCCCCCTAAAGAGGTATTTCTTATAAGCTAATAAATGAGATAAAATCAAATCTTAAAAAATACTCAATTATTCTCCCAAAAAAAGGAACAAAAAAAAAGAAAAAGAATATATGTGTCAAATAACAAACACATAGGATCCCTGGGTGGTGCAGCGGTTTGGCGCCTGCCTTTGGCCCAGGGCGCGATCCGGGAGACCCTGGATCGAATCCCACCTCGGGCTCCCGGTGCATGGAGCCTGCTTCTCCCTCTGCCTGTGTCTCTGCCTCTCTCTCTCTCTCTCTCTGTGTGACTATCATAAATAAATAAAAATTTAAAAAAAAAAAACAAACACATAGCAAAATAATAAAAGCAAACCAAATCATATCATTATATATATATAACATAGGTCATGTAACATTCCAATTAAAAAGCAGGGATTACAAGTTGTACAAAAATAGAAGACTCAAGTATATGCTGTTTGTGAGAGATCCACTTGAAACTTATGGGCACAGGTTAAAAGTAAAACAAAGAAGAAAGATGTATCATAGAAACGCTAACCAAGAGAGGGAAAAAAAGCTGGAGGTGCTATATTCATAACTGTAAGTAGACTTCAGAACAAGGAATATTATCATGGGTAAAGACAGACCTTATTATAAAGTAATAAGGAGTTAGTGCATGAAGAGATACAGCGGTCCACAATGACTATGTATCCAATAACAGAGCTTCGAAATACATGATGCCAACTTGACAGAATTGAACAGAAACATAGAAAATTCAACTACATAATTAACACACTGCATAATATTTTTCTCTAGAATGTGAGCTTAGAGGTCATATGTTTTCCTTCTTTCTTAGACATTTCTGTATTTCCAGAATCTTCTTCAACAAGCACATACTAAAAAAACAAAAACAAGCACATACTCAGGGTTAACAAAAATGGTATCCTGGCTCCGTCCTGCTTTTGTCTCTCAATCCTTCCTTGATCTGGTTTCCTTTGGGATCTAATCCTTCTTACACAGTAGAGATCTCAATATGAAGGCCTGCAACTCTGCCAGATAAAAAGTGTAACCCCAGCCCCATAGACCTGGTGATGAATCCACAAATGGAAAATGAGCCAACAGCGTTCATCAGGCTCCTTGTTCAGGAATGTGTATGTATGCTGGAAGACACTTTTCCCTATCTGAGGGTCCCATGAGCCTGGACCAAAATGAGCATCTTTGCCTTTTATGGAGAATACCTTCTGAGGACAAGAGCCTATCAAGAAGAAAGTCGTGCTGAGTATCAAAGAGACAGAAGCAAGTGTGACAGTAATACTATTTGAGCCCCTGTCTGCAGCTGTGCCTAGACCCATGCCCACCTGGACCTTTTAGTTATAAAGCTAATTCTTTTCCATTTTTTACTTAAGCTGATTTGACTGTAGTTTCTATCAGAGGAAACCAAAAGAACCGTTGCACAAAATAATGTAAAAGAGTTATTTCAACTAATTCCTGGTTTGCTTATATTTTTCTTTTGAGAGAAGAGTGGTGAGTTAAAAGATCACTTTTCTTGGTTTTGTTCATGCCCATCATGCTGGCATGGGATTATCTGGCATGGCCATTCTCTTGAAAGAAGCTCCCAGAGAAAACAAACTACCTCTAGGACTTACAATATGGCATTTAACATAACGACATGGTATCTACCAAAATCAATAAACATACAAGGTAGATTCTTCTCAATGTTATTTCAGCCTCTGGGGTGCCTGGGTGGCTAAATCATTTAAACATATGACTCTTGATTTCAAGTCAGGTTATGATCTCAGGATCATGAGATCAAGCCCTGTGTCAGCTCTCTCCTTGGCGTGGAGTCTGCTTGAGAGTCTCTCTCTCCCTCTGCCCCTCTCCCTGCTCTCTCTCTCTCTAAAAAAAAAAAAAAAAAAAAAAAAGTCTTTAAAAAAAATAAAATATATTTCTACTCATTTGTTAAAAAGCTTTCATATAGCACAAAACAAGATTTTTTTTAAAAATTTCCATTATGGAGCCACAAAGATTTTTGCCCCATGTTATACAGATTTCTTTTTTTTTTTTTTTTTTTTTTTTTTTTTTTTTTTGTTATACAGATTTCTAAGTAAATACATATGCCACTAAATAAAAACCAGAAGGTTCGAAATTACTCTGAACCAAATGAAGGAATAATTATCTTTAAAACTACCACATTTCTCTACTGGAAAAAAAAAAAATGTAGCAAATTAATTTATGAGTCAATTCATCAGAACAGGGATCTGAAACATTGCAGCTTAGTTTATAAGATTGGTTTACACACTTCTTGGCAATTCTCCTACAGGCACATAGATCCTTTCTACCCATCCCCTCCCTCTTCTCCTAGATGAGATCATGGAACAGATTATGCATCTTATAAAAATGTGTAATTGTGAGTTGTGTAGCAGGGAGGTATTCAATACCTATTATTCCAACAATTTTAAAATCAATAAGAAAAGCCGTGCAAGGAACTTAATTTAGACAAAAAGGAAAAATGCTTTCAGATTGAGACCTGAATTACTGCTGGTTTTACTTTAAAAAAAAAAATGATGATGAGTCATTGCTGTTCCTCCTTGGTGTTCAAATTTAGACAAAAACTCAGGTGTATTTTTAGAAGTAATTGTGGCCTACAAGGTTGATTAGGACTAAAATTTTATTTACCTTAAAAATGATGGGGCTTTTATACAAATAAATGCTCTTTTCATTTAATTTTAGAATACATCTGGAAGTGGGGGGCTAGGATAAATATAATTCTTACATATCTTAAATAAAACAAAACAAAAATACACTTTACCTAATAAAGGGTTTTTTTTTTTTGATGCCCAGGATTTGAAATCCTCTTTTATCACCTTATTTATATTATCCACAGTTATAGACAATTGCCACACACATGCACACACACAAGAGAAAAATCTGGTACGTATTCTATAAAAAGAAAGAGAGAAAGAGATTTAATCCCCAAACAGGTCAAACTAGTAAAGTCACTTCTTAAAAGTACACTTGGTGTTCTTAAAAGTTCAATTTAATGTGAATAATTTTCAACAAATTTCTAGTAACAATTTTCTTACCAAACTTACTGATCTAATAAACTGATATATAATCTATAACAGTGAAAAGCTAAGTTTTAGAAATTGAGTATGGAATGTTTCAGAAGTTCCCAAGGTATTTATTAAATGCTATTTATTGTGTTTTACCAGCCTGGCCTGTTCTGGGAATTTTGTTATGAATCGGAATACAACAAAGTACCCAGTAATAACAGCTTACAGTCTAGGAGAGAACACGTTATTACATAAAATTTCATTTCCAGAGTTGTCATAAAGGCTCTGAAATAAATGCAACATGAAATGAGAACTTATCACAGGAAGAAGACCCAATAGAGTCTTCAGGGACAGGGAGGAATTTCCTGGGGAAGAGACAATGAAATGACGCTGGGCTGGGGACCCTGAGAAAGAGAACCAGGCAGAGAGAGCCACCTGCACTCTTGAGCAGACGTCTGCAGGCAGGTAGAAATGGGAAATTCCTGTGGCTGGATTGCAGTAAGTGAAGGAGAATGGCTCAAGATCATGCCGAAATGTAGTTAGGGCTGGCTAGAAGGTAGGCCTAGCTGGAGTAGAAAGTGCAGTGATAAGAATTGAAGACTTAACCTTCAGAGAGATGAAGAGCTTTGGGCACGTTCTCACTAAGAGAAGTGGGATTGCTTTTGGAAAGCTCTTTCTGGAGAAAGGTGGAGAAGGGATTGGTGGCAATGACTCTGGACAAAAGAAAACCAGTTAAGAACTGCCTGGGTGATGCAGGTGCAAAGGCCTCATGGCTTGGCCTAGGGTGGGGGGCACAGTGATGGAGAGAAGTTGGGGACTTCATGGAGAGACATGAGAGAAAGATATCAGACATGATTGCGACCTGACAAAAGAGAAATTTAATGAATACTAAGCAGTTCCTGCTGGAAAAAAAAAAAAAAAAAAAGGCAAACAGGGAAACTAGTACCTTGTAAGTCCAGGGAGGTCAGGGTGGGAAGCTGCTGAGAGCAAGGACGTGTCCCTTGGCTTTAGCAACATGGAGATCCCGAGTAACCTGAGCAAGAGCAGTACTGGTGGTGGGACGAGGGCAACCAAACTGAAGCAGACAACAGAGTCAATGGTAGGTGAGAAATGTGCACAACGCTGGCAAAGCAGCACTTCTCTTAAGTTCAGCTAAAAGCAGAAGAGAGGATAGAAGCAGAACACAGATGACTCACATATTAAAGTTTCCAATATAAAATTAGATTATGCAGCATGGTCACTAAGGTATATTTGTGTGTGCTGCATGTATGCATGTGTCTTCAAAGACAATATAGGACTTTTTAGGACTGTATTTTGAATAGAATGTATAATAACAGCAAAATATTTTAATCATTTTTGAACTAAAACATTCCTGATAAAGAAATTGAGCAATTAAAAAAAAAAAGAAATTGAGCAATTATATGCTGAGCTCTGCACTGAACATTGTGGAAAGAATAGATAAAAATTACAGCACATTATTCCTGACCTCGGGATGATTGCTATCTGATAGGCAAAACTAATACTGAACAGCTGAAATCATATAATGCAGGTTATAAGCAAGGAAGGAATCGCTTGCTTATAACTCACTTAAAAGCCATTCAGTCGATTAAAAATGAAGTTTTCCAAATGAAATACGGAGAAATCTTTTTGCCTTAATAATGCTAAATTGCAGCTGCAATACAGGGCTTCTGCGGAGCTTCACTTCAAGTACAAAGTCATACTGCCATCTACTGATTATTTTTTAGACTGTTTTTGACAGTTTTAGTCATCACTGGACAACTCTACTGACTAATTGGGGTTAAGATATCTAACAAATGCCATATAACAAAATTTTCAATGAAATCTTGCCATTTGCAAAGACATAGATGGATCTAGAATATAATGCTAAGTGAAATAAGTCAGTAAGAGAAACAAATACCATATGATTTCACTCATGTGTGGAATTAAGAAACAAATGAGCAAAGAACAAAAAAAACAAACCAAAAAACAAACCTTTAACTATAAAGAATAAACTGATGAATATCAGAAGGAAAGTCAGTGGGAGGATGGGGGAAGTAGGTAAAGGAGATTAAGAGTACACTTATATTGATGAGTGCTGAGTAATGTATAGAATTATTGCATCACTATATTGTACACCTGAAGCGAATATAACACCATATATTAACTATAGTGGAATTTTAAAAATAAGTAAAATAATACATTAAAAATTGTTTTACAAAGTTAAACTCATAGATACAAAGGACAGATTGCTGGGTGGTTGCTGGAGGTGGCATGGGGGTTGGATAAAATGCATAAAGGAAGTTAAAAGATATTGACTTTTTATAGTTATAAAATAAGTCATGAAAGAAAAAATAAAAAAAATAAAATAAGTCATGGGCATGTAATGTACAGCATGGTGACTACAGTTTATAATACTGCCCTGCATATTTAAGAGTTGCTGAGAGAACAGATCTTAAAAGTTCTCATCACAAGAAAAAAACTCTAACTACATATGTGACGGATGTTGTCTGGACTTACTGTAGTGATCATTTTGCAATATATACAGATGTTAAATCCTCTTGTACATCTGAAACAAATATAATGTATGTCAATTATACCTCAATAAAAAATAAAATACTAATGGTTCTTTTAAAAATGGAGGAAAAATGGAGGAAAGGGACACCTGGGTGGCTCAGCGGTTGAGCGACCGCCTTCATCCCAGGTCATGATCCCGGGGTCCTGAGATCAAGTCTCACATCGGGCTCCCTGCATGGAACCTGCTTCTCCCTCTGCCTGTGTCTCTGCCTCTCTCTCTATGTCTGTCATGAATAAATAAATAAAATCTTAAAAAATAAATAAATAATTTTAAAAGTGCACCATCTCTATAATTCTTTTAATAATATAATTATTTTACCATAGAAATCATTTAACCTATTAAAGCATAAATAATATCAATATTTTTATAGTAATAGTATTTCCCATAACATCCTTGGTAAGTCTCTTAAGATAAAGCACCAAGGCTAAGAATAAATATAAAAGTTCAACAAAGTAGGGCCCCTGGGTGGCTCAGTCAGTTAAGCTTCCAACTCTTGATTTCAGGTTAGGTTATGATCTCAGGGGGCATGAGATCAAGCCCTGCTTTGGGTTCCATGCTCAGTGGCAATTCTGCTTGATTCTGTCCCTCCACTCCTCCCCCTGTTCACATGTGAGCATGTTTCCTCTCTCTTTAAAATAAATCTTAAAAAAAAAATCTTCAACAAAGTTCATTAACTGCTCCAAAAAGGACAATATCTAATGTGAAATCAGTTCAGCTCAATACACTTTGGGTGCACACCTTTGAAACCTAGAACTACCTCTTCCAACTGTGAGGCTGGTAGCCTTCTTTAAAATAGTCTTTCCAACTATAATCTATGGAGCTCTAGGAGGGCTCCCCTCCCCCACATCCTGAGTGCCTCAGGGTTCTAACTACCTCATCCCAGCTTCAGTCTGAGTGACTTTCATTTATAAGTTTTCACCCTGTTTTACATTTTATCTGTTTTTTTTTTTTTCTGTTATCTTCCAGGAAAGATTTCTTGGGCTGTTCACAAATGGTCTATTTCTCTTCCTTCTAGGTTCATAATAGGATTGCACCTCCATTTCTTTTGAAGTTGGGTATGGCCATAGGACTTGTTTCAGGCAATGAAACATGTTACCTGCAGGTAGAAGCTTTTTTTTTTTTTTTTTTTTTTTGGTGTTCAATTTACTAACATACAGAATAACACCCAGTGCCCGTCACCCATTCACTCCCACCCCCCGCCCTCCTCCCCTTCTACCACCCCTAGTTTGTTTCCCAGAGTTAGCAGTCTTTACGTTCTGTCTCCCTTTCTGATATTTCCCACACATTTCTTCTCCCTTCCCTTATTTTCCCTTTCACTATTATTTATATTCCCCAAATGAATGAGAACATACAATGTTTGTCCTTCTCCGACTGACTTACTTCACTCAGCATAATACCCTCCAGTTCCATCCACGTTGAAGCAAATGGTGGGTATTTGTCATTTCTAATAGCTGAGTAATATTCCATTGTATACATAAACCACATCTTCTTTATCCATTCATCTTTCGTTGGACACCGAGGCTCCTTCCACAGTTTGGCTATAGTGGCCACTCTGGAAAACTGTGTGGAGGTTCCTCAAACAGTTAAAAATATACCTGCCCTACGACCCAGCAATTGCACTGTTGGGGATTTACCCCAAAGATACAAATGCAATGAAACGCCGGGACACCTGCACCCCGATGTTTCTAGCAGCAATGGCCACTACCTGCAGGTAGAAGCTTTAAGGAACAGTTCATGATCTGACATCTTCCCCTTCCTTTGCTACATGGGAACACAAGTCTTGATGAAGCCCCCATTGACCTGGGGACCTGAGTGTCTAAAATAAGCAGAGAGTTCCTGCTAATTCCCACTGGATAGAAAGTATGAGCAGAAAATAAACTTTGGTGGATAAAGCCACGGAGGTATTGGGGTTCTTTGTTACCCCTTATCATTCTGTTACAACTGCTAAATGATTTATTGAACCTTTGCTCCAAGGCAGGGATCGGAAAATGATGGCACAGGAGCCAAATCTTGCCAGCTACCTGCTTTCATAAGCAAAACTCTGCTGAAACATTGCCATGCCCACTCACTCACATGTTGCCTATGGCTACTTTCCAGCAACAAAGGCAGAGCTGAAGCTTTAACAGACATTAATATGGCCCACAAACTCTAAAATATTTACGATCTGGTCCTTTACAGGACAAGTTGGCCAACCACTGCAGCAAAGCCCCATGCTAGCCAGTACAGCAAAGAAAAGATGAGTAAGATCTATCTATTCTCTGAGAGCAGGTGCTAGGTCTGCAGAAATAAACATGGCAAAATATGTTCACAGTAGACCAGAGGCATCTGTAGTCTTAATATTCACAGTTATGACTATTGTCTGGCATCTGCTATGGACACTGTAAAGAAATGGAATTTTGTAGAGGCAGAACCTTGGGTTATAGTGTGGAGAAGCTGCTGTGTGGGAGAGAACAAAGCTATGAAGTGACCCTCCTTAGTAGATTGCTCATCAATCCTATCTCCTCACAACTTGATTTTCCTCTGCTCAGTGCAGAGATTTTCTTTCTTTTTTTTAAAAAAAAGATTTTATTTATTTGAGAGAGAGTGAAAGAGAGAGAGAGTGCAAGCAGAGGGAAGGGCAGCGGGAGAGGAAGAACCAGACTCTTTGCTGAGCAGGGAGCCTGACACAGGACTTGATCCCAGGACCCTGAGATCACGACCTGAGCTGAAGGTAGACACTTAACCAACTGAACCACCCAGGTGCCCCATGGGAGCCAAAACACAAAGACATTTAATTTGGCAGATTAAGGGCATACACAAGAAACACATTTAATTTTTGAGTAAAATGCAAAGCAACTTCTTATCCTATTGCACTTTAGCGCTAACACTGAATGCACACGGCTGTACTGCTGTATAATACAGCACAGGTTAGCAACTTAGGGAGAACGTGGAGCCACACTCTGGCTTCAAATGCCAACTCTACTATTGATTAGCTTTCTGACCTTGGCACATTTCCTAACTGCTCTCTGCCTCAGTTTCCTCAGTGGTAAAATGGGCACCTATGTTATTGGGTGTTCGTGAAGGCTAAATTATTTCTATTTGTAACAGTGCCAGCTTGGTGCCTGGCAGAGAAGGTACCACAAAGTATTTGCCAATTAACTGCCCCAGCAGTCCTTTCTGATGGAAGCATTTTAGCCTCACACATGAGTAAATAGACACTCAAAACATGCTCGGTTAAAAGCTCACTATTCTAAAAACCGGATAATAAAATCTTATAAAATAGAACACTTGTAGGAAGCCCGGGTGGCTCAGCGGTTTAGCACCTGCCTTCAGCCCAGGGCATGATCCTGGAGTCCCGGGATCGAGTCCCACGTCGGGCTCCCTGCATGGAGCCTGCTTCTCCCTCTGCCTGTGTCTCTGCCTCTCTCTCTCTCTCTCTCAAGAATAAATAAATAAAATCTTTTTTAAAAAAAAATTATATATATATATATATATATATATATATATATATATATAAAACACTTGTTAAGAAAAAATGACTAGGATGTCTGAGTGCTCAGTGGTTGAGCATCTGCCTCTGGCTCAGGTCATGATCCCAGGGTCTTGGGATCAAGTCCTGCATTGGGCTCCCCATGGGGAGCCTGCTTCTCCCTCTGGCTGTATCTCTGTCTCTCTCTGTGTCTCTCATGAAAAAATAAATAGAATCTTTTAAAAAATAAAATAAAAAGGGATGCCTGAGTGGCTCAGCGATTGAGTTGAGTGTTTGCCTTTGGCTCAGGGAGTGATGGCAGAATCCTGGGATCGAGTCCCATGTCGGGCTCCCTGCATGGAGCCTGCTTCTCCCTCTGCCTGTGTCTCTGCCTCTCTCTATGTGTCTCTCATGAATAAATAAAATCCTTAAAATAAAATAAAATAAATTTAATTTAAAAAACTCAAGAAAAGTTCTTAAGAAAAGAACTTAAGAAAATGACAGATTTGGCATCCTTCTATAAAAAAGTCAAGGGAGAAAAGAAAACATAGGCAGAGCCATAAGTGAGCGTATGATGGTATATACAGCATTACGATTAGAAGTATATTAGCCTAGCACTGAAATTCTTTATGAAAACAGAAGGTACCAGTTTGTTCCCATATTTTTGCCTGAGGGGTTTATTCTCGTCCGGGAAAAACATACAAAACTCTAAGCTGTTCAAAGAAACAGGTCCTGACAGGTTCTAGTCTCAGGGCTTTGAGCCAGGAAGTATTCAGAAGTCAAAGCAAGGACAGTATCAAAAATCCAAGATATCAAAAACTACAGAACAGAAAGATAGGGCCGGGCTCCAGAGAACAAATAGGAGGTAAGAGCCTGGGTAAGTTCCACAAATGAAGACCTCCACATGCTTCCACTTTCCCAAATCACTCATGTTTCAAAGAGCAAAAGTTTTTATTTTGATAATAGCCTCTTAATGAATTATATTCTCTTATGATCATGATTTTTTTGTGTCCTAAGAAATCTTTGCCTTTCCCAAGGTCACAAAGATATTCTACATTCTTCTTCTTAAAGTTTTATAGCTTTAGCTTTGATATGTAGAGCTGTGATTCGTTTTGAGTTAATTTTTTAGTATAGTATGAGGTAGGGGCTGATTTAACTTTTTTCCATGCAGATTTGCACTTGTTCCAGCAGTATTTCTTGAAAAGACTTGTCTTTTCCCATTAAATTACCTTACCATTCTTGTGGAAAATTGATACTATATATATTGATAATTATATATACAATAAAATTTTTTCTGGATTTTGCTACTAGTCCACTGATCCATACATCGTCCTTTTTCCAGTACCACCACGTCTTGATTACATGGTTTTATAGTAATCAGGTAATAGAACTCCTTCAATATTGCTCTTCTATTTAAAACTGCTTTGGCTATTATTGGTTGGAACTTTTGCAGGGACTGTGCCAAAACTATAGATCAATTTAAGGATTAAATTCAGTCTTCCAATCCATGGACACAATGCACTTCTACACTTATTTAAGTGTTCTTCAATTTCTTTCAGCAATGTTTTTGTACTTTTCATTGACAGGTCTTTTGCACAGTTTGGTATTTCATGGTTTTGAATAATATTATAAACAGAATTGTACTTTTATTTCATTTCTAGTAGCTTATGTTTATATACAGAAATATCCTTAATTTTATACATTATTCTTGTATCCTGCAACTTTGACAAACTCATTTCTTAGTTCTAGTAGCTTTTTAACAGATTCTTAAAAAAAAAAAAAAAAAAGATTTAATTTATTTATTCATGAGAGACACAGAGAGCGAGAGGCAGAGACACAGGCAGAGAGAGAAACAGGTTACCTGCAAGGAGCCTGATGCAGGACCTGATCCCAGATCCCAGGATCACACCCTGAGCCAAAGGTAGACGCCCAACCACTGAGCCACCCAAGTGTCCCAGATTCTCTCTTTTTTTAATTAGTCTAGGTAGAAGTATACCAACGTTACTCAGGTTTTCAGAGAATCTGCCTTTGATTTCACTGATTTTCCTTTGTCTTTTTTTTTTTAGCTAATTTCTTTGGATTTAATTTTTTTTTCCTTTTATAGTTTACTACTAAAGTGCAAAGGTGTGAGCTTTGGTCAATTATTTAGACTTTTTTTGTTTTGTAACACAAACATTTATAGCTATAAATATCCTTACTATAGCTGCACCCTCATATTTTATTTTTTCTAATTTTGATACGTTGTGTTTTATCATTCAATTCAAAATTATTCTAATTTTCTTTTTGATTTCTTGACTCATGAATGTTTAGCAGCAAGATATTTAGTACATAAGTATTTCGGGCTTTCCTGGGTGTTTTATGGTGGTTGATTTTTAATTTGATTCCATTGTCATCAGAAAGCATATTCCATAAGTTTTCAATCTTTTGGAACCTACTGAAATTTGTTTGATAGCCCAGTATACAGTCTATCTTGTTGAAGATTCTATATGCACTTGAAAATTATAAGTATACTGTAGTCGTCTTATATTGCGTTCTATAAATATATTGTGTTCTATAAATATCAATTAGATTAAGATAGCTAAGTACTATTCTGATCCTCCATATTTTTACTGATAGGTAATTGTCTCTCATTTCTCATTTCTAAGGGACCATTTTAACCTGGCTTCCTGGAATCTCCCTGACAGGTGTGTCCTATATGCGTACCTATATATACTTTCTATAGTTCTGTTGCTGCCACAAATTCCTCTTTCAATGTCCACATGCTTTTCAAGGCCTTTTCTCTGATCCCTGCTACCTTTAATCAGTAAGGCTGCAGTATGCCATTGAAAGTTAACATCAAGAAAAAGGGCTATTGGCCAGAAAGTTACAAATTCACAATTCCAATCAGTTTTTTGAGATTAAATTTCCTTCTAGTTTTTGTCTGTTCTGTGATACTTTCCAGCATCGTTAAATAACTACAGTTTCTAATTTTTAATTATCATTTTACTCTGCTCTTATCATTGTTATCTGCAAGAGAGTTTGTGTGACCAGATCACTCCTCTCTCTATTAGAAGCTGTTGATAGTTGTACAAGGTTAGAACTCAAAGGTCACCTGGGTGGCTCAGTTGGTTAAGCGGCTGACTCTTGGTTTGGGCTGAGGTCATAATCTTGGGGTCCTGGGATCGAACTCTGCATCAGGTTCCATGATCAGCAGGAAGTCTGCTTCAGGATCCTCAATCTCTGTGCCCCTCCCCCACCCTGAAATAAATAAATCTTTAAAAATAAAAAAATAAAACTCAAAAGTACACAATGGCTATTTGTCCCTTATAAAATGCCTGTACATATAAAATGGCTTAAATACCTTTAACAAAAAGAGTATAACCTTAGCATACCATAAATATAAAAGGATATGATAATCATTTAAGAGAATGGGGACTACTTTCAGGTACATTGTCATAAATATAAAATTAGTGGGGGGAAAATTAAGAGCAGAAAAAAACTAGATGTACACAAAGTCAAATTAACCTTTATAAGGAAAGCTTATAAATGGGGTATAGGGGGAGCACCTGGGAGGCACAGTTAAGCATCAGATTCTTGGTTTTGGCTCAGGTCATGATCTTAGGGTCATGCACTCAGTGCCAAGCCTGCTTGAAATTCTCTCTCTCTCCTTCTTTCTTTCTGCCCCTCCTTCTTGTGCTCTCTCCTTAAAATAAATAAATAAGGCTTTAAAACAAAATCAAAGGGGGCAGAGGGTACAAAAAAAAAAAAAACTGATAACGGGTACCTTACATGTCCAGGAGTCTTTGCAGCAAATAAAATATCCCCAAATCTTCTCTCTGTTAAAATGTTAGGATTTGTTTCTACTTTTAAAATCTAATCAGTGATCTGCCTGTTCTTAAAACTTAGTCATAATGAAGATTACTTTTGTTATATAGATTGAAAAGAAGGTAGATGGATATATAAGTTGGTAAATTTCTCCTTCTGGACTCCTTGAGCTCCTGGCTTATCTCTCTCCCATGACATCTATTTTTCTGACTAGATGATTAGTTGTTTGCATATTACGCTTTGAGCTGCTTCAGAACAGGGATCCTCATTTGTTTTCTTACGGACTGAAGTTCGTACCATATGCAGGCACTAAAACATTTCCTGAATACACATATCTCTGTATATCAAATGTTTACAGCAAAACCAATCTGTATATGGCATGGTTTATTTATTTATTTATTTATTTATTTATTTATTTATTTATTTATTTATTTATGATAGTCACACAGAGAGAGAGAGAGAAAGAGACATAGGCAGAGGGAGAAGCAGGCTCCATGCAGCGGGAGCCTGACGTGGGATTCGATCCCGGGTCTCCAGGATCGCGCCCTGGGCCAAAGGCAGGCGCCAAACCGCTGCGCCACCCAGGGATCCCTATGGCACGGTTTTGAGATGCAAAGATATATCAACTAACAGCATCTCCCCCCTCAGTCTGGTGAATGATATAGTCATAGTAAACTAACTAAAATACCTATCTAGTCATGATTAGTATCATAACAGTAATCATATTTGTGTTTACCCACATATTTGACACTTCTGGTGTTCTTAACTCTTTCCTATGAATTCAAACTACCTCTTGTGTCATTCCCTTTCTGCATGAGTATAGGTCATACGTTCTCCCTTCTTTGTATATCAACTGGGTTGATACATTGTAGCAACTCCAGATTCAGTTGTGTTCTTCTGAAGATTATGGCAGAAATGCTCTGAAGAAGGGAACATTTTATTAATTCTCATCCTGGAGTAGAACCAGGGAGGTTTCACAGCAGAGGTGATACTTAAGCTGGGCCTTAAAGATTCTTCTAGACAAAAAGGTAGAGAGCATTAGAGGCCAAGAAAATGGTATGAGCTGAGCAGTGTGAGCATTTAAGTGTTATTTCAGGAATCAGGACCTGGTCTTACCTTAAAATCTTTTGAGAATAGGGGCAAAAACCTTAGAGTATTATAACACTACACACATACACACACATACACACTCATACACATAAACACACCACAACCAACTGAGAAACTATACCAAGGAGTTCAGGCTTAGTTCTGCAGAAAATAGGAAACCACAAGAAAGGTTTCTGAAGAAGAAAGTAAAATAATCAGAAAAATGACTGGTGGTAAGGTGAAGGATGCACTATGAAGAGAGAAGTGGGGGGGGTAGGGGTAGAGGTGGGGCAGAGAAATTGTTTTTTTCTGGAAGGCAACTATTGCAATGGAACTATAACCATTATCTAGGTTACAGTTTTATTTTCACCTGTCAAAATCACATACAAATACATAAGAAAATATTACTGAAATAGTACACCTACACTTCTAAGATCTTAATCATAAAACTAGAGTTTCCTAGAACATGATAGAACAAGGGCCAGAAATAAAACTACTATAATTTCTAGACATTCCTGTTTCCTTCTACCAAAATAATGCTTTCAAGGGAGCCTCTCTAGTCTACAAAAGATACTGTACACAAAGACACTGTTTATGAGGACCTAATCATTTGCTCTTCTAATTGCTTTCTTTTTTCTTGCCCTATAAAAACTTCATTGTTTTCACCTCTCTATTCTACACCTTTGCTTATGGATATGAGTTGATACCAGGGAGATTTCCCTAGTTTTTATCTTATCTGTTCCCATTGTCTCTTAACTTTGGATTTTGAACTCCCAGCATAGTAATGACCTGCTCATTATATGCAACCTTGCAAACTTAAAAGAAGCATTTCCCAGATGAATGGCAATTTCCAGGTGTAGCTGTAAGAAAAGGCATCCCAGACAACATCTACAGGAATAATGCCCTGCTACCTGCGGGGAGCCCCTTGGCACCCTCACCTTCCATCTGGCTCATCTGGGTTACAAAAGCATTATTACTTCTTCAGTTTTTTTGAGCTAACTCTAACACCTGTACACGCTTTAATCCCCAAATAAAGCCAGACTAAGAATTGAATCAGGTCATTTGGTCCCGGTCTTAGCCCTAAACTGCTGTACAGGCTGTCAAGAGTAGGAACCAAAGCTGAACAGATAATCCTAAATCAATCCAGTGAAATTTTTGGATAAAATCAGTTATACCATCTCCTAAAAGAATATGAGTTATAAACAAATCAGAAAAATTGTGAACATAATTTTCACTTCCTTTTTTATTGATTGGCCTTTTATTTTGAGAAAAATTTTTAAAAGTAAAAGATTAAGAAAATTGATGACACAGTAGCCAAATTTAATCGCGGGATTGCCCTGGAAAGAAAAGGAATGCAAAAAAATTTCAACCGTCCCATTCATATATTGAGAAATAAAGCTCAATTACATTGTGCTTCATTCATACTTCATGAGTGTATTTGTTACACACTAAAAGATTAATGAATAACCTGGGGATTATAGAAGAATACAACGATTCCTTTTTAGTCTTTCTGCCACAAAATTCTGCAGAAAGTTGAAAAAGTAAAAGCTGCATGCTCTCCAGAATCAAGTCCTAACCACTGAATTTACTAGTAAACACATATATATATATATTTAGATACACATTCATTATTGTCATTCCTTCATAACATGTACTCCAGGTAATTAAGGTAAATATATAAAGTATACTGACAATTTCCTCAAGCAAGCTGTAATCAGAGTAAACACCTTTACCAATTAATTCCTTCCAAATGTTTATATCTATGTTTTCTAAACTGAGAGCAAGTTCTAAGAGAATAGGAATCTGTTTTGTTCATGACATAATTCTGAGTCTCTAGAGCAGTGTCTAGCATATAGTTGGTGCTCAACAAATATTTGTTGAATGGATAAACATATCTAGAGTACAATCCACTTCTAAATTAGCCCTTAAGATAAACTATTAAACTATGCCAGGACTTTCCTCAATGTTTTATTCATTTAGTCATTCGGATATTTACAGAACACTTGTGTAAGACCTTGTGACAGATACAAATAAGCCTTACATAAGGTTCTCAAAAAGTCCTTTAGAACAACCTACCTGGGGAAATGAGGCAAGTCAAATAATGTAAGAGTTCATGGTAGTACCAAGTCTTCCTGTATCCTCTTCCTTCCAGTAATGCCCCTCAGCAAGTTCCCCCAAATAAATGAGCAATCCATGTAAAAATAATGTGTTTGCTATGCAAATAGCATATATCCCCTTGCCCCCATCAGACTGCTGCCATTAAACCCTTCCTATACATACATACTTGGCTACCAGGAAGTTTAAAATTGTGATTCAAGAAGTTACTGTAAGCAGGATATGGGGAAAGAGCACTGATTTTCCTAGAAAGACCAAAGGGAGAGGATAGAGACAGATTCCACTGAAATGGCCCCATGTTTGAAGATACTGGTCCCTGGGCCCCTCATCTGGTGCTTCATCCCAAACAGCTCCACCTTTACCAATGTTACAGGGCTAACAGAAAGAAGATGACATGGAACCACCAAGCCACGACTTTCTTGTATGTATTCAGGACCCTTAAGGGAAAGTGGGCTGGGACAGTGGTCCAAAGCCAGGGAGAAGCTCTGGGGTCTTAACCCTGCATCTCCTGGCCTGGGACTGCAGCCTAGGTACCAAACCCCTCAGGCCCCTTCTTACCAGAATAGAGCTGATAATACTAGCATCTCTTTCTACTTCACAGCGGTGTGAAAATGTTCAAATGTGACCTACATGTAAAAACACTTTGAAATTGTAAAGATACTTTTTAACATAAATTACTTTAATTTTTTCATCTTAACTAGGTGACAAGTTTAACTCATTTCTCCAAATTAATACATAAAAATAATTTTCGTATTGGGGTTTAAATTTACAAAGCCTTCACAAACCATGTCTTATTTATTCTTGCAACAGTAAGCAGTGAGGTAGTTAGAACAGGGTAGATGCTACTATTAAGGAGGGAGGGAGGGAGGGAGGGAGGGAGGGAGGGAGGGAGGGAGGGAGGAAGGAAGGAAGGAAGGAAGGAAGGAAGGAAGGAAGGAAGGAAGGAAGGAAGGAAGGAAGGAAGGAAGGAAGGAAGGAAGGAAAGAAATAATGTGAGATTAAAGAGCTCACTCGGAAGCAAATTCATCTCAGGTCATCTGCCTTTGAAAGGCAGCAGTCTTCCCCCACCTTGCAAGGCCAAGCGGCAGTGCTGGGAACGTAGTGCAGCCTGACGCTTACCCACCCACGCAGCCTCCCACAGGCACCCTCAAGGAGGAAAGCAGAATAGGACACATAAGGCAGCACAAACCCTGACATAACTCAGCCTAAAATCCAATCCAGCGCTTCCAAGAACTTCTAAACTAGATGTTTGAGATTAATAAACAAGAAGAGTTTATGTCAAATTTCATATACTAATGCTAGCAAGTTAGGGCAAAGTACCAAAGAGGTTTTATTATGGCATGATTCTATAATTGTACTTGAAATGACAGTTGTCATCACATTCTGTGAAAAGAAGGAGCCAAAAACTAAAAAGCAATGGCCTCGTCTTAAATCTAAAATATGATCCGAGATATCCAGATTAAGGTATTTATATATGTACATTTATAGAAGAGAACATTCGAGAAAGAAACGTTTAATCAAATGAGTTGAGAATCGGTCACCTTGATACACCAGATGGTCCTAGTGTAAGCTTGTTTCATGCAAAGTTAGCCATTTAAAGTCTCAGAGCACAGAGAGAAACCAGAATAAATTAGCTTAAAAGAAAACGCTGCAGGCCAAAATAGTTAGCAGAATGCTCATGAATTCAGACAGACCTAAAATCTAAAAAATCACTGACTTCAGGATCCATTTAAAAGCATAAAATTCAAAATTCCAACAATGACCTTTGTTGAATAAGGTACCTATGAAATATTTTCAAAAGGCATTGCAGAGATATTTGCTTCATGACATAATGATAATGCGCAATTTCATCACAATGTAAATAATTTTGATATAAAGTTGAAATATTTTCAAGTCCACAGAAGCCAAATGTTGATTAAAAATAAGAGGAGTAAAATATGAGGAATTTAAATTGCTTTTCTATCCAGTATGCAACTCACTCAAAAAAGAATATGCCTTAAAACAACCACAGAATCAATGATAAATTTTTATGGGACCATGTTATAAAATAGAAACATGAAAAGTGTTTCCCATCCAGAAGGAAAGAGTAGGAATGCTAATCAGAATGACTCAGGAGGCAACTAGAATGACTCCCAGTCAGGTGATCAGATTAACTCTGTGCAAGGTACCTAAGAGCTCCAAGCCTCTGTCTTCTCATCAGTAAACTGAAAAGAAAATTGCTCTGAGTACTGCTGGAAACTACAAAACACTGTCATAATTTATTTTTATGTTTATTGTTACCTAATGAAATAGGGGTAGTGTTGTTTTCTTTTTTTTAATTACCAGAACAGCACAAAACAACAAAAATACCAAAATGCAATTCTATTCAAAAAGCATCCTCTGAGAACCTAAAACATGCTCATCATCATGACTGAGGAACCCTGAACAGCATCAAAATTTGCTGATCCTTCTTTTGTGTCCTCAATAGCAACATGGTGCCCAACACTGCAGATGCTTGTGAAATACCAAATTCTTTGAGACATGATTCCCCTCCTTAACACTAACATATTGCCACAGCAGAAAGGACAGTATTTCAGACAAAACACCCATTCATGCTCAATTGTGGACTGCGTCTTTAGTATCTGTTTTTATATAAACACAGTTGAAGTTCTGGCAATTTATCAAAAACAAAATAAAAAAGCCATTCTATTAAGAGTATCTTGAAAGATTCTGAAAAAGCCATCAGACTTCTCCATCCTAATCCCAGGATAAATTTCTGCTGCCAACCAGTAAACCACAGAAGAGGATAGCAGTTGTCAACTACCAGGTAACAACACACTAGTGCACTTGCATCAAATAATTCATGCATGGGCAGCCCGGGTGGCTCAGCAGTTTAGCACCGCCTTCAGCCTAGGCCCTGATGTTGGAGACCGGGGATTGAGCCCCACGTCAGGCTCCCTGCATGGAGCCTGCTTCTCCCTCTGCCTGTGTCTCTGCCTCTCTCTCCCTCTCTCTCTCTCTCTGTGTCTCTCATGAATAAAATAAAATCTTTAAAAAAATTCATTACCAAAAATAAAAGACTAAATTATTTAGTGACTTTTTTTTTTAAATAAGGGATGTCACCTCACACCCATTAGGATGGCTACTATCAAAACAACCCAAAAACTGACAAATGTTGTTGAGAATATGGAGAAATTGGAACCCTTGAGCACTGCTGGTAAGAATGTGAAATGTTGCAGCTGCTATGGGGAACAGTATAGCAGAGCCTCTTAAAAAAGTAAACACAATTACCGTATGATCCAGCAATCTCCCTTCTGGGTATACACCAAGAAGAACTGAAAAATCTTAAAGAGATAGACACGAGTACATCCATGTTCACAGGATTATTCACAATGGCCAAAAGGTGGAAGCCACCCATGCTCCTAGTCAATTAAAGACAGAAGGTAAAATGATGGAAGCCACAGTCTGGAGAGAGAGCAAGATGGGGAATTACTACTCAATGGATATAGAGTGTCAGTTTTGCAAGACGAGAAAGTTCTGGAGATGGGTGATGGTGATGGTTGCCCACTAATGTAAATGTACTCAATACCACTGAACTGTACACTTAATTTAGTTAAGTGGTAAATTTTAAGTTATGTGTGTTTCATTATAATTTTTAAAAATACACCAATAGGTCACTTATTATAAACTTAGAAAACCTGAAAGAGAAAAAAAAAGGTATCACCTATTCAAAAGTTGTATTATAAAAGATATAGAACGTCTTCAAGATTATCCCTAGAAGTATCTCACACATATTTACTGCCTTCTAATGTGATTCCTTGAGGAGTGAGTGAGGCTTCCTCTAGGAAAGTGTACATAGCCCACAGCCAATCTTAGCTAAAGCTGTAACTATTTCAAAAACTTTTAGTTTATAGCTGGGGGGCAATTTTGAATGACTGTAATGCTTAGACATTATAATTTAGTTACTATGAATTTAGGAGTGTCAGATAAAATACAGGACACCCTGTTAAACTGAAATTTCAGATAAACAATGAATAAATATGTCCCAAATTTTGCATAGGACAAACCTATACTTAAAAAACAAAAGAAAACTATTATGTATCTTATCTGAATTCAAATTTAACTAGGCACCCTGTATTTTTATTTGCTAAAACTCTCAAATATACCCCAATTTCTTCTTAATTTTATCCTGGTATAAAAATTTTAAGATGAAAAAGAAATTAAATCAACCATGTGCATGAAGTGATGCACATGCTCTTAAGGGGGCCACACTCAGCAAATCAAAGGCAGCACAGAGATGATGCAACACAACACTCCACTGATAGGGAAATACAGGAATCCATTCTTGTAGAATAAAACAAATCTACTTATGCACATTTCTTTTAATAATAAATTTATTTTTTATTGGTGTTCAATTTGCCAACATACAGAATAACACCCAGTGCTCATCCCATCAAGTGTCCCCCTCAGTGCCCGTCACCCATTCACCCCCACCCCTGCCCTCCTCCCCTTCCACCACCCCTAGTTCCTTTCCCAGAGTTAGGAGTCTTTACGTTCTGTCTCCCTTTCTGATATTTCCCACACATTTCTTCTCCCTTCCCTTATATTCCCTTTCACTATTATTTATATTCCCCAAATGAATGAGAACATATACTGTTTGTCCTTCTCCCATTGACTTACTTCACTCAGCATAATACCCTCCAGTTCCATCCATGTTGAAGCAAATGGTGGGTATTTGTCATTTCTAATGGCTGAGTAATATTCCATTGTATACATAGACCACATCTTCTTTATCCATTCATCTGTCAATGGACACCGAGGCTCCTTCCACAGTTTGGCTATTGTGGCCATCGCTGCTACTTATGCATATTTCTTTAAGGCCTACTCTTCACTTAGGTTATTGGCCATGAATTGGATTTCTGGGTGTGAAATTAATCTAGATTTTTAAAATTTACATTGCCAAAGGTATTTTCTTTGACAAGTTACTGAGATCTTTAAAGATCTAATTTCACCACCTATGCACTTTGAAAATACTGTTAGGTGATCCAACCCTTCCTCTCCTCCCTGCTTAAAATAAATAAATAAGTAATAAATAAATAAATAAATAAATAAATAAATAAATAAATAAATAAAAAGCTGCTGCACCAGTTGTTATAAGTCCCTACATAATTGGTGTGGGATGTGGGGTTCAAATCTGGTCACATCCATGGAACTAGGACATGCATGTGGTTATCACCCATTTTAGATGAGTGGAGGGAGTAGAATCAGCCCACTCCAGGGAGGAGCCAGATGTGGGAGACAAGAGAATTCACCTTCCCTACTAACAGGATGTAGGCAGGCCTCACCTAAGAGTCCTCCTGGTCAAAAAGAATGTTCTTAACTACAAATAAAGAAAATAAAAATGTGTTGCAGATGTTGCATTAAATAAAACAAAACATCAACATGTGTGAAGAAACACTTTTGGCTGAACAGAATGGTTCTTACCATTTTTTGAGTATTAGAAAAGAAAACCAAAGCGATGAGATACAAAATTGTATAAAAATTAAAGCCCCCCAAAATAAAAAATAATAAAATAAAATAAAATAAAAATAAAGCCCTCAGGATGCTTGGTTGGCTCAGTGGTTGAGTGTCTGCCTTTGGCTCAGGTCATGATCCTGGGGTCCTGGGATCAAGTCCAGCATCAGGCTCCTCGCAGGGAGCCTGCTTCTCTCCCTCTGCCTATTCTATCTCTCATGAATAAATAAATGAAACCTTAAAAAAAATTAAAGCCCTCAATGAAGGCTGAAGACACATTGAAGTCTTAGATATGGAAAGGTAGATCATCTTTTGGAAATGTCCTTAATTCACATTTTTATCCTCCAGGAGCCTGCCATTTTTCTGTAACCCCTTCTCAAGCTGTCTGCTTCTCTGTCCCTCCCATTCACCTTCCCAGCATGCCTCCCTTCCTCCCTCTCCCCTTCCTGAGGACCAGGGTATAGGGGGGACATGGCCAGGGCCTCAAAGGAGCAAGTTCAGAGATTGTAGGTCTGTATTACTATGTAAGAATCCACCCTGGGCCCAGTTCTATATCCAGTCATTTGCACCCATTTTCCTATTCTGGGAGGGTCCCCAGATCACTCTCCCGGGATACAGCAGTCCTTCTCAATCTTTGCCTGGCCACAGAATCACCTGGAGAGCTTGTTAAAACCAATTGCTGGAAAGGTTTTGGTTAGAAGGAGGGGAAAAAAAAAAAAAAAAAAAAAAAAGGCATTTCTAGTGAATTCCCAGCTGGCTATGATGCTGTCCTCTAGGGATCATGCTGTGAAGACTCCTGCTTTAGGGAATGTGCACAAATCCTGCTCCGTCACCTCTCCAAGTAACTCTATTTCTCTTTCTAAAAAGAGGGTGAAAAAGGAAGCTCAGAGAACATGAATTCTCACTGTCTCTTCCGCAAGAGGGACCATCCGAGGAACAGAAATAACTCATCAGATAAAGGGTCTAACTTGAAGTCTGGAGTGTCTTCTAGTCCAATTACTCGTGAGAAAGTGCCCCAAGATGTAAGCGGGGAAGTAACTATTCATAGAACCAGGGACCACTTCAGCATGGCACTGATTATAGTACTTAAGGGACACTGCAATCCACGCAGACCCACCAACTCACGGATATAAATACCGCCTCACGAGAGAAAGATCCGCTGGACCATTTTCACATCATTGACACCGGGGAGGAGGACTTCTTGCTGCCAGGTGCCAGGAATTTCTTAATCACAGGGATATTACTCATTCCTGCTGGAAAGAACTGTGGAGAGAACACTGAGGACCTTCTATTTCACAGCAAAAAAAAAAAAAAAAAAAGATTTCTAGCAGGTGCACCTCAGCCAGGCTCAGCTTGTCCGAGATTGTCTTCAACAACTCTTCAAACACAAGAAACGTGATGCTGCTGTGGCTTCAGGGGCCAGCGGTCCTGTGTTTCTGATCTCCTGGCTTTGAGAACGGGCCTCGGTGACCAGACTCGTGTTGGTGGCACAAATACGTCGAACAGGTTTTTCTCCTTCGAGCCACTGTGTAAATGGCCTGTACTTGTGGGCTACGTGCACAGAGAGGGGAACGGTTTGCTCACAATCGAGTCCACTCCTGACAGCTGTCACCACCCGCGAGTGCTCAATAACTTGATGAACCATTATTTTGTTTTGAAATCCACATTTCATGGGCTCCATCCTGCCTCTTCCAGGGGTCTAAGGTTCTCAGAGGCCTGCGCTCCCTATACAGCAGTTGGTACTGCCGGGCCGCACTCACACTTGAACACCTCCCCCTCTGGTTCCCAAGCCGCCACGCCCCCACTGCCCTGAACTGCCCTTATCAAGGGCACCCCTGCCCTCCACATTCCCGGGTCTGACAGACGCCTCCTGGCCAGACCTTCGCCAGCCCCTCAGCGGTGAAACACCCCACCTTGCAGCCCTGACTCTCCGGGTTTCCAAGACACCACACCCCAGATTTCAACGGCTACAAGCACAGTGAATACACTCTGACTTCCTTTTTGAACTCCTGAAATGTTCAGTTAACTGCTTACTCGACACCTCCCACAGACATCTCAACCCTAACATACTCAAAACCAACCCCCTAATTTTCCCTCCACGCTGGCTCCCTGCCTGGTCTTCCTCATCTCTGTGATCGTACTCGGCTCCCAGAGTTGCTCTAACAGGAAACCTGGATTTCATTCTGGAATCTTCCCCTTTCCCTTGTACCTCCCTTATGTACAGCCCAGATCTCAGCTCTGATGTACAGCCCGGACCCACCCACTGCCATCACCCCTGCCACCCACCTCGTCCCAGCCCATTATCCAGCCTCCGAACCCCTGTCCTGAGCTCCCCACCCCCACTCCTTCCCTCTATAAGCTATTCTCCACCATGAGCCAGAGGAATCTCTTTAAAGCATTATGTAGCTCTGGGTTTTTTGTTTTTTTGTGTGTGGGTTTTTTTTTTTTTAAGGATTTATTTATTTTTATTTATGAGAGACAGAGAGAGAGAGAGAGAGAGAGAGAGGCAGAGACACAGGAGGAGGGAGAAGCAGGCTCCATGCCGGGAGCCTGACGGGGGACTTGATCCCGGGACTCCAGGATAACACCCTGGGCCAAAGGCAGGTGTTAAACCGCTGAGCCACCCAGGGATCCCCCTAGCTCCGGGTTTTAAACCCTCCAGTGTCTGTGTCAAAGGCTGCTGGGCTGCCTACCCCAATATCCATTTTCCTTCCCCCTAAGTAATGGGGACATGACAGTTTAGTTGGGTGTTCCTCACCCAAAATAGAAGTTTACATTCTCCCTTACAACTGAAGAAGCCATGTAAGGCCTGGCCAACTGATTCTAAGTGGGAGCATCATGAGGGACTTCTAGGAAGCCCATCTGAAGGAACTGAGCTGGGAAGAGGCCCTCATTTTGCCTTTTGGACTTTCCTTCTTCTGATCTACAGCTAGGATGTACAGACTAGAGGCATAACTAATACTAGGCCATGAGGCCACCTTCGTGATGGAAGCAAGCCAGAAACAGCTAAATGAATAAATGAATCAGTAGGAGTCCAGGTCCCTGGATTTCTGCCATAAGATTCCTTTCATAGGAGAGAAAAAGGATAAACTTATATGGTTATAAACCAGTCTCTTTTTTTTTTTTTTGGTAGGGATTGGGGGGTCAGCTATATGCAGCTGAATCTAAATGCAGATATACCATGACATTGATATTAAAATCCAACTTCTTAGGATCTACCTGCATGATTCAGCACCAAGCTACCTCTTCAGTTGTACATCACCATTCCTGCAACAGGCCAAATGCCCTCCTTCTCTAGGGTCATACTTACACAGGATCTTCTGTTTCCCCTCCCAGCCTTTCCTGTGATTGGCTCTTACTCATCCATCTGGTCTTGATTTACAGATCGCTGCATCTCAGGGGTCTTCTCTGGCATCCCCATCTAAGTGGGTCCCTCAGCCACACTCCAACTCAGTACCCTGTTTGTCTCTGTAGCAGCACTTTCTGCCATTAAAAATATTCTTTTTTGTCATTGGACTGATAGAGGTGTGTGCATATGTGTTCCCCTGGCTGGGCCATAAGCTGGTAGAATGGGAATATGTATTTGTGTACCTCTTGCTCACTATTATACCCCAGTATGGAGTCCAGCCCAAGAGACAGTGAAAATAAAGGAATATGCCTTACAAAGACAAGTCTGAAGACACTGCAGTCTCCATCTTACCCTGTCTTGGATCACTCACCAAGTGAGGGAAGTCAGCTCCATGTTACAAGGATACATAAGCAGCCCAATGGAGAGATCCACATTGTGAGGACACTCAATCCCACACGGTAGGAACTACAGCCGCTTGCCAACAACTGGAACTAAGTTGCAAGGCATGCAAGCAACCTACTCCCAGTCAAGTCTGCACACAACCACAGTCCCAGTTGATATCCAGGCAGAACCTCATGAGGGATTGAAACCAGAACCACTTCTCTAAGGTGCTCCGGGATTCCTAACCCCAAGAATTTACAAGAGATCATAAATACTTAGTGTTTTAAATTGCTAAAATCTGGTGTGATCAGTTACTCAACTATAGACAACTAAGATCCACTTCTATCATTTAAATTTGGTAACAATCATTTTACATGCAGACAATGACCACCTATCTAAAATGTGTAACATTTCAAAGAGTTCACGTGACAGGATTATAAAATAATTGTTGAATCTTTTAAAAACGTATGCTGCAAGCATTTTTTGCTTAAAAATGTCTTTAATAGGCATAGAACAGAACAGGCACTCAGAAAAGACTACATGGCCCCATCCTTTATCCACAACAAAACCATGAGAGTAAGAAATAACTCCAAGAGAACAGGGATCTAATTTTAATTTTGACCTCTCCTTAGAAAATGTCTTAAAAAAAAAAAAAAGAAAATGTTCAAATAGAAAACCAAAAGACTCCACCACAAGATTGCTAGAACTCATACAGCAGTTCGGCAGTGTGGCAGGATACAAAATCAATGCCCAAAAATCAGTGGCATTTCTATACACTAACAATGAGACTGAAGAAAGAGAAATTAAGGAGTCAATCCCATTTACAATTCCACCCACAAGCATAAGATACCTAGGAATAAACCTAACCAAAGAGGTAAAGGATCTATACCCTAAAAACTACAGAACACTTCTGAAAGAAATTGAGGAAGACACAAAGAGATGGAAAAATATCCATGCTCATGGATTGGCAGAATTAATATAGGGAAGATGTCAATGCTACCCAGGGCAATTTATACATTTAATGCAATCCCTATCAAAATACCATGGACTTTCTTCAGAGAGTTGGAACAAATAATCTTAAGATTTCTGTGGAATCAGAAAAGACCCCGAATAGCCAAGGGAATATTGAAAAAGAAAACCAGAGCCAGGGGCATCACAATGCCAGATTTCAGGTTGTACTACAAAGCTGTGGTCATCAAGACAGTGTGGTACTGGCACAAAAACAGACACATAGATCAATGGAACAGAATAGAGAACCCAGAAATGGGCCCTCAGCTCTATGGTCAACTAATATTTGACAAAGCAGGAAAGACTGGAAAAAGGACAATCTCTTCAATAAATGGTGCTGGGAAAATTGGACAGCCACGTACAGAAGAATGAAATTAGACCATTCTCTTATACCATACACAAAGATAAACTCAAAATGGATGAAAGATCTAAATATAAGACAAGAATCCATCAAAATCCTAGAGAAGACACAGGCAACACCCTTTTTGAACTTGACCACAGCAACTTCTTGCAAGATACATCTATGAAGGCAAGGGAAACAAAAGCAAAAATGAACTATTGGGACTTAATCAAGATAAAAAGCTTCTGCACAGCAAAACAAACAAACAAACAAAAAAACAGTCAACAAAACTAAAAGACAACCTACCAAATGGGAGAAGATATTTGCAAATGACATATCAGATAAAGGGCTAGTATCCAAGATCTATAAAGAACTTATTAAACTCAACAGCAAAGAAACAAATAATCCAATCACGAAATGGGCAAAAGACATGAACAGAAATTTCACCAAAGAAGACATAGACATGGCCAACAAGCACATGAGAAAATGCTCCGCATCACTTGCCATCAGGGAAATACAAATCAAAACCACAATGAGATACCACCTCACACCAGTGAGAATGGGGAAAATTAACGAGACAGGAAACAACAAATGTTGGAGAGGATGTGGAGAAAGGGGAACCCTCTTGCATTGTTGTGGGAATGTGAACTGGTGCAGCCACTCTGGAAAACTGTGTGGAGGTTCCTCAAAGAGTTAAAAATAGATCTGCCCCACGACCCAGCAATTGCACTGCTGGGGATTTACCCCAAAGATACAGATGCAGTGAAACGGCAGGACACCTGCACCCCAATGTTTACAACAGCAATGTCCACAGTAGCCAAACTGTAGAAGGGGCCTTGGTGTCCATCGAAAGATGAATGGAGGAGATATCCCTGGGTGGCTCGGTGGTTTGGCGCCTGCCTTCGGCCCAGGGCGTGATCCTAGAGTCCCAGGATTGAGTCCCACGTCGGCTCCTTGAGTGGAGCCTGCTTCTCCCTCTGCCTGTGTCTCTGCCTCTCCCTCTCTGTGTGTGTGTGTGTGTATGTGTGTCTCACATTAATAAATAAATAAAATCTTAAAAAAAAAAAAACAAAAAGAAAGATGAATGGATAAAGAAGATGTGGTCTATATACACAATGGAATATTACTCAGCCATTAGAAACGACAAATACCCACCATTTGCTTCAATGTGGATGGAACTGGAGGGTATCATGCTGAGTGAAGTAAGTCGGTCAGAGAAGGACAAACATTATATGGTCTCATTGATTCGGGGAATATAAAAAATAGTAAAAGAGAATAAAAGGGAAAGGGGAGAAAATGAGTGGAAAATATCAGAGAGGAAGACAGAACATGAGAGACTCCTAACTCTGGGAACGAACAAGGGGTGGTGGAAAGGGAGGTGGGCAGGGGGTTGGGGTGACAGGCACTGAGGGGGCCACTTGACCAGATGAGCACTGGGTGTTATGCTATATGTTGGCAAATCGAACTCCAATTAAAAAATATACCAAAAAAAGAAAAGAAAAGGTCTTCAATTTTGCCCTGTGCCACAAGCATTCATTGTAAACTTACAGATTTTTGAGGACAAAGGCAACTGAAAACCTCAAATCTTCATTGATTGCTGTTCCCTTGAATCCTTTTTTCTGTGCATTGTTCAGGTTACTCTCCTCTGTATCTTCCATGTGGCTACTGTGACTACTCTCTTCTCCCATGTGGCTACTCAAGGGGAAGGAAGGGTATTAGAGAATGAGAAGGCTGAGTTGGAATCAAGATGGCACGAGGGACTTAGGCTGTCTCTCCTCTTGGCACAGAGTTTTCCCTGCTTGTGCGTGGTCAAGTTCAGTTCACCTAAGTAGGAAACAGCATATGGGTTTGGGCCAAAGCCCCATGTAGTCATAAATGTTGTTCAGTGGCCTGGATTATCCTCTTTGATTGTGGGTCCCAAGCTATGGTAAATGGACCTATTCTGAGAATATGAAAATTCCTGTAAAAAACTTTTAACTAGGGGCACCTGGGTGGCTCAATTGGTTAAGTGTCTGCCTTCAGCTCAGGTCATGATCTCAGGGTCCTGGGAATCAAGCTCCACCTTGGGGGGGGGAGGGGGTTGTCCCTGCTCAGCAGGGAGTCTGTTTCTTCCTCTGCCTAACCACACTTGTGCACAGGCAACTTCTCTCTCTCAAAAAATAAATAAAATCTTAAAAAAAAAAAAAATTTAACTATTGTGCCTTTATTCCTATCATTATCTTTATTAATATAAAATTTACATATAATAAATTCAAGTGTATAATTTGATGAGTTCTGATAAATTCATGCACCCATAAAAGTAATACCTCAATCAAGACATAAAAAGTTTCTATCACCCTAGAAATTTCTCTTGTACCCTTTTCCAAGTAATTTCCCCCTTAAAGGCAACTACTATTTTGATTTATATCACCATACCAATTACAATCTTTTAAAAATTAATACCAGTATCTTCTGAATCTTCTCCATAACTAACTGCTGTGCCAACTTATATGCACAATCAAACTGACATCAGATAGCAATATATCAAATTGTGAGCTGATTAATACAAAAAAGAACAAAAGCATAAACAATACATTTGGGCTCTGGTAGGGAGGGCATGTTGGAATCAAAAGAACCTATGACATAATGGCCAGTATCATATTTGAGTTAGAAATGGCAATTTATTTGCTGCAACATATCATTATCATTGCTTGTGTCATTTTGTTTATATGAGATGTGTAATCAGTTTTGGGTTTTACACTTACACAAGAGTTATAAAGTGGTCAGGCCAAGTTTTGTGTTTTCACATATTTAAGTAATGTTAAATAAAAATTAAGTCAACACTGACAGGCCACAATAATTATTTTTTCTTTTAAAAACCATCATGACAGGCAGTGGCTGAGCGTCTTCCTTAGGTTCAGAGTTGCGGGATGGAGTTCCACACTGGGCTCTCCTTAGGGAGCCTGCTTCTCCCTCTGCCTATGTCTCTGTCTCTCTTTGTGTGTCTCTCATGA
Organism: Canis lupus familiaris; assembly: GCF_011100685.1. Taxonomy (NCBI): domain Eukaryota; kingdom Metazoa; phylum Chordata; class Mammalia; order Carnivora; family Canidae; genus Canis; species Canis lupus. The sequence goes on from NC_049225.1 coordinate 13,441,232, forward strand.
ATAAATAAATAAAATCTTTAAAAATTAAACAAATAACATAAAATAAAAACCACCATGATGTTACTCGTTTGAAAAACATTATTTAGTCTACACATGCATCCTGATGGATGGAATGTAACTATCAAGGATTTTTTTTTAATATTTTATTAATTTGAAAGAGAGAGCATGGGCAGGGGAAGGGACAGAGGGAGAGGGACAAGCAGACTCCCCACAGAGCAAGGAGCCCAATGGGAGACTCAATCCCAGGACCCTGGGATCATGATCTGAGTTGAAGGCAGACACTTAACTGACTGAGCCACCCAGGCCCCACTATTGAGGATTTGAGGTCATCACTAAATCTTTGCAGCCAGGCTAACACCACCCATTTCCTCCAGCTATCTTCCTAATCTTCTCAAGCCTAATTCAACCCAATGTACCCAAGAACATTCCAGCCCACAATTTGTCTCTCTCTGGGTGCAGCAGACAATATCAATTTGTGTTTCACTGAGAATTCCTGGCTTCATCATAACACCTAAATTCTATAACCTGTGCAAAATTGCTAATAAATATTTTTTGAGTGGATACACAGTAGTTCTACAGAAATGGGAAAATAACATACTAAATCTGGGTATTTAATCTCTGAAATTAAACAAATAGTGTCTGGCACAGGGCAGGGCTCCTTAAACTGGAGTTCATAAAATGCCCAGAAATGTATAATAAATTTTGTGTTTATAAACTTTGTGTTATAATATATTTTGTATTTTGGTTTTTTTTCTCAAGAGAGGGTCCATGGCTTGCTGTCTTCTGATCTCAAATGGAACTCTAGTCTTAAAAGAGAGTACGAAATTCTAAGAACATGCAAAGGTGAATTTGCTATCACACTTCTCTATACATTTGGGGCCACCACCTCCCATGAACATAGCCAACAAAGTGATTAAAATATTGAGATAATTGGGGAGAAAAAAATAATAACAACAGGGAATAATAACTTACAGTTAAATTGCACCATTTATATATCTAAACACAGGTTCAACTCAAAAACTAGAATATTCTACTTTTTCCTATCTTACGCGTACACTGGAAATTATTTAAAAAATGACTACCTCAAAAGGTAAGGCTTACTTAATTTTGACATAGAACCATCATGAGAGATGCCTGGGTGGCTTAGCTGGTTAAGTGTCTGAATCTTGGTTTTGACTAAAGTCATGATCTCAGGGTAATTGGATCGAGGCTCAAGTCTGGCTCACACTCAGCATGGAGTCTGCTTGAGATTCTCTCTTCCTCTCCTTCTGCCTCTCCTTCCCTCCTGCTCATGCTCTCTCTCCCTCTCTCTCTCCCTCTCTCTAAAATAAATAAATAAATCTTAAAAAAAAGAACCATCATGGAAGAGTCAATAAAATCAGTGAAAATGCTACATCAGAGCAAAATACTTGATGTTGCAATTTTAAAATGAAAAAATTTACTTGTCCAGTAAGCTAACAATAATTCTTGCAAGTAATTTGAAAATATTTTAATCGGGGATCCCTGGGTGACTCAGCAGTTTAGCACCTGCCTTTGGCCCAGGGTGCGATCCTGGAGTCCCGAGATCGAATCCCACGTCAGGCTCCCGGCATGGAGCCTGCTTCTCCCTCCTCTTGTGTCTCTGCCTCTCTCTCTCTCTCTCTCTCTCTCTCTCTCTATCATAAATAAATAAATCTCTAAAAAAATAAAAAATAATAAAAATATTTTTAAAAAAAGAAAATATTTTAATCAATAAAATGGAATGAACAAGTAAAAATTGGTTTAAAAGTGTATGTGTGAAAAAATAAAAATAAAAAAAATAAAAAAATAAAAGTGTATGTGTGTTCATATGCTCACTAAGACGATCATTTGTACATATAAGCTCATTATTCCACATTTTCTTTTGATTTAAAGAAAAAACTGCTAATAGCATTGTATATAGCATATGCTAATAGAATCATAAATTAACTTCTATTATACACATTTTCAGTAGCCTGTTTTCATGATACATAGCAGTAAGCCATTACATTTGTTAATGACTCCATCTCTGCATTTCTTTAGTAAAAGTCATATTCATTAATTATAAAATACTAACATAAGTTCCAAATCTCAGGCTACATTGCACTTACAGAATCATTAAGGATGACAAATGGTGATGAGTCACTCAGTGTCATAACTAAATAGGAAATGAGAGAGGGTACAAAATGTTAAGAACTAAAAAGCCACAATATGGAAGCAAACTAAGTGCCCATCAATCAATGAATGGATAAAGATGTATTATGGATATAGATATAGATATAGATATATAGACGTATAATGGAATATGACACAGCCATAAAAAGGGATTAGATCTTGCAGTTTACAATAACGTGGATGGACCTAGAAGGTATTATGCTAAGTGAAATAAGTCAGACTGAGAAAGACAAATGTCACTCACATATGGAGTCTTAAGAAAAAAAGAATAAACAAAAAGCAGAAAGAGACCTATAAATACAGAAAACAAACTCATGGTTGGTTGTCAGAAAGAAGAGAGATGGAGGGATGAGCTAATAGGTGAAGGGGAGTGGGAGATGCAGCCTTCCAGTAACGGAATGAGTAAATCATGGCAGTAAAAGGCACAACATAGAGAATATAGTCAGTGATAGTGTAATAGCAAGGTGTGGGGACAGATGGTAGCTACACCTGTGGAAAGGACAGCATAACGTATAGAGATGCTGAATCACTGCAGGGCACCTGAAATGAATGTAACATTGTGTGTCAACTACATTTAAATAAAAAAAAAATTTTTTTTAAAGAACAACAGGACCCTAACTGTGTTGAAAAAATAAAAGTACAGTGATCTTCTTTACTCAAAAGGTTAAGTGGTGGGACACCTGGGTGGCTCGTGGTTGAGTGTCTGCCTTTGGTTCAGGGCATGATCTTGGGATCCTGGGGTCCTGGGATCGAGGTCCACATTGGGCTCCCTGCCGGGAGCCTACTTCTCCCTCTGCCTGTGTCTCTGCTTTTCTCTCTGTATCTCTCATGAATAGATGAAAAAAATCTTAAAAAAAAAAAAAAAAAAGTTTAAGTGGTGTCATTGTAATGCTTGCTCATGGCTGAGGCAGATTCCCAGTGCAGGAGCTGGCTGTGACCATTTCCCAAGAGGATAATGGCAAAGTTATAGTCCAGAGAAAAGAGATCAGCAATGTTCTTCAACAAATTAGATGGAAGAAGCAGTAACAGTCCATTTTGTTCTTTCAAAGAACTGATCCAATAAAATGAGACACACCAACAAGAAGGCACTGAAGTGAAAGAGGTGGTCAGAGGAGAACACAAGAGAGTCTACATATATGTAGGTATATGGCCATAACAATGCAGCACATTTTTTCCAGATTTAAATCAGTGCATGTTACTATTTAAAGATATTAGTATACATTGTATCCTTTAAATGTTTAAAATCTACCAAAGAATGAAAATCTTGGGTTGGAGGCTGTGATATAATTTCTTAAAACTGATTTTAAATATTTCACTTAGTTTTTCTACTCAAATAAGCAGCTTACAAAGTTGCAGCTTATCACTCCAGCTTTCAAAGAAGGCTGTTGGGAATATCTGAATGCCTCAGGTTTAGAAATGGTTATAGAGGATTTGACATTATTTATGAAGGATAAAAGCACCAGCCTTTGCAACCAAGCATTAAGTTTGATCTCCAGAGACTCTCAAATGCCAAACTGTTTGTCACAACCTCATCTGGAGGCTGAATCCCAAACTGATCCCTTCCCAGCTACAAAAAGGAAAAAAAAAAAAAAGACGATATCAAACACTACTAGCTTTTCCTTAACATGATGAAGCACAATACTCTTCCCAAAAGCCAGACTCTGCTAGGCTTCTACTGGTTCTTTGTCACAGGGGCTAAATGCCAACCCAGACATCCAAATCCACTCCGACTGCCCTACTTACAGACAGTAATCTGCCACACAACGTGAGGGAAGAAATGGAAACCAATCGGCTATCTGTGAGCAGGTGGTTTTGTCCTCATTAGTGGAGAATGAACGATGTCAAACTCAGGCTGAGGAAAAGGCAGTGTAACTTTAGAATAACTTTCTTACTCTCCATGAACACAAAAGCAACAATAAGAGCTCTAAGAGTTAGTTTTTAATATTTCAAAAGCCCTACAGAAATTGTATTGTAAAGTACATGAAGGTTGCAGAATCCAACAAGAAAATAAATTGATAAGGCTTTTGTGAGAATTACATTGTCAGCTTAGTAGTAAAATAGCTCATGCTGACAGTTATATATTGGCTTTAACATGGGGAAAAATGGAAAAATGAATGACTACTTAAACAATTTAGTGGGCGAAATTTCAAAACATTGGGTCAGAAGATTAAAAAAAGAAAGTCAGGAATAGCCTTAAAACCTCAACTCATGAAAGTATATATTTAAGCAAAGCACAAGACTTGCCTTATTATCTAATTAAACACTAAATAGGAATTTCTTCTTCTTGGAATTAAAAATGCATTTTTAAAAAATATTTAATTTATAGGGGCACCTGGATGACTCAGTCGGTTAAGCGACTACCTTTGGCTCAGGTTGTGATCCTGGGGTCCTGAGATCACAGGGGGTTTGCTTCTCACTCTCCCTCTGCTCCTCTCTCACTCTCTCAAATAAATAAAATCTTTTAAAAGATAAAAATAAATAAAATATTTATTTTATAAAATGCCTATATACTAGAATATATATCTGTTATCATTCATATATAAAATCTATAAAATCTATCGTGGATGATGCTATCAGGCCACTTGCAAGTAATTATTACTTTATCTGTTTTTATTCAATATTTATGTAAACTATTCAGTTATGGATTATTAAGACACAATTAGGACTTCAAAGGTTCAAAAATATAAAACAGTTTTTGAAAGTGGAATCAATGCAGTGCTGTGATTTTTCTTCCCATACCATTCTGAGGCGTAGAGAAAGAAAAGAGGGACACTCACCTGCCTTTGGCTCAGGGAGTGATCCCCGAGTTCTGGAATCCAGTCCCACATCAGGCTCCCCACAGACAGCCTGCTTCTCCCTCTGCCTATGCCTCTGCCTCTCTCTTTGTATCTCTCATGAATAAAAATAAGAGAAAGAAAGAAAGAAAGAAAGAAAGAAAGAAAGAAAGAAAGAAAGAAAGAAAGAAAAGAAAGAAAAGAAAGAAGAAAAAGAAAGAAAGAAAGAAAGAAAGAAAGAAAGAAAGAAAGAAAGAAAGAAAGAAAGAAAGAAAGAGGAGAAGGAAGGAAAGAAAAGAAAGAAAAAAGAAAAGAAAAGAAAAAAGAAAAGAAAAGAAAAGAAAAGAAAAGAAAAGAAAAGAAAAGAAAAGAAAGAGAAAGAAAGAAAAGGAACAAGCCAATCATAGGCCTAATCCAACACTGGGACTTGGCCATGGAAGTGGGTTAATGAGAAGAGCCCAAGAATGGGTTTTAATGGGTTGTTGCATGGCACATCACAGAAAACAGGCTGAACTGAAAAGCAAGAACAGAAATCACAGAGCAAAAGGTTTAGGGGAATAGGAGAGATGGTGGGTAAGGGGAGTATTCAGGGTAGGGAACTGTGAGGTTCCCAATTTGATACAGTTAAAACCCAGGTCTTTGGATTATATGACCAGGGCAGGTGATTAACTGAGTAAGTGCCATGGACTGCATACATGCAGAAATAACAAAATGATGCATGAGACAGGGCAAAGAACTTGGCCTAAGAGATGAAATAATCCAGTGATGTACAGAAGAGACACACCACAATAGAAGATGGGGCTTCCCCAAGGGCCAGGAAGAAGGCAATGAACACTAAGCTAGGCTAGTGATTTCAAGTCATGAAGGGGGTGGGGTGGGACTGAGTCCTTTAAAGCCAGTTATCCCATAAAAATGTCACTGAGTAACTATCTCACAACAGTCTTCTGGTTTCCTTCCCAACTGCAGCCTTGCCTAATCTCAGTCTTCTGGGAACAACTCTAGAATACCAGTGGTCCCAATAGATGTTCTCCTCCTCTTTGATTCCACCTCTTCTTCCTCTTACAGTTTAATTATCATGCACCAGCATATAGTTCCCAAATCTACGTGTGCAACCTAAATGTTTTGCTAAACTCCAAACCACTAGGCTTCGTCAATTTAGATGTCTTGATGGTGCCTCAAACTCAGCATGAAAAAGACTGAACTCCTCTTCCTCATTGATTCTGGTACCAGACCACCAGGTCATCTGGCCATGTGTTCTGGGGCAGATTGTGGGTCTCTCCACACCTTCACCTTTGTTTCCTCATCTGAAAAATGGGAATCAGGGCACCTGGGTGGCTCAGTTCAGAGGGCATCTGTCTTTGGCTTGGGTCATGATCTCCGAGTCTCGGGATCAGGCCCTGCATCAGGCTCCCTGCTGGGTAGGGAGTCTGCTTCTCTCTCTGCTCCTTCCCACAGCTCATGTTCTCTCTCTCACCTACTCTCTCAATATTTTTTTTTTTTAAATGGGAATCAATTCTAGTTCCTACCTCACAGAGCCACGGTGATAATTTGATGGTATAGTGCATGTCTAGAGCACACAGGGCATGTTTTAACCTGGGGAGTAAGTAGTAATTTTATTTCTCCCCTCCTGACATTCTCGGTCTCAGGAAAAGGCACCACCTACTCAGCAGATGACCAAACCACAAATCTGGACAACATTCTTCCTCTCCTCCAGTTTCTGTATCCAAGCTGTCACCCCACAATCTAGATATCTGCTGAAGATATTTACTACTTCTTTTTTCTACTACCACTGTTCTAGTTTGGGCCCCCTATCCTTTCTTGTCTCCAAACTGGCCTCCATTCTTGACCTCCTGATACCTGTTTGTCAGACAACACCGAGTACAAATCTTATCATTTGTCAACGTCCTTAAATTACTTCAGTGGCCTCCCACTGCCCTCAGAACCAAGTCCAAAGCCCTCTCCATGACTGGCCAGGGCTTGCAGGGGGTATCTCTGATACCATTCCCACCTAGGTTCTTACCATCTCCTACAAGTATACAGCTTGAACTTCTTTCATTTGCTGGAAAACACCATGATGTCTCACACCTCCGGCTGCCCACAAGTACTGTTTTCTCTCCCTAGAACATTCTACTCCCTCCCCTTCATTTGGCTAAATGCTAAGCATCCTTCCATCTCAGAAGTCCAGGAAACCTTCCCCACCTACCCAGCCCCAGCAGCCTCATGTGCCCTTCTATGCCTTCTAGTAGTAATACCCTCTGCATTTACCCTCATTGTTCTCACTACCATATAGGAAGCATCCCCAGTAAACTGGAAATTTTATGAAGGCAGGGAGAAGGGCTATCTTGTTCAGCAATGTGTCCTCGGTGCAGAGCAAACTAGTTACACATATTAACTCCTCAGTAATGATGACGGTAGATGGAAGGAGAGGAGGAAATAGGAGGACAGGAATCTAGAAACTGCCTTTAAAGAAAAGGATTATCATCTCCATGTTCTTCCTGAGAAAATAGAGATTTAGAAAGGTTAAATAATGTGCCCAAGGTCAAGGTCATGGGGCCAGATTCTACGAAACATATTATTAAGGTCAATGTCTTTTGGTGGAAAGTCCATGCAATTCTACATCAAATATCCTGAATTCTAACCTGATAACCTGATTCTGCCACTTAATACATGTTAGTCTCAAGTAAACAACACCTTTGTTGGCCTCTCTCTTTCTCTTTTTTAAATCAGTTAAATGGTGACCATAATATCTACTTAGGAAGGTCAGTGTTAACATTGAAAAACTGACAAATGAGAATTCTTGGCCTTCAGAAAGTACTCATAACTGGAAACTATCCAACAATATCTGGGACAGTTATCAACTTTGAGCAAGCACAGTCCTTTCTGGCAGGGTTATAGTGAGAGAAGCCAAACCAACCATATCAAACTTGCTAACTAGTGGGGGGCTAACAGCAGCTTATCACCCTTCCCATCTGACATAGTGTAGTGCCCTAGCCTCGTCTCTGAAAGGGGAAATGAACTAAAAACATGGTCTTGATTTTCACTCTGAAGACATTTCACAAGTGGGCTTTCCTTTTAGAAACACAAAGTTTGCCTTTTCCCAATTTCACCTTAAAATCCAGAAAGCTATGAAAAGTCTGTTCTGAATTTATAAAGGGCAAAATCCAGAATGCTCTCTGCTTTTATATTTTTCTAAACTCCTTTACACCCATCTCTTCATTTAGTTCCCATAAGCATCAGCCTCATTTTCCACATTAACAGACTGAGGCTCAGATCATAAAAGTGGCTAAGACAGAATTACACACCACATGTCAGTTTGCATATCAGTATTCCTTCCTGCACACTGCAATCACACTCTGTGATTCTTAATTAAAAAAAAAAAAAAAAAAAAAAAAAAAAAAGATGGGATCCCTGGGTGGCTCAGTGGTTTGGTGCCTGCCTTCGGCCCGGGGCGTGATCCTGGAGTCCCTGGATCAAGTCCCACGTCGGGCTCCCTGCGTGGAGCCTGCTTCTCCCTCAGCCTGTGTCTCTGCCTCTCTCTGTGTCTCTCATGAATAAATCAATAAAATTTAAATAAAAATAAAAATAAAAAAGATATACTTACTTCAGATAAACTTACTCTTTAAAATTCATGGAAATACCCTAATTCTCTAAGAATATTTTTAAGTTATGTGTCATCAATGACTTCTGCCTATGGTTTGGCCAATGCTAACCGGCAGAACTATCAAGTCATTACATGGCATTCAAATAAATGTGCACTCACTGATGTAGCAAGAAAAGTATTCACACATTAAATAAAGAGAGAACTAGCAATTACTCTCTTGGAAGGGTGGAGGAAACAGTTGAACAAATATGAAAACCCTTAACATTGGCTAATACTCATCCTCATTATACTGTCATTCTCTTGGACAGAGTGTTGCCAGAACAAAAAACTCAAGATGCTAAAAGACATGGCATGGCTTTTAATGCCCTTCCTTCAATTATTAGAAAATGCTTATTAATGGTTTAGACTGAGAGTATGTTTTAAATCATTTAGATTTTTCTTGTCAAGATTGCTCAAAGACCTTATGGAGAAATGCAGCTGCTCCATCCACTTAGATAAGCAACAGCTGCTTTAAAAAGAGCACAAAAATGTTCTATCACCTTGAGGAGTGGACACACAAATCATGGCCTTAAGTATATTGCTTGTATTCTTCCTCAGTGCAGAAATTACAGAGATAGGTCTGAAAGTCTAATCTGTTTATGATACACCATAACCAAACACCCTTTCTAAAACCAATGAAAAGGCAGAGCCAACAACATCTGATGTCCAATTGCTTTCACTTCTCTTGCTAAAAGACCTTGTACTCATACCAACTGTAGTCTAAGAGGCTTTGAAGTATACAATCTTAAGTTAATAGCATTTGCTAAACATCTACTACATGTTTATTATATAAAATGATCCACACTAATGAAGAGAAACCTGGCAAAACTTCAGCTTATCTAAAAAGTACTGATCAGATATTTTAGAATGAGCAATGTTACTTGTAATCAAACATGGGACTGGAAAATCGGGGCCTGGAATAATGACCTGAGAAGAACAGCAGAAGCTCTGAAGAGAGACTAAAGTTTCACTTACAGAGAATGACAGCTGGAACCATGACAGCTAATGAAATCTGTGAAATAGAAAATGTAAAAAAAGAAATGGCCTTCAAATGAAGACACAAACCCACCAATTAAATGAAGATACAAACCCACCAATTAGCCACACTACTCCAAACATATAAACATGACAAGCAATATATAAATAGAATTTGTAAGATGCAGAAGAAAATTATAATATAAATAGAGCTCAAAAATGACCTAAGTAAAAATTTTCTCATGGATGAGAAAATCTAATAGCATTATCAATTCTCCCCAAAATTGGTCTATAAATTCAAAATAATTCCAATCAAAATGAAAATAAAATTTTCAGGAAAATTGACAAGCTGATATCAAATTTTACAGAAGATCATCAAGAGCTAAGATAATTTTAAATAAGAGGGGAAAGTTTGCCCTGGGTATCAAGAAGATTTATAAAAAAAAAAAAAAAAAAAGAAGATTTATGAAGTCATAGTATTTAGTATTGAAACAGGAATACAAAGCAGGCTATTAAAACCAGACAGCCCAAAAAAAAAAAAAAAAAAAAAAAAAAAAACAGACAGCCCAGAAACAGAGACAAATATAGGTACATAGAAACTCAATATGTGACCAAAGCAGAATTAAAACAAACAAGGGAAGAACAAACATGAATACCCAATAGAAATATATATAGATAATTGAGGGGCACCTGGGTGGCTCAGTCAGTTTAGCGTCGGACTCTCAGGTCATACCTCAGGGTTAAGAGATCAGTTGGGAGTCTACTTGAGATTCTTTCCATCTCCCTCTGCCCCCACCCAGTGCACTCACACATGCACTCTCTTTCTCAAATAAATAAATCATTAAAAAAATAAAGAAAAAAATATATAATTGAATCCTAACTCTACTCCATAAATAAAATCAATACCTGGTGGATTAAAGACTAAAATATCAAAATTAAAAACTTAATACCTTTAAAAAGAAACAGAGAATATATTTATAGCCTTTGATTAAGAAAGGATTTCCTAAAAAAAGAAAGAAAAAGAAAGAAAGAAAGAAAGAAAGAAAGAAAGAAAGAAAGAAAGAAAGAAAGAAAGAAAGAAAGAAAGGATTTCCTAAGCTAGATTTTAAAAAGCACAAAACATAAAAAATTAAATCAACCATATTAAATGTTAAAATTCTACTCATCTAAAAAATGCTATAAAAAATCTTTAACTGAATGCCACACTTGAAAATACTTATGTGCAAGTCAAACAGAGAAAGGATGCAAATCCTGAATGTACAGATGTCCAACAAGTCAATGAGAAAAACACAAAGAACCTTGCAGGAAAAAATGAGTCAAGAATATAATTTGGCGGGATCCCTGGGTGGCGCAGCGGTTTGGCGCCTGCCTTTGGCCCAGGGCGCGATCCTGGAGACCCGGGATCGAATCCCACGTCGGGCTCCCGGTGCATGGAGCCTGCTTCTCCCTCTGCCTGTGTCTCTGCCTCATTCTCTCTCTCTCTCTGTGACTATCACAAATAAATAAAAATTTTTTTAAAAAAATTTAAAAAAAAAAAAGAATATAATTTGGCAATTTTAAAAGACCAAACTAAAATGGCCTATTAAACATATAAAAGTAGTTCAATTTCATTTGAAATCAGGGAAATTCAGCAAATTAAAACCACAGTGAGATTCATTTCACAACCAAAAACTGACAAACTTAAGAACCTCACAATGTAGAGTGGTAAAAGAATCTGAAGAAATTTTATCTCTTACACATTTGGGTGATAGGGCTTGTAAATGTAGTTAGCACCAATACTTTGGAAAGCAATATGGCAATATCTGATAAAGCTGAAGATGCACATATCCATCAAAACATCACACTGTGTACCTTAAATTTTTGTAAACTATGACTCATAAGTTAGGGGGGGGCACCCTTAAAGGCTTTAACAAAACAAAAGAAACAAAAAAAAAACACATGCATTCCTAGTTATAGATCTAGAAAAAACTGAATCTTGAGGACTCAAGGGGAGATTTTTCAAGAACTTTTATTGTTGTGTATTATATTTTTATATGACAAATATCTATGTAGTATTTACTGTGTGCCAGGCAGGCATTATTCTAAGTTCTTTTTACAAATATTAACTCATTTAATTCTCTACAATTCCATGACTTAAGTACTCTTATTATTACTTGTTTACTTTTATTCCATATTTGAATCTCATGTCTATAACATTGGATTAATCAGTATCCCTTGTTCACCATACCATCTCCTCATATATTCATGCATGGCCTACTTCACCTTTTAGTTGGTTTGGTAATTATGTTATTGAGTGACAAGAACCAGAAAAAAACTCTTCCTGAGTCCCTGCTTTTAGCCCCTACACCATGCTGTCAGTTTCTGAAGTGACAGGTAGAAAAAGGGAAACAAATAGTGTTTATCAACAGAGAATGGATGCCTATATAAAACTGTATTTACAAAATGAAATCGCTCAGGCAGCCCCGGTGGCGCAGCGGTTTAGCGCCGCCTGCAGCCCAGGGCGTGATCCTGGAGACCCTGGATCGAGTCCCACGTCAGGCTCTCTGTATGGTGCCTGCTTCTCCCTCTGCCTGTGTCTCTGCCTCTCTCTCTCTCTGTCTCTATGAATAAATAAGTAAAATCTTTAAAAAAAAAATGAAATCACTCATAGCAGCTAAAAATGGATGAACTATAGCCATATATATATAAATAAAATTAAAAATTATGATGTTGAGCCAAAAAATTGCATAACTATATGTAGAGAATGAAGCCATTTTAATAAAATTTGAAACAATACTATACTATAAAAACACACTTAAAAATATCAAATACCAACTTTAAGAAACACTTATTCTGTGCATGCAATGAGAAAAAAGATTCAGATTAGAAAGGAGTAAAAAACAAATAACATATGTATATTTTTTTTAACTACCAGAACCAAACATGGCAAAAAAGAAAAGTAAGATTTCATAAAGATGATTAGAAGATTCACAGGTATCATTATAATATTCACTATGATTTCATATATTTAAAAAAAATTTTTTAAAGGAAAATTAGTTTGATATACTAAATATTCCCAACCTATCATAATCATTAAGGTAAATACATTATACAGACTTGAATTATAGTGTGATTTCATAGGTTGGATATTCTTTTCTAGAAACCACCTCTCAAAGGAATCAGTCACTTTCTCCAATGCAAGATTAATTATATTCTTCCTCTCAAGATATGCAATTCATATTAAAAATAATAGTGAGATATTAGTATAAAGAAATCCAAAGTAGTTCTGATTGTACTAGTAATAATAACAAGAAATAATACAACTTTATGAGGACTTACTTACATGACAAGCAATTGTTTTCTAAAACTACTTTCATATTTTTTATGACATATGAAATAAACTTTTTCCAAATAATTTTTCAGAAAAAGCAAAAGGGAATGAGGACATTGTTGTCATTCAAGGGCTAACTAACTGGTGCCAAAGCACATTTTTAGTCTGCCTATTGGATAAGCCCAGTGCTGTCGCCCCACCCCCACCAAAACTCTGGTGAAAATAACCAAAAGATAATTAATTCAACCTACCAACCATGGATGACCTACCACCTCCTTTGAGTGATTTCACCAAGAGCCAGCTGCCTACTCAAATGTCTTTGGAAGCCAGGCACATAACAGTAGGCAGTTTCTAGGTCCACAGCAGCAGTACGGACTATTCATGGGAATACTCCCAACCCATGCAAAGGCACACAAATTCTATTTGTGTTTAAGTATTGTGTGGGGCTATAACATAAGGTTGTTTATAGAGATTTCCAGGTTAAATCTGCCCATAAGCCCATCTTTTAATAACTCCTGAATTAAATAAATCCACACAGATCTACTTCACCTTTCAGACTAACTACATTAACAATTTCATTCAACAGGTCAATTTCTTTCATGTATATTTAGTTCTTTTTGGTGGGAATGTAGTGATTTTATGGCATCTGCTCACAGATCCTTTAGATCAAAGTCAGCCCTCCTACACTCTTTGACAAAACCTCCCAATCTTTTCCATTTCTTGACACAGACAGAAGTAGTATTTAAACTAGCACTCTGGATAAGAAGAAAAGGCTGTGCCCTGAGATGGGCAAATTGGCTTTGGAGCTCCTGCCAACTCTGAGGCTAAGAGGATCAGTTAGTTTATCTGACCCCCATTCATCATGGTGTGGCACACAGATTCAGAAGCTGTGCTCTGTGCGGTTTTATTCAAATACCCGAAAGCAGTGTAATACAATGGTTAAGAGCAGAGACTCAGGAGTTGACAGTCTGTCTATGTTGAATCCTTGCCTCCCCACTAATTACAGCGTGACCCTGGGCAAACTAATCACACCATGTCCCAGTTTCCTTATCTATAAAATGGAGAGAATAAAACAGTATGAACTCTGTAGAGTTATAAGCACTCAATGAAAGGACCAATATATTTAGAATTGTACCTGACATGCAGAGAATGTGCCCTTTTTTCTTATTTAAATTACCAGCAGATCAAAAGCAAATTCTTAAGGAACATTTTGCCCTACCCAGGAGTGTAGTGAAAGATGTTCTCAAAAGGTGAAGTGATATAGCCATTCTCAGCGGCCAAAATATAGGCCAGGTTCTCTGACTTTTCAATATACAACGTCAATGATGATGTCTCTTGAATGTGTAGCACAGATGACTTTGCTAACACAACAGCAAATACCGTGCTGCATTTCAGTCCCTAACCCTAGGCCTTCACCCGCTATCTTCTTTCTCTTAAGAGCTCAACTGAGGTTTTTAAGAATGAATAATTTAAGGCAGTGGTTCTGAAATACCTTCTGCCAAAACATACACATTCTGCACTCAATGTACCTGCACGACAAACTCATTCCACCAGGAAAAGGGCTCAACCGTTTATCAGGAATAGAGGGCCTCAGCTCTAAAAAATAGGCCAATGAATCCTCTATACTTAAAAATTAGCTAAATTCAAGTAGTCTTCAAGCAGACTGCCAAAAGTTAAGTGACCTTCATTATTTAAGGTCCACATTACACAACAGAATTTAAAATCAACATATTGCTTATTTCAAGTTTTAATTATCAGAGCAGTTTTAGGTTTAGTGTCAGAGCAAAATGAGGAAGAAGGTACAGAGATTTCCCAATACCTCCTGTCCCAACACATGCAGGAGGCCTACATTCATACCTCCCACCGTTTGTTATAATTGATGAACCTACATGGACACATGTTAATCACCCAAAGTTTATACTTTACCTTAGAGTTCACCCTTGGTTTCATAAATCCTATGGGTTTGAAATGATATGTAATGGCACACATCCATCATTATGGTATCACACAGAGTATTTGCACTGCCCTAAAAAGTCTTTGTGCCCTGTTCATCTGGCACTAATTGTTTTGTCTCCATTGTTTTGCCTTTTCCAGAATGTCATATAGTTGGAAACATGCAGTATGTTGCCTTTCCACACTGGCTTCTTTTACTTACTTATATGCATTTAAGCTCCTCCATGGCTTTAGAAAGCTCATTTCTTCTTAGCACTGCATAATATTTTGTTCTGGATGTACTACAATTGACTTATCCACTCACCTACTGAAAACATCTTGATTGCTTCCAAGTTTGGGCAATTATGAATAAAATTGCTATAAACATCCAGTGCAGGGTTTTGTGTAGGTTTTTAACTCCTTTAGGTAAATATCAAAGAGCACAATCAATGGATTATATGTTAAAGTATATTTGATTTTTTTTTTTTTTTTTTTTTTTTTAGTATATTTGAACTTGTAGGAAACCACCAAATTGTCTTTCAAAGTTATTCTGGTAATAATGCCATTCTGCATTCCCACTAGTACTATACAAAAGTTCCCACTCTACACGTCTTTGTCAGCCCTTGGGTTGTCAGTGTTCTAGATTTTGACCATTCCAGTAGGTATATAATGACATCTCAGTGTTGTTTTATTTTTCATTGTTGTTTTAATTTGCATTTCCCTGATGATATATGAAGTAGAGTATCTTTTCACATGCTTACTTGCCATCTGCATGTCTTCTTTGGTGAGTTCATGTTCAGGTTAAACATTTTTGTTTTGTTTTGATTGACCACGTCTAAAACATCTTGTAGGGACAATATGGATACACCAGGCAGTGCTCCTATGTAAGCAATACTGATATGTATAAGTTTTCCGGAGCATAGCAGCACCATTCCTGCTAACCTCTGGCTGCTGTCTTTCTTTCTGTTAGACAGACCAATGTAACCCCAGGTATTTTCCCTTTTTTCATTGGCTGCCTAGAATGGGGGTCTTCAAACTGGGGCTATATGTACTCTACAAGGTTCAGAATAGCAAACTGGATTGTGGATATTTTTTATATATCAATGTCCAGATTGTCAAGTTCCATTTTTGTTCTTTCCTAAAATTGATCTGCTGAAGAGGACCAGTTCACTTCCTTTACCCCCTCTCTTTTCATAAAGTCTCTCCCCTCCCAATTTACAAAAAAAGGGGGGGCAACCATTTTCATACTCTGCATCTTTCTAGGGTGCATGGTGCCAGGCTATAAGAATCACCGGGGTTCCAGGGGTAAGCACGGTTCAAATTTTACTGCTGTCAATTCAAAAAAGTAAATGACCTTATTGTCTGATTAACAAAATTTTTGGCAATTGAGGTGATTTCCAATTCTTTCCTTCAAACAAAATCTAAGAAGGGCATAATCCAGTTGTCAACTGCTCCTTAAAAGCAATTTTTTATAATAAATTGCTATGCGCTTTTGGCATGTGACATGGAAAGTCAAAGAACTGAATCACCTGTTATAATAAAACCTCTTTTATTACCATCTATTATTCACATGAACCAGGTTTCTCAGGATTATAGCTATAAAAACAAAAGCAGAAGTGGAATTGTTGCCGAACCCTGTTTTATTCTGGTAATAAGTATTATTCACACAAGAAGAACTAAAATAAGTCTCATTCATCTCTCCAAGAAATGGCATTTCCAATAAAATTTTGCTTTTTAAATAAGTATAATGATTCTCAAATACTTTAATATGTTCATGCTATTTTGGTAAATTTTATACTGCTCATAGGTAATGGTAACAAGCCCCTTAAAACTTTACAGTCACAGAAAATTTTTAAATAATTACTTTC